>NC_046159.1:2396464-2768964 GCF_011064425.1 Rattus rattus
TCTTTTAAACTAGAAGTCATTGTTCTTCCAATCCCAGCAGGGAGTTCCCTGAAAACCATGGTCGCCCAGAGGGTGGTGTCTACATCCCAGGGATGGACTCGCCCAGCCAACACTCCCTACCATGCCTTTGTCCCTAGTGTATGTAACTAGCGCTATGTTGTGGGTGTGACTGAAGACTGGCCTCCATATGGATGTGCTAGCTTGGGAAGCTGTAGATGCCCGTGGAGGTGTGACTGAGTTACGAGCTTACATGATTCTCTTACTCCCTCTTCTCTCCCTCCTGCCATTCCTCTCTCCCTTCTTCCTCCCCTCCTCCTCTCCTTCCCTCTCCCTCTCTCCACTCCTCCTTCTCTCCCCATCTCTCCTTCCCTTCTCCCTCTCTCTGTTTATCTCTTTCTTTCTTCTTTCTCTTGAGTCAGAATCTCTCCATTTTAGCTTGAAGCTGCCCTTTACTTCAGAGTTCCCGCCTCACCCTCCCAAGTGCCAAGTCTACTCTCTGGCTTGTATTGTGTTTTTTAATTCTTCTATAATGATTCATAGGTAAATGTTTAGTAATCTTCCTTGACGATCACACATGTGCTTCAAAATGGAAGATTAGGTGAGAAACTCAGATCTTGAGGACAAGAACACTAGCGACAAAACACAGGAGCAAAACGTTCTGGTATCCACTGATATATGGTACCCGGCAGACAGCAGGAGCTGAGGATTGACCCGATAGTTTTCAGATGGTAGAAATAAGTGATCAAACACATTGGCAGTTTTGGGCAGAACTTCCTGGAAAAATAATTTGTAAATTACTAAAACTGTCACTGAGCTGGAGAACTCTCAGCAACTGAACATTTAAAGGTTGCTTTGGAGCTCGACGCTCCTGAGGGGAATTGTGGGAGCTGGTAAGGGACATTCATTTGGTTAAGTCTGCGGCCAGGTACTACCTAGTGTCCGGGTGCTAAGGATAAACATTTGATTAAAAATAACAGTGGGGTGATTAATTTTGAATTGTTTGATGCTTTCTGTGTTATTGTTTTTTAAAGAGGAAACAAAAGGAACTTGAAAATCACAGGGGAACTAACGTGCTCATGGCGCAACACCCTCAGTACTGGAGCAGCCTCATCCTTCTGAGACCAAACTGAACGTGGCCAAGATTTGGTGGAGAGAGCAGTGAGTCTGGAAAACATAGAATATGTAGGGAAATACAGTAAAGAGGGGGAGGGTATAGGTCAGTGGGTAGCGTATGGGCATGGCATGATAGGAGCCCCAAATTCAATCCCCAGCCCCGAATAGAACAAGTGTGAAGCTCACTCCTGGAACCCCAGAACCCCAGAGGTGAGAGGAGCTCAGAAACTGGAAACTGAGAAAGCAGCATCTCAAAACAGAAGCTCAGAATTCGGTAAGGGAAAGGTTGGATCTGTGAACCTATGGGTTATAGGGGTTGAGTCACAGGACAGAACAGTGAGCACAGGGCCTTTACACGGACTGTGTGGAAGGGATGGGAGAGCCCAGCACGGCTCTCAGGAAGGAGGATCCAGGGGGAGGTGATGATAATGGAACAAGTGGTGAAACAGGGAGGGTGCCCAGATGGATCGGCAGGAGAGGAAAAACAAGCTGGAAGGGGGTGGATGGGCGTTCCTCTACAGTCCCAGCCCTCACCTCTCTATGGTACCAGCACTCAGAAGGCTGAGGCATGAGTGTCATGCTGGGTTTATGGATATGTAGTAAACTTCAGACCAGCTAGGGCTATAGAACAAGACTTCCTCTCAAAGACAGAATGGAATGAAGAATAAAGTGACACGGGAAATAAAAACCGCCTCTGGAGAGAAAGGAAGGCACAGATTCCAGAAATATGAAGTCCTCACAGACACCAAGTCAGGCCCGCGGCAACTTGCAGCTCAGGAAGTCGCTCCTGGTCCTGGCTGCAAGGACCTAAAGGACACTGTGGACTTAGAGTCAACTCACAGTGTGAAGAAAGGGGGAGCAGAGGAGAGAAGCTGAGGACTTGGAAACTGGTCAGTGTGCTGGAGGAGCAGGCAAAAGACGGTCATGTTTAAGTGTGTTTTAGCTTTCGGTTCTCTGGCAGGAGACAAGTGTCTTCTATGTCCTGCCAAATCTGCTGAAATTTAAAAATGTAAATTCCCACAGCCCTTGCTCTACACCTCTGTGCCTGTGCTCCCCTTCCTCCGCACCTCTGCTGTGCCTGTGCTCCCCTTCCTCCGCACCTCTGCGCCTGTGCTCCCCTTCCTCTACACCTCTGCACCTGTGCTCCACTTCCTCCGCACCTCTGCACCTGTGCTCCCCTTCCTCTACACCTCTGCACCTGTGCCCCCTTCCTCTACACCTCTGCACCTGTGCCCCCTTCCTCTACACCTCTGCACCTGCGCTCCCCTTCCTCTACACCTCTGCACCTGTGCTCCCCTTCCTCTACACCTCTGCACCTGTGCTCCCCTTCCTCCACACCTCTGCACCTGTGCTCCCCTTCCTCCACACCTCTGCACCTGTGCGCCTGTGCTCCCCTTCCTCTACACCTCTGCGCCTGTGCTCCCCTTCCTCTACACCTCTGCGCCTGTGCTCCCCTTCCTCTACACCTCTGCGCCTGTGCTCCCCTTCCTCTACACCTCTGCACCTGTGCTCCCCTTCCTCTACACCTCTGCACCTGTGCTCCCCTTCCTCTACACCTCTGCACCTGTGCTCCCCTTCCTCCACACCTCTGCACCTGCGCTCCCCTTCCTCTACACCTCTGCACCTGTGCTCCCCTTCCTCTACACCTCTGCACCTGTGCTCCCCTTCCTCTACACCTCTGCACCTGCGCTCCCCTTCCTCTACACCTCTGCACCTGTGCTCCCCTTCCTCTACACCTCTGCACCTGTGCTCCCCTTCCTCTACACCTCTGCACCTGCGCTCCCCTTCCTCTACACCTCTGCACCTGTGCTCCCCTTCCTCTACACCTCTGCACCTGTGCTCCCCTTCCTCCGCACCTCTGCACCTGTGCTCCCCTTCCTCTACACACCTCTGCACCTGTGCTCCCCTTCCTCCGCACCTCTGCACCTGTGCTCCCCTTCCTCCGCACCTCTGCACCTGCGCTCCCCTTCCTCTACACCTCTGCACCTGTGCTCCCCTTCCTCCACACCTCTGCACCTGTGCTCCCCTTCCTCCGCACCTCTGCACCTGTGCTCCCCTTCCTCTCCACCTCTGCACCTGTGCTCCCCTTCCTCTACACCTCTGTACCTGTGCTCCCCTTCCTCCGCACCTCTGCACCTGCGCTCCCCTTCCTCTACACCTCTGCACCTGTGCTCCCCTTCCTCTACACCTCTGCACCTGCGCTCCCCTTCCTCTACACCTCTCCACCTGTGCCCCCCTTCCTCAACACCTCTGCACCTGCGCTCCCCTTCCTCTACACCTCTGCACCTGTCCTCCCCTTCCCCCACACCTCTGCACCTGCGCCCCTTCCTCTACACCCTCTGCACCCGCGCCCCTTCCTCACACCTCTGCACCTGTGCTCCCCTTCCTCTGCACCTCTGCACCTGTGCCCCCTTCCTCTACAACTCTTCACCTGGGCTCCCCTTCCTCTACACCTCTGCACCTGTGCTCCCCTTCCTCTACACCTCTGCGCCTGTGCTCCCCTTCCTCCGCACCTCTGCACCTGTGCTCCCCTTCCTCTACACCTCTGCACCTGTGCTCCCCTTCCTCTACACCTCTGCACCTGTGCTCCCCTTCCTCTACACCTCTGCACCTGTGCTCCCCTTCCTCCGCACCTCTGCGCCTGTGCTCCCCTTCCTCTACACCTCTGCACCTGTGCTCCCCTTCCTCCGCACCTCTGCGCCTGTGCTCCCCTTCCTCTACACCTCTGCACCTGTGCTCCCCTTCCTCCGCACCTCTGCACCTGCGCTCCCCTTCCTCTGCACCTCTGCACCTGTGCTCCCCTTCCTCTACACCTCTGCACCTGTGCTCCCCTTCCTCTACACCTCTGCACCTGTGCTCCCCTTCCTCCGCACCTCTGCACCTGTGCTCCCCTTCCTCCGCACCTCTGCACCTGTGCTCCCCTTCCTCCGCACCTCTGCGCCTGTGCTCCCCTTCATCTACAGCTCTGTACCTTGGCGGCCTGTTTCTCACAAATAGTTGATCCAGGTATGTGTTCTTACTTGTCTTTTCTTACTTCCACCTCCCCAGGGAAAAAAATCCTCACCATAGAGATTCTATCTGTAATTATAGCTAGCCGCCTCAACGCCAAAGGTGGAGGTACCCAACCAGAGCACCGCCAAGCACAGGGGCGTCCTCTGTGCGAGGAGCATCCTGACTCCTTGGCCACCATGGCTGATTCAGGAGGGGTGCAGAGTCAGAAGTACAAAAGCATTCAGAAAAAAAAGAATCAAAATATCACGTGCTCCTTTCCCAGGAGTCACCACCTAGAAGAGCACAGTGCACGGTACTTCCAGAAGCATCGGGGTCAGGGAGGAGTGGAGCAGGTGACAGAGAGTGAGGCGCTGTATAATTCCTACAGTTCCACGGAGTAGATGCCTGTGTCCTCTACCAGTCGGCCGATCTCTTCTCCCCGTTATTTCAGATCACAATGCAAAGCGCCTCAGTCTACATTCCATACTCACACACTTCTCTACTGCAGAGACACACAAAACAGAAGCCCCTGCCACCGCCACAGGATGCATGTCTGGAAGGCAGAAACGGCAGATCTGACAGGACGGCCTGCACGTCACAGCTCTCCAATAAATGGCCCCTAAAGCGACATTGAGCCAAAGAGGTCTTGAGTGTCAGAGTCGAGAGTTCTAGATCAGCAACCAGCCAGTGGGATTGCAGCGAGTAAAACAGACTTTAAGATCTGATTCCCTTCAGCTTGTCTGTCTGTCTGTCTGCTTGTCTGCCAGCCTATCTTGAACATGCCTGTTGCCCTATGGCAGCCTCTTCAGCGTGTGTCCACTCACATGGGAGTCAGAGAACGATCAGAAGTAGTATTCACAGACCTGGAGATGATCTACTCAGGAAGACAAAACATATTGGTCAGCATACTTCTTCAGGCAAAATAGACCTGAGTGTAGGCCCCGCCCATGTTACCACTACAGCAGGTGTCTACCGAAGAAGGAAACATCTTCCCCAAGCCAGTAGGATTTGAGTTGAACTTTCGTTGCTACATAGGTGAAGAACAAGGTTAAGAAGCAGTGAGAGGGAATGCCTTTCCTTCCTGGGACACGTATGTCTTGCATGTAGCTGGTAATGGCTGAGGGGGGTTTTCTCAGTTCTTATGAGTGGGGCCTATTTAGACTAGCGGGTTGGGGTTCATGGATGCAGTCAAGGCTGTAAAGAGAAACTGAGGAATCTCTGCCCCTACATGGCATCAGCCCCACGACCTCTGGCTGTCTCCTTCTGATGGAGAGTTCTTCTGCATCAAGGCGAGCGAAAGAGGCAAGAGAAGAGATCATCACTTTTTTCTACTAACAAAGCCGTGGCACTTTCTGCCCATCCATCTTTACCTATTGAACTTGGGTTGGCTGCCCAACCCTGCACCCTCCATTTATCAACCTCCACAGGACACCCCACCATACTGACTTATGGGAAGGAGGCAAGAGAAATACATGATCCAGTTTAGCTCCCTTCCACAGGAAGTTGCATTATCACGCTATTCCTAAGGGCTACTACAGCCATCCCTCCTCTTGCCTCGTAGAGCAGCTCAAGGTTAGTGGAAATCGAGGAACAAATCTCATAGAAAATCTGGGACACGTTTAACCCATGTGATCCTTGCCCTTTGGGGCTCTGCAGCAGCTGAGGTAAGAGAGTAAGTCAGGTTTAAGGATCAGAAGAGGTCTCCTATCCCTACAGCTTCCTTCCCATAGACCATAACCCAAAGTCTAGCTCCATCTGAGACTTCTAACTTCCAGAAACAAGTGGTTCATTAGTTTCCAGTCACGTGGAAAATATAGTGAAATCTCATACTGCCCCACTCTCCCTGCTCAGTGCATCCTCGCTGTATAACACTGCCTGTCTACTTCTCAATCAGTGTACCCTAGCTCTATACACTACCCTCCCACTTCTCACTTACCTGCCATCAGGTAACTAAGCAGAATGCCACAGAAACATAAAACTTCTTTTTAAGTGATTGATTTTACTTCATAACGACAGCAATGTGTGTGACATGTGATGTTGATAATTTAGATATGTTACAGAGAAACCTTAAAGCGCACCCTCATGAGAGGGATGAAAATCTTTCCAATTAATAAGGAAGGTTAAAAAGAAACTACGTGGAGGTTGCTAAATCTACAGCAAGCCATTGCTGCAAACTGCTTATTATGTTTAACTTACAAATTGAATTTTATCACAGGTACATCTGGGTGGCCAAGGGAAACTGTGCCCATAGAGCTCAGAAGAAACTACAAGTCCCTGTATCCACTCGGGTCCTGAAACATGCCCTGAGGAAAAAATTGGATAGCTATGTAAGAGGAAATGGCTGAATATTCTAGCTGTGTGCAAACCGTTGGCTTGGGCTAATCACTTAATCAGAATGTATAAAGAATCCTTTAAAGAATAATTGCCTGAGAGTACAAGTTGGGTAGCGCATGTGTTTGTGTGTAGGTGGGTCCACCTGTGTGCTTTTGGAAGCAGGGTGCCAGCTTTGGGTGCCTCTCCTCAAAGCTACCCTTCATGGTTTTGGAGACAGGGTCTTGGCCTTGGAGACTTGCTAATTTTGTTAGGCTAGGAGCCCAGGTTTCAGCCAGCTCTCTCTCTCTCTCTCTCTCTCTCTCCTCTCTTTTTGTTTAGATTTTTTTTTGTTTAGAACAATGACTTCCTAAAAAGAGTACTTATATGCAAAGAGGTGCTGAAAACACAGGGGTGTGGGGGAGATCACGTCTGCTGTCCTTGAGCATGAAGCACGCATTCCTCCCTACCACCCAGCACTGTATACATGACAGCGGGCTGGCCTTCTCATATCTTATTTGGCACTCATGCAATCCTCCCGCATTCCACCTAATCTCCTTCCTCCCTACACGCACAGAATTCCTGACTCTCCTCAAGTATGTACAAATTATGACCTAGACCTTTTTAAAACAAGCCTCTCTCGTTGCAACCGGGAGTATCGAGGAGGCAAGTGCAGTTCACCAGTTAATAGACTCCAAGCTTGCTTTTAGCACCCTCTACCACCAAAGTGTTCATCCTCCCTCCCCCCTCTGCCTAAAGCGACCATGGCATTCGAGGGCGGCCTGCTAGAGGCACAAGTTCACAGTAAGTTCAGAAGAAAGGAATGTTCAAAGAAAACCAAACCCAAGGCATTATGGGTAGTGATAGGGAATGTTGACAAAACAATGATAAACAATGGAGGGAGAAAAGAAATAATTAAGTGCTCGGAGCCTGCATCAGCATCTTCTGTGAAGTTTTTTTTTTTTTTTTGGGGGGGGGGTTGTTTTATTGTTCGATGTTTCATGGAGAGATACCAACCCATCCTGGCAAGGAGCACTCTGCGAGCGTAAGAACTGTAAAACTTTTTTTTGTTGTTGTTCTTGTAATAAAAAAGAAAATGGGCAAATATGTCTGCCTGAGATAAGACTTTCTGAAGAAAATATATAATACATGGAAATCCTTCGTTGAAGTGCTTTGTGGATTTAAGGAGGTAGGAAACTTAAGACACTGGAGTTACAATAAACACTGGAGTCTAAACAAGGTGTGAAATGTTGGACTACACACCTCTCTGGCTAGAGCAGGAAGCGAAGGGAACCAGGAGAGATAGGAAGCAGACACTGCTACAACCCGTTAAGGCACTGAAGTGAAATCTCTGAGTTGCTGAGATGCACACAAGAGATGGCTTAGTCCCCACCTCCAGAGAGAGTGCAGCTCTGATTCCAGTGCAGGCAAGGTTCCTGCAACCTGCTGGGTCCGGTTCCAGGTGAGCTGCAGGCTTCTTATCTGCAAGCTCACGCTCTCATTCACTCACGCACAGGGCCAGCCATTTTTTTAGCTTGGGCATTCCACGGATGCTAGACATTCTAGAGGGGACAGGGTATGAAAAGCTCTGTTAACTTTTCACGGTGGCATATGCCTTTCACTAAGCGCTTGGCGCTCAGGCAACAGAGGTAGGCAGAGCTCTGTGAGGAGGCTGAGGCCAGCCAGATCTGACCAAGTTTCAGATCGGCTGGGGCTCCACAGTGAGACCCTGTCTCATAACCAACGACAAACAAATCAAAACCCTTCCCTGCAACTATAAACATCCGGGAGCAGAATCAATAAAAATTAACATGTGGTATATTCAAGGGTGGGTCCTATTAGGGAGAAAACCTGATTTTTCAAGGTTAGGATGGGAGTCCTAAGCACATCGGAAGGACTGTGGGGGATCAGGAAATAAGTCACTTATTTAGAAGGCATTGAGGAGTAAATTCAGGGACTCTAACATAGGAGCCATCCTATCATTTGGACGGAAATCAAGTCAGCCAGTGTGCTTGATGGGGAGCAAGCCAGAGGATGGAAATTTATTATGAGTCAAGGGGACCTGTGATTTCAATCAGTAGGAAGCTGAGGCAGGAGGATTGTGGATTTGCAGGTCAACCTTGGCTAAATAGTGAGTTCTGGATTAGCCTGGGTTACTGTACACGACCCTGTCCTAAAAACTAACAGATGGGGGGGAAATAGTCTAAGAGCAGGCTAGACCCTTTGTTTGGAAAGAGGAGGGAAGCCTGGGAGAATTATGCATGATGTAACATGTGGTAGGCATTTGTTTCCAAGAATATTTATAATGTATTTTTTTTAACTTTTTAAGATTATGGAACATGTTTAAAAACATTTTTAGGCTCAGAAAGAGTATACAATAATAATTGCAGGAAAAGGGAACGTAGAAACTACAATACTGAAATGTGACCACCACAACATCACCTCCCTTCGAGGGACACCGGAGGAAGCCACACGGATGCAGGGACTCCCCTCATCCCCAGTTGAAAATCACTGACTGAATTCACATCTCCGGCCAATGGGGCTGTTTGCAAACGAAACCAACTGATCCTGTCATATCTCAGGGAGACAATTTACTTCTCTACATAAACTGGGTCCCTGAAGACAAAACAAAGGACCGGTTCTGCTGCTGTCAGTCAAGTGTCTGTTTCATTTGGCACTCGGAGGGCGCTGGCAGGAGGGACGGATTGTCATATCTGAGAGCCGTGTGGTGGGGAAGATCTGGTTGGCTGTGGGAGGGTAGTTATGGTTAGCTTTGCTGGGCCAGGCTACACAGTGGTCAGTATGGGCTCCAAGCAGATCACGCTGACCATGATCAGTGCGAGAGGTGGAGACTCAAGTTTCCCTCACTAGAGAAACTGTATGGAGGAAGCACAGAAGTCAGCTTCCTCACTAGCTGATCTATGTGGCACTTCAGAGGACAGATACAGAAAAAGGAGAGCTTTGATCATCAATGCCACAAATGTATATTAGCGTTAATTAATGTATTAGAGTGTTAATCTAGCATTCGGGGAGCTAGAGGTTGATCGGGACTTGACACTGACCCTCCTTCCCGGCCCAAAGAAACCTGCAGTCTTTAAGATCGGTGTGTTGTCCAAGATGTGAGGGTGGGGAGAGGGTGTGAACTAGTTTGAGGGGGTTATTTTTTTTCTTTCTTAAAGAGTCCCTAACCCAGGTTTTGCTTCAATACCATATTCTTCAAGAAATATGAGCTAGGAGAACTGTTCTGCTTTGAAAGGAGTGATGGGGAATCCATGAACACTGTTAGCAAAAGGTATGTGTGTGTGTGTGTGTGTGGGTTGGTGTGTGTGTGTGTGTGTACGTGTACTTTATTGCCAAAAATCCGAGTGAAAAATCAAATAGCTATTTATAACCTGGGCCAAGAAAGTCAACACAAAGCTTCCAGGGTGAACCCAAATTCCTTCACCACTCTTGGTTAGCATAGGACTTGACACATATCTGAATCCACTTATAGGAGGTGCTGTCCTGGTCTGTCCCCATAGCTGCTGGTCCTCCTGTGCTGCCCCAGCCACAGTAGCCCAGCCAATCACAGCTCTCAGCTGTGATACTGCCTTGACTGATGTAATCCACCTGTCCCATTCCCCACCTGGGAGCTGCTGAGGTCTAAACACCTCTAAGTGGTGAGGTCCAGAGACAGACTGGAGCTTCCCCTGCAGCATGCTGGCAGCGCAGACTCCGCACAGAATATGCCAAGGCCTCAGCTGGAACTCTCTGTCTTGGCTCACCCTTCCAGCATCCGCATTTCTAAGAGCACGTCACCTCGAAATCCACAGATACAAATATCAGAAGTGCAGAGTACATCCCCCAAAGGAGGCTGAGCACAGAAACACTTCTTTGAGAATAAATATTAAATGTAACATTCTGAAGTATCTAAAAGAATTAAAATTGAAAGAAGGGAAAAGATTCTGCTATATACTGGATGTGGTGGCAGCAGCAGCGGTGTGTGTGTGTGTGTGTGTGTGTGTGTGTGTGTGTGTGTGTCTGTCTGTCTGTGTGTATGTATGTGTCTCTGTGTGTGAGAGTGTGGGTATGAGTGTGGGTGTGTGTATGTGTCTCTGTGTATGTGAGAGAGAGAGAGAGTGTGTGTGTGTGTATGTATGTGTCTGTGTGTGTGTGTCTGTGTGTGTGTGTGTGTGTCTGTGTGTGTGTGTGTGTGTGTGTAAGATTCTAAGTCCATTCTCACTGTAACTGGAAGCACATTACAAGGACATTTATGTGAAATACTCATTCGTAAGTTAGTTAAAGTGATAGCCGATTATCAGGTTACATGAGAAACTGTCAATTAGTGATTTTCAGTGACCGTGAGGTGCTAAGGGAGCTCACATGAGCTCCATAGAGTCAAATCTCTGAGGCATCAGGCAGAGCCAGTTAACCAGACTCCTCAACACAGTAAACTATAACGTGTGCTTAAGAAGTCCACTGGTCATTTTCTAAGTTATTTAACTGTGCGTGACCCCAAGGCCTGTAGACAATGACAGTAAAGAGAGAAAACATAGACTTCATACCGGGACAATTTACTTCTCTGTGCCTCCAAATAAGGACTACGCATGAACCACCAAGGAGGTGTCTTCTGATGAGTGAAAACAGTGGAGATCCTAAGGAGGCAGAATGGTCTCAACACAAAGAATACATCAGATAAAGCTGGGTGTGGCGTCACGTGTCTGCAACCCCAGCACTGAGGGGGCAGCTGAGGCAGAAGGATTGGTCTGAGTTCCAGGTCAGCCCGGACTATAGAGTAAGACCCTGTCCAAACAAACCACCCAAAAAGGTAAAAAAGGAGGAGAATAAAGAGGAGGAGGAGGAGGAGGAGGAGGAAGAGGAAGAGGGGAAGGAGGAGGGGAAGGAGGAGGGGAAGGAGGAAGAGGGGGAAGAGAGGACAAGGCAGCAAAGGTCATTACAATGACCAGTGTCAGCTGGGAAGTGACTCAGTGCATTGGGATGGATGTCTAGCATCCATGTAAAACTTGAGCGTGTGGCACCTGCTATGATCCTAGCTCTAGTGACCGGGGAGAGGCAGATCATGTGGATTCACAGACTCGTCTGACTAGTGGGAATAGGGAGCTTCAGATTCAGTGAACAGACAATGTCCCAATAATGATAATAATGATAATAATAATAATAATAATAAATAATGATAAATAATGATGAAAATGACAAATGTTTATAAAAAGATTAAAGAGAGGTGAATATGTTCTATGGAGGTCTGAGGAAAGGGGGTGCTTCCACAGGCCCATGCTGCAACATCCCTCCCCCCCTGAAGAACCAGCCACAGGATGATGGTATAAGAATAGTCTATTCAGGGCTTGGGAAGAGGAGCTAAGAGGGTAGTAGGGGGGAAGGGGGAGAGAGAGAGAGAGAGAGAGAGAGAGAGAGAGAGAGAGAAGAAAAGTAGAAAAGTAGAGGCTGGCCATGAGCACATGGGCAGAGGGGGGGAAGGGAATGGTGAGAGAGGGGACAAAGGGGGAAGAGGGTGAGAGCAAGAGAGCAAAAGAGAGCAAGAGGGAGCAAGAGCAAGGAGGGGTCAGGCAGCCTCTTTTACAGGGAGTCAGGCATACCTGGCTGTTGCCAGGTAACTGCTTAGACTGTGGGGTGGAGCTTAGACAGAATGCTAACAACAACAACAACAACAACAACAACAACAACAACAACTGAACAAGATCGGAAATGTGGGAAGCATTTGATTCAGAGACTTAGAAGCATGGGAGAAAGCCAAACAATATGGTGACATCAAAAGACACAAAGTCAACCTGAAGGGGCTACAGAATGGGCCAGAACTGGTAGAGCAGTTTAAAGCTCTGGCTGCTCTTGCAGAGGACCTGGGTTTCATGGCATGCAGCCGTCTGAAACCCCTGTCCCAGAGGATCCAGCACCTTTTTCCAGCATCCCCAGGCCCCAGGCATGAGTGTGCATATGGACAAACTTTCAGGTACAAACCTTATACACATTAAATAAAATACATCTGAAAAAGTTAATAATAAAAAATAGGACAACTTTAATGAGCTCCACTAGCTAGGACCGAACAGTTGGATCAACGAGTAAGCAATGTCCCTGAGTTATAACCTGAAGTAGCATGGAGTGTCCGAGAGAATGATGGCTGACAGGTCTCCGAACAGATCAGCAAACAGGCCAATGAGGAAAACCTTCTTAGATGACACCCAGTGCATTGTGCAGGGATCTCCCATAAAGCGGCAAAGGTCCCCTCTCTAGAGCTGTGGGAGAGTGTGTTTGTTCCTCTCCCACAGTGCACTATGGGAAACTAGATGAACTCCACACACGGAAGCAAAGAGATCCCAAAGCCAGTGAGATAGTGAGAGGGGAGGAGAGAGCTAAAGGCGGAGAGGAATGGAGAGTGAGGTTGCCATTCCTGTGATAGGAAAGCAGGGGGTGGTGGGTGGGGGTAGGAGAAAGGGAAACAGCAGCAGGAGAGGAGGAGAGACCAGGGCAGCAGGAGAGGAGGAAAGACCAGAAAGCTAGAGTGTAGTCAGAGCTAATGGCCACACGTTGGTACAATACTCATGTCGAACTTTCTTAGGGATATAAGATGCCAATATAAGAGGAGACACGTGTTTAACGTGGTGTTTAAGGAAATTCCTTTCTGGTCCTCACTATTCTTCTATCAATCTAAAATGGTTATAAACATAACAGTTTACAGTTTGAGAAATGCACAAGTGCTTCAGGCTGTTTACCACCAGCAGACAGGTTTGTTACTTAGAAAGGGGGAGCCGTGACAGCCCTATTTAGCCTGGGGGAGCACGGCCACGGCACCGTGAGAAATCCCTGGGGGGAGTGCAGACACATCACTCTGGAAAGATGAGTGACCGTACTGGACAGAGGGTTTAAAGCAATGTCACATGACAAGCCCACAAGAGGTCCACACATACAGGGCTTTACACGTATGCATGCAGATACACATATGTCCCCCTCTCCTACAGACGTGACCAAAAACACTACAGTTGGAAAAGTACTTATGAACAGAAGACAGAGGCGATATAAACCTGATACCGCCTGCTGCAGAAGTCAGCAGGGACCCACCCACGCCAGCGCTGAAGCACAGGACATTGTTCTAGACACAAAACTTGAAGCCCTTTGCTTCTTCAAGGCACTTACTGACAAGCCAAGGGTAGTAATATACCAAGTCCCTCTTGTACAATGATAGCTCTATACTGTAGTCACTTATAAATTATTCACAACCTTGTTTAGTGATTTACACACACACACACACACACACACACACACACACACACACACACACAGGTTGAACCTTCTCCAATCTATTAGTAACATGGAATACTCTACCCAGATCCAGTCAGCCTTGAAACCTCTGCCTCATAGCCTTGAGCTTCCCACTGAATGCCATTTCCAACCTGACATATTCTTTAAACGTTTCCAGAGGCCCCTGTGAGCCCATCAAGAGTGTCTATCTAATGGCCTTTATTTGGGTGTTTTTAAACTCCATGTTCTGACCACTGGTTCTCCGCTTAGCACGTGCACAGCTAATTAATAATGTCTGAGTAAATTTCCCCCTCACTTCTCCCCCGGACAGCCTTCAAGGCCTTTCTTTCCTCCCTACACCTGAGAGTCAGGGTCTTTTAGATAGGCCCTCTGTGGACAACCCTAACTGCCACACCTGACATGGAGAGGAGTAACCAGTTTCTGTCTTGTCTAAAGGCCAGACATATCCTTGGGATTCTCGGCAGCTTCGTGTTCTCCAGAAGCTAACGATTCGGAAAGTGTTTGGGGAGCTCTGAGCCTGAGATAGTTCCTAGTGATTCTTGGGTTACCCCTTTAGGGAGGCGGGATGCTGAAGTAGCAAGGAAGGCCTGTTAAGAGAAAACCCCTTCTACTCAAGGGAATTAGATCTCTGGCTTGGGCACAGACCTAGGGACCACTTGCAGCCAAGGGACCACTGCAGGAGGGCAGGCACCTTAAACCACAACAAAGCAATAGATGCAACCATTAACTCCTCCTGCCAGGGCCTAACTCAGGTCCCCGTGCAAGCGATGTTAAGAGGTGCTTCCTCTATATAGCAGTTTCCCATTTTAAGATAGGACAGCAAAGGAGCCAATGTCATTGATCAGTTTGGAGAAAAGAAGGGTTAAAGGTAAGAGGAAGGATTTGTAAGAAATACCAAATGAGTCTTTTCTATCAAACACTATATAACTTGTTTCTAGGGCACAGATTCCAAATCTCTTTATCTCTCCCATCTTGTAAGTCTTTTATACAAGTAGTGTAATTTCCCAACCTAGGAAGACCTTTGTTTACCCAAATATCTATACTGCCTCCCATTGATGGCCTGGAGACTCTTTGGAGCAGTGGCTCCTTCCTCCTTCCTTTGGTTCCCATGTACCAAGTCTTTTCAGACTCGCTGGTTGGGTTGAATAAGGTGGTGAGGTCCCCAGCCAGGGGGGAAAAGAAGCAGCCACTATGTGAGTCAGAGTACAAACCCAGTGCACTTCCAGTCTCGGTGTGTTTGCTTTTTCAAGCACAGTCTTTTATCAAGAGTGAAGTTTGCCCTGACCAGACACAAAGACAAAGAGGACAGAAAAGACAGGAAGAAGTGGAGGGGGGAGGGGAGAGAGAAGGAGGGAAAGGAGGAAGAGGAGGAGGAGGAAGAGGAAGAGGAGAAGAAGGGGGAATGGGAGAAGGACAGGAGGAGGGGAACAGGAGGAGGACAGGAGGAGGAAGGGGAGAGGAGGAGGTGGGGGAAACAACAGCAGCTTCAGATTTTCCCTTCAACACTCTAGCTCTGTCAATCTTCCTCCACTCAGGAAATAACACCACACATATCCTGACTTCCTTCCTTCATCATATCTTATAATTAAGTAATTGTCTACTTATCCCCATCACACCCTCTGCCTTCATCAGAAGAAGGATTTCTGCTTACTGCAGTCATTCCCTGACTTCTGTCTCTATTTCTCCATGAAGATGGGTGCTAAACACACGCATACATACATGCATAAGAACACAGCCAGGCTCTTTCTTGCAAACCTCCAATAACTGGACCATCACGCTTAGGAAAGAACTCCATGGCAACCTCTCTGAACCCTTCTCAAGGTCTCTTCCTCCAAGACTCCAGGCACAGCCAGCTTACTGGGTCCAGCCACAGCCTGGCACTGACTCCTCACCAGGGATGCTGCACCAGCTGGTCCTTCTGCCTGATGTGTTTTCCCTGTGATCTCCCAGTGTCTGGCACCTTCTTGTTATTCTAAAATGGCCATTAAGCCTCTCAACTTTGTGTCAGCCTATTTTGACTCTTGACACCATACTTGCTAGCTGGCACTTCCTTGAGGCCATGTCATTTTGTGCTGCTTCCCTCTGAGGCTTTGCTAGGGACAGGCATCTCTGCACAGCTCCCCGGCGGCTGTACTCACAAGCCCTAGGAGCAGGGCCTGGCCCCTCAGGGGTGCTCAGCAGATGCTTGTCCAACAAGTTCACTATTGGAACATCAGGGAAGTAGTATCCTGTCATGCCACCTGAAACCTTACAGTGCTCTTTGGGACATTTTGAGGAATGCTGAAGAATATCCTTAAGTGTAATTAACAGTGAGCAATCCACTGTGTGTGCCCAATCACACTCGTCTCTCGGCCACCTTTTGTATTCACAACACAGGCGGTCAAATCAGCTTCTGCAGTCATGGCGTGTCCTCTAACCCCAGCACCCTCTGCGCAAAGCCATAATCATGAAAATATGTCCAGGTTTAGAGGTTCAATCCCAACTGCTTTCCTTTGAGACACTCCAGGGCAGGATGATTACTGGGTATTTCTTTCTGTGCCCACAACACTTTGCTTCTTAATGAAGCCTCCCTGGATACTAAGTATCATAGAGACGTTTCCCCATGTTGGTTCCTCCCACCGGGAACCAGGATAATATGTAAAATTCACATTCACTTGGGGGAACTCTGTGAAATTTAGCCCCTGCTTGGAGATCTACAATGTATCTACTGTAGCAAAGTCTGAAAAGGCAACAGACATAGTCTAGGGTTTCGTTACTTCATCTCACATTCTTATGATATTTGAGCACAAAGTACACCACCACCGTGTTAGGTAGTTAATGTTAGCAAGATTAGAGGGCGTTAGGGCTGCAGCCTCCTCCTCACATACACATCCTAAAGGCAAGGATTGGAGTTATGAACCTGATTAACAGCCTGAGAAATAGGGTCCAAGTGATATCTCTTGTCTCTGGGGTAGACGAAGGATGGGAGGAGCCCTCCATGGCCTGCCTGCAAGGTCATTCATTGTTAACTATCTATGAACTAATATATCTGCCTCCATTTCTCCACGTCTGAAGTAAAGCTAAGTGTCAAGAAGGGCACGGTGCCAGGAACCTGGCAGCCACACTCTAAATGATGCGTGCCTCAGAATAATACAGAGCTCTACCAATTTTGGAGTCCAGTGAGGTCAGCAATCTCAGGGGCTCCCTTAGGAGTCTCAGAAATTGCTGGAGAAGTTATCCTGCAAACCGAATGCTTTGGTCGGAATGTGGTCTGAACACATCCTCTCAGGACTGCAGGGCACCCCTCCTACAGCTGGACACAGGAAAGGGATTCATGCTGTTGGCTGGCCTTGACCACTGAAGAGTTACAAGCTTACAGCTCCTTATAGAGAGACTGGCGATGAATACTCCCTGAATTGCTTGACACTGGATTCTTTCAGTTGTTCTCCAACAAGACCCACTCCACCGTATGTCATGGCTAGACAGCATAATCATTTTTAGAAAGAGTAGCTCAGCGAACAATGATTTCTGAATTTAAAAATTAAACATATAAAGGTTAAAGCATGGATCTGGGAAAATCCTCTAATCTACCATGTCCCCCACACGCACCTGCCAGTTCATCGCAAAGGTAGTCCACAGGTGCTAAAGGCATCTGAGCAGGAAGAGGCCTCTTGGGGCTGGCCACTTAAGGCAACTCCCTGAGGTGGGGGGTGGGGGGGGTGGGGGAGTCCTTCATTGAAGGGACTCAAATGAGGACCTTCACGGGGTGGCCACTTCACTTTTGACTTTTTCTGAAATCATCTGAATTTAAAATAAAAGCAGTGAAAAGAATTTTAAGAGCTCATCAAGGCCATCCCCCTGCCTGCCAGAATCGTTTTTCTATCATTTTTTTTTCCTATCTTCAGGTTCAATGTTGAAGTGTGAAGGCTCAGGCTGCAAGAGAAATTGGTGGGTTAGAGGGCAGAAACGCTTTGGGGGGGAAAAAAGAGAAAGAAAAAGAGAAATCTGAGGATAAAGGAATCTGCCCTCCCAATTAACCTCACGGAGGACCTCAGAATTCCCAAGGCAACCTCCAGTCTACCTGCCTTTCTTTTGTTTTCAGACCCGGAATTTTCCCCAAGACTAATGTTAGAATCTAGCATATTCTTCCTTTGATTTATGAGAACATTCGGGGAATATAAGGTCATGAAAGCTGGAAGACCAGCTGGCTTCAGTGGAAAGTAATTAAATAGAAAGTCTTAAAAACTTAGAGCTCTTCCCAGGCTGATTCCGAAAGGAGGTGAAATTTATTTCTCTTTGTTTTTGAAGGTACCCTCTTCTTTTTAAGTTTAAAATATTTATTCTAGATGTACATTAACCTTCCCCCGAGGGAAAGAGTGGACTTAACTCACAGAGGCCACAAAAGAATGGCTAGGAGCCCTCTGCATTTGTGGCGAAAACTACTGGTGGGCGGTCTTCTTCCAGAGAACTGTGGTTGAAGTAATCAGGTAACCATAACTGCTGGTACCTCAGCAAAGCAAAGGGCTGGGTTGGGTTTTTTTTTTTCTCTTACAAAAAAAAATAATAAAATAAAAGGTCATTGTAATCTGAAATAACTAATCACACACCCCCTCAAAACCCACCCGAGCTGATTTCTTAAGAAGTTAAGCAAAAACGCATGCTTAAGTGGCTCTGTGCTACGCATGAAAGCAATCTGCTCTGAGAGTTGCTAAGCTGCGGGCTTATAAGTTAATCATATATTAGGCAAAATACCCAAGGCAGGCATTACACTGTTCTATTTATTTTTCAATTCTTTAAATTGTACTCCGCGACACCTAACAGACCAGATCCCGCTCAGAAAAGCCTCTCCAGTTCCAGGTCTTATAATTTCTCTGTAATAAGCATGTTCAGACACTCCTGGCTAGTTCTGTGCAATAAAACGAGGGCTCGGAGCTCCTCTCCTGCAGGTGCGAATCTGATCTCAGGGGTTCAAGGGGCTGAGAAGCAGAGCCAGTGTCAGGCTTAATGGGCAGGCCTAGCAGTGAAAGGGCAGCAAGTCACAGCAGCTTAGCCGGCAAACAGGCCAACTGTGTGTGGCTTCTGCTCACACAGGACCAAGGCTCACTTTTAACCAAGTGGCTTCAGGTGTCACTGCTCCCTCAGTCTCTGCATTGTCCTGATCTGGAGTGAGAAGTCATCTTCACTTTCCGGCATGCTGACTGTGTCCACTTTCCAGGATGATAGAGACAGTCCAGAGAGAACAATGTTGCCAAGGTGTTTGTCTCCAAATGAAACCGCCGGGTCATCAAATTCATCTAATCCCTGTTGCCAGGTTTGCTAGCTGCTAAAAACACCCTGACCTTCTCTCCTGTTACACTGTTTCCTCATTCACCCCCTTGTTTAATTGGGTCCAGAATCCTTTGTGTTTGTGCCAAAACCCCACCTGCTTAGGCATTCTGTGCATAAACCTGAACTATTGGAAAACGGTGCTCTGATGACTAGAGTTTTAAAAAAATCTGGTGAGGAGAGAATGGAAATTTCATGTGTTTTACGCAAGGTCCTAAACATTCTAAAAGGCTGCCTAGCACTGGTTTCAGAGTAAGCCTTCTCAAGCCAGTGACTTGCAGGTGAGGAGTAAATCAGGTTCCACCCTGAGTTCATCAAACACCAAAATCCCATGCACGTGGACTTCTTCCCAAGAAAGCAGACACTTTTTCCCTGTCTTGCGTTCACCCCTCACTGTTCACTGAGGTCCCTTCCCCCCCCCCACGCCTGTGGTGGGCTGTGGTGTTTGATAGAATAATTTCATATTCCATTTTAACAGTGACCCATGGATCCTTCTAACTTTCCACTTAAGAATCACACTGGGGCTGGAGACATAGCACAGCCGTCAGGAGCATGAACTAGGCTGGAGCTCAGTTCCAGCAGCCTGCTGAGCAGCTGAGATCTACCTATGACTTTAGTTCTTGTGTGTGTGTGTATGTGGGTGGGTGGGGTGTTCTGACTCCTTCTTCAGGCCTCTGTGGCTCTCTCTCTCTCTCTCTCTCTCTCTCTCTCTCTCTCTCTCTCACACACACACACACACACACACTTTAAAAATAAAAGAATTCACACATATTTAATCTAAAGCTCTCTTGGTTAAAAAATATTCTCTCGAACGTACTGTTATCTGAACTTTTAAATATTTCCAATGAACAAAATTATGTTTGGAATGCTTTCTTCAGCATGACAATATCACAAGCATGTTTTTATTTGAACTACTTTTTGATAGGAACTAATATTTTCTAGGACACAGGTTGAAAGTCTGCAGCCTCTAATCTGACAAGACCTCTATTATCGCTCTCTGCAAAGTCAGGCGGGAAAGGATAATAAGGCATCTAAAATCTGACACAGAAATCCGCCCCTCTGAACAAAGGGAAGATTGCTTGACGTTCCACTTGTTAGACAGCTACTGGGACCTGGAGTTGATCCACTGTCTTAGGGCTGGGCATACGACCACGTCAAGAAAGGGCCTGGTCGTAGAATACACTGAAACCTTCAGGTGCTGGACAAAGTCAGCTTTTTCTCATTGTGCTCTCTCACATGTAGCCCAACCAACAAGCATAAAATATCCACACTTCCATCTCCCAACCCATCTAGGAATGTGAGGGCTCATCCACAGTTCATCCGAGACTTGACACGTGACCTGTTCATGGGACATCAGTCAACAACACTGAGGCCCATTGGACCACTTACAACTGGAACTGAAGCTGGATAGAATATATTTTTTTCCAGGGTTTTTCATTCCCAGTGGCTACATAGCTATCAGAACTTTCTAAGTGCCATGCATCACACACACACACACACACACACACACACACACACACACACACACACACACACACACACGTAACAGAGTCTATGAATGAGACTCCAAAAGTCAAGACTATTCTGGATAGTAACTATACCATTGAGAGACTTGAGTAGAAGAGATTTCTCAGACATATCAGGAAAGGAGTCTGGTGTAGTCCTCAACCCAATCCTGCACCCAGGAGGCTATAGCAGGAGGATCAGGGATTCCAGGTCATTCTGAGGTAGAGAGGAATTTCATGGCCAACCTGTGCATTCACAGTAGACTCCAGAGAGAAGGGGGTGGGAAGGGAGGGGGGTGGGAGGGAAGGGAGACAGGGAGGAAATTAGCATAAAAATGGCTATGCAAACTTAAGGTGTAAAGGGTTAGACTTTTGTCTAATTTCCCTTCATGAGATGCAACCACAGAGCCCACATTCAAAGTGACATACGCCAATACCCCCAAAGATTCTGAGGTTGACATTTCCACCAAGACATCTCTAAATAAGCCACAGCACCAAGTTAAGACTAGGACTCTGCTGAGCTGTGACCCCAAGAGGCTGGAGGACACACACACACATACACACACACACACACAGAGAGAGAGAGAGAGAGAGAGAGAGAGAGAGAGAGAGAGGGCTCCTTCTGTGACAGACAAGAAGCAGAGAGCCAGGGTCTCAGGGTCCCCTTCAAGGACATGGAGAACATATCCCCAGAGAACTAACTCCCTCTAAAGAGACCCCATTTCATTTTTTTCTTTCTCCTTTTGTGTTCTTTCGTTTTGTTGTTGTCCGTTTTTATCTCAATTTCTGTTGTTGTGGCTTTTTTTTTTTAAAAGGGGGTATTATTTTGAGACAAGGTTTTTAAGTAGCCCAGGGGTGTCCCAAATCCATCACGTAGCAGAGGCTGGCCTGTAACTCCAGATCTTGACTGTCCTTCCTGAGTGTCGTTATGAAGACATGCATGTTAGGCCACACCCAGCTTACCCTCCAGCTTCTGGTACCTCCCCATGGGTAGCCACACCTTCAACCTAAGTTCTTGGGTGAAAATTCCAGATCCAAACCTAACGGAAGAAACTGGTTTGTTTGTTTTTTTTTTAAGCTGGTGCCTGGCCAGATCTTTCTGTGAGAGTCACTGCACAGCAAAAAGGTGAGAGCAAGATTCCTCTAATCTAACTAGGAAGGAGCTGAGGTGGTGATCAGCCCTGGGGGTGCTAACTAGAAAAGATCCAGCGAGCGCCTTCGCTGTGTCCTCTGCCCTGTCTGTTCATGTGTGCACACGAGCTGTGCTGCCCTTTCCTGATTCTCACTCATTAAATAGAGCAACACGACACAGGACACCTGTTAACTTGCCTGATCTAAATAATAGTCAGCTGCACTTGGGGCAATGTACTCAGCACATATGAGTTCACAGGGAGAAAGTGCATTATGTATGCATGCATGTGTGTGTTTGTGTGTGTGTGTGTGTGTGTGCATGCATGTGTGTGTATGTGTGTGTGAGTGTGTGAGTGTGTGTGGATGTGTGTAAGTGTGTGTGAGTGTGTGTGCATGCATGTGTGCATGTGTGTGCATGTGTGTCTGTGTGTGAGAGTGTGTGTGCATGCACGTGTGCATGTGTGTGTATGTGTGCGTGAGTGTGTGTGTGTCCATGTGTGTATGTGTGAGTGTGTGTGTGAGTGTCTGTGTATGTGTGAGTGATTGTGAGTGTGTGTGTGAGTGTGTGTGTGTGTGTGTGTGTGTGTGTGTGTTGTGTGAAGGATTAGCTGACTTCAGACACATCTTTAAAGTGCCTTAGCTGCTCTGAAAAACATTTACGGTGACGTCCCTTAACTAGGTACTTAAGAAATCATTTGGCTTTTGCTTTTTGCCAAATGCCATCCATTGTTTTAATGTCAGATAGGAAGCAGGCATTATTTATAGACTGAAATATAACGCTATTAAAGCTCGCCCTTATATACAGCAACACTTCCCAATAGAGTTCTCAACACTACATTTTATAGCACGAATCACCGCATTCGATAACGGCATATGAATGCTGTCTCCTTAATAGAGTACCGGAGGTGTGAGAAAGACTCCAAAAGCAGAGACAGCTCAAAGGAAAATCTAATTATGTCAGTGCTGGATCTTTTTTTACCCTAACCTGAAAATTAATTTCTGTGACTAAACTTGTAAAACATACTTCGGGGGTTGGCTTGTGTATTAGGTGTCTGTGGGTCATAGGGAACCTCTCCGTGGAAGCCAGGGTTCAATATGAGTTTATTACAATGGACCCTGCTTTTGTGAACGCCAGACTGTGACATTTCAGTTAATCTGAGTCATTTTTTATAAAGATTAACACTTCTTATTTGGGTATATACACACAACAGTTTTAGGCTCACGGGACTGTGTTCATAAGCCTCCGGATTTTTCTCTCTTGGGGAAATCCTGGCATTTGTACTTTAATGAGCACCAATCCTTACACTTTAGGTATAGAAGGGCAGCTTTCTGGATTCCATAAATAGAAGAATTTTAAAATATCTGAGAACCTTCCAAACAAATAGACGTAAGGGAAACAACAAGGTGATGAACACAAGCCGACTGTTGCCCTGAAAGCCACAAAGAGGGATCCCTGCCATGGCACGCCCGCGCCACGCCATGCGCCACGCCACGCGCCACGCCACGCGCCACGCCACACGCCATGCCTCATGCCCAGACCAGGCCCCGCCCACCCCACTCTGCAGTTTTCACTAATACACAGAAAATGTAAGCAGTCAGCTGATCTCATTTTATAGTAGACCTAGAAATTGGTGATCAGGAACTGAATAGAATCTCAGTTCATAAAGGGCGTGTGGTGTAAGCCTGAGGTCTTGAGTTTAAGCCTTAGAACTCCTGTGAAAATGTCTTAGCGTGAGCTCACAACGCTAGCCCTAGGGTGGCAGAAACACAGTGCCAGGGCTCACGCTAGCCTACTAAGACTAACTGGCAAGCAGCGGCTAATGAGAGACCCCATCTCCAAAGCCAAAGTGTGCGGTGCCTGTTGACTGGCCACCGAAGTCGCCTCCTGCCTGCGACCAGAGACTGGAGACTTGATCCGTGGAAAGACAGGTGACAAACCACACCGCCTATGCACCGAGAATGGTGCTGCTGACACCTTCAACTGATGACCTGGGGGTCTTATTTTAAGTATTTTAGGAGTTTTTTAGAGATGACACTGAACCAAACATGGAGATGAGAACTAACTGGGCATGTGCTGTATCGCTTGGGCATTCCTGTCCTGTCTTGCAACTGTATTTATGAAGGAGACGGAAAACTGGACGTTCCATATTGACTTACAAGGATGGTTTTAATGATTTTCCTCTTGCTTTACCTCAGCTACCTATAATAAACCTTCATATTGTGTGTGCATGTGTGCATGAGTGTGTGTGTGTGTGTGTGTGAGAGAGAGAGAGAGAGAGAGAGAGAGAGAGAGAGAGAGAGAGAGAGAGAGAGACATATAGCTTGAGCAGAAGAGCATGTAGATCGGTCAGAGAGATTTCTGGAGTACCCATGTCACAGTGAATTAAACACCTTCCTCCGCTATAGGATGGCGCACACACATGTGCCAGCAATCTTCCCAAGTTTGTTAGTCACTGCGATGAATACCTAATGTAAATCCACTTAGGGGTGAAGGTTGCCTGTGGCCCCCAGCTTGTGGTTTTAAGAGTTTCATCCATGGTTTGTTGACCTGACTGCTTCTGGGCCTCCGCCGAGGTGGGATGTAAGTGGGGAACACACGGGACTGGGCAGAGCTGCTCCTGTTCTGACGGCACAGGCACAGGGAGGATGGGGTGATGTTCGGTTACTTCCTTCAAGGGAAAGCCACTTGAAGGCTAAACTCCTTCCCCCAGGACCCACCTCCACAAGGTCCTGTGTCTTTCCAACAGAACCGTCAGCTGGGACTTCAGCATTAGCACATGGACCTTTGAGGAACGTGTAAGGTCAACCCCAGCACACAGGCAAGATAGAGTCTGCCCGCGTGCTACGGGGACAGCAGGGTACAGGAAAGGGTTAGCGGGGCAGGTGGATCTAGGCAAAGCGACGCTTTGTGTGGTCAGGAAATGTCACAGCAAAATCCATTAATATGCACAACCAATATTCATTCAGCCATAATTTTAGAAAAGGACCTGTCCCAGTTTTGATTCCTGTCAAAGTTACAAATTATCCTAACAAAAGCAACTTAGCCTAAGGATCTGTTTCAGCTCAAGGTCATAGTCCAGCCAATCAGGGAACCTGCCTGAAGCAGCTAGCCACGCCCACAGTGAGGAACAGAGAGAACGAGTGGGTGCAAGCTCTTGCATTCAGTCCACTTCCTCTTCCCTTATAAAGTCCTGGCTCCAAACCAAGCGAATGGTGTGCCCACGTTTGGACTGCTTTGCAGATGATTCTAGAATGTGTCAAGCTGACAATCGAACTAACCGCGCCGTGCTCTATGTCTTCACTAAATAAGATGGGATCAGGGAATAGCTAACATCAGCTCTCGTTGGTAGGGATCTAGAATCCAGAATTGGGGCTGGAGAGCGCTCACGCTTAAGAATGCGGATTGCTCTTGCAGAGGACCTGCGTTTGTTCCCAGAACTCCCACTTGGCAGCTCAAGGCTGCCTGTTACTCTAGCTCCTGGTGCCCTCCGATGCCCTCTTCTGGTCTCCATAGACACCACACTCACATGTACCTGTGCACACACACACACACACACACACACACACAGAGAGAGAGAGAGAGAGAGAGAGAGAGAGAGAGAGATAACTAACAAGAAATAAATCTTTAAATTTAAAAGACCTACCATTTTCAACCCTGCCCTGGGCCTTGTGACTCGGTGCCTGAATTTAAAATTCCTACCTGATTCTCATGCATATTACAGATTGGGTAACACCAGTCTAATTATTTAGAGAGAGCTTAATGAAGACAGGCTATGACTTTCACTGTATTATTATTGGAATTCTAGAACATTCTAACTTATCAGGATTTGTCTAAGTAAGATCATCTCCCAATGCACACCCTTTTAGACGTCCAGTCAGAATAACATGAACAGGCTGAGAGACGGCTCAGTCAACAAAACATCCACAAGCATGAGGACCTGAGATCAACTCCCAGACCCCACATGACAAAGTGCGGCATGGCAGTATGCACATGTAATCCCAGCGGGGCACAGCAGTGTACACATGTAATCCCAGTGGGGCATAGCGGTGTACACATGTAATCCCAGTGGGGCACAGCGGTGTACCCATGTAATCCCAGTGGGGCATAGCAGTGTACCCATGTAATCCCAGTGGGGCACAGCGGTGTACCCATGTAATCCCAGTGGGGCATAGCAGTATACACATGTAATCCTAGCAGAGCACAGCAGTGTACACATGTAATCCCAGTGGGGCATAGCGGTGTACACATGTAATCCCAGTGGGGCATAGCAGTGTACACATGTAATCCTAGCAGAGCACAGCAGTGTACACATGTAATCCCAGTGGGGCATAGCGGTGTACACATGTAATCCCAGTGGGGCATAGCAGTGTACACATGTAATCCTAGCAGAGCACAGCAGTGTACACATGTAATCCCAGTGGGGCATAGCGGTGTACACATGCAATCCCAGTGGGGCATAGCGGTGTACACATGTAATCTCAGTGGGGCATAGCAGTGTACACATGTAATCCCAGCGGGGCACAGCAGTGTGCACATGTAATCCCAGCATGGCACAGCAGTGTACACATGTAATCCCAGCAGAGCATAGCAGTGTACACATATAATCCCAGCGGGGCATAGCAGTGTACATATATAATCCAAGTGGAGCATAGCAGTGTGCACTTGAATGTCCCAGCAATGAGGCAGTAGAAGCTGATGGTCCCTGGGATACACTGATCACTCATCCCAGCGAGGCCATTAAGAGACCATGTCTCTTAAAAACAAGACAGAAGGCCCCTGAGTAATAATAACACCTCAGGTTAACTTCTGACCACAACACATGTGCACACACAGGAGCACATACATGTGCACCTGCACAAATACGTGTGCCCCCCCTCCACAGGAGTATACACAATATCCACACATATTGACAATAATTGATAATAATATGAACCATTAAAAGAGACCCTTCATAGAATGCTGGTATCAGTTCCCACGAGGCAAAGCCCACAAGCCACAAGTCCAAAAACCATCCAATGAGTAATTGTTGCTCTCTCTTTCTCTTTCTCCCAGCCCTACTCAAGTCACCGCTCTTATAGAAACAGGAAGTGGTAAGGACCCTATCTTGGCATCCTGGTATATTGATGGTAACTTGCTTTCCCAGCTGTGAATTCCCGGTTTCTCTCACCATCAAACGACAAAAGGATGTTCCCACACAATGGTGCGTTCCCGGAAGCCCTAATGAGGTAATGCTGCACGCTCCAGAACCAAGCTGTTATTTCTAAACTGGGTAGAGTCTAGATACTTCCTAGCAAACTGTCTCCTTGTTTATTTGTTTCCAAGGAAGTTCCGTTCACAGGAAGCTTCTTTTGTTCAAGACTCTTCTGGTTTAGAGAAGTGCTGGGCACCCGAGATGTCATCTGTGGGTTTCATTGTCTTTCAGAAAACAGGTAAAAGGATGATGTCATGTGCCAGGGGCTTGGTTCTGGGTTCTGAGAAGCACGAAGTGCCAGGGAAGGGATAAAGACATCAGTGGATTAGGCAACCACAGAATGCCTTCGCTAGAGCGACATTTTACTTCTGAGGCAGCCCAGTGAATACTTAAGGATGGCTCCTCCCGTCCACACAACCGAGACCTAATGATTCATGTCTGTGTGTCAGCTGCACCTATGACTTCTCGTTTTTCTGAACTATAAAAGGAGATTTTTTTGTGTTGTTTTGTTTTTCAAGAACACAGCCAACTGCTGAAGAAAAAAAAAATAAGTTCAATATTTGAAGATCTGCCAACCTTTAGTTTTCAAACATTGGATATCACACCTTGCATGATCACAGAATGAAAGCAAAGAAAGGATGAGCACAGACAGACAGGTAGACAGACAGACAGACAGACAGACAGACAGACAGGCAGACAGAACCTGGTGTGTGATAGAATTCTGGTCCCTATGTTTCACCAAGCAAGCAAGAGAAGTACATGATGGTGCACTGTGGCAAAGGAGTGTCTCATCTCAGAGACTGTGTATTGATATCGGAGATGGGTAATGGTATGAAATGATACTGGCTGGCCTGCCCTGTCACCTTTCTCACAGTGCTGGTGGCAGCAAAGAAGCTTAATCAATGCAACAGAAGTGACATTTTGCAGTCAAATTAAATTAACTGGAAACGAAAAGGAAAATCTGAGGTCCATCCTAAAGGCTGGTCCTCTTACCACCCAGGTCATCTCCATGGCAACCAACCTTCTCTGCAGAAAGCATGTCCAATGGAATACGCTGGTATCTGCCACCACATTCTGTGGCTTCCCCAAAGCTTGCCCTCTAAGTAACAAAGGGAGCTTCCCCAAAAGCCATCAGCAGAAGACAGCGAATTTGACCATTAGCCAACCACAGAGATAGTCAACTTCTGAGACTGTGAGCCTAACGAATGGGCAAGCATAGGGTGGACCCAGCTAAGCGGGTGACGTTCATCTTCTCAGAATTGCTTTTACCTGGACTGTAAACCTTCCCGGACCCTGTAAGAATGCCTTTGCACTCCGAGGGATAATCTTGCTAATATTAGAACTGACATTTGTGAGCTCTCCTCATCTCCAGTGCTGCCTCAGCCATGTCTCCCCGTCCTCGTGAGGTGTGACAGGCAGGGGACATTAGGAGCTGAAAGGGTGAGACCTCACTGGCAAAAGCGACACAGCAGCATGGTGCTAACGGTTCTTCTGGGGGAGTTTCCTCCACACACATTCTAGCCAGTCCAAACTCGGGCTCCTGTATTTGGTGTCCTCTACTAAGTGACCATACAGCGACAGAAAGAGAAAAGAGAAGTATTATTTTTTTAGAGACTAGTTGGTTACAGGGCTGACATGCTCCAAACTGACCCATTCAGTCATAAAAATGACCCAGAGGTTTTTTTTTTTTTTCATCAAATTCACTAATTTTTGACTTTGCCACCAAAGCTCACACCATGACAAGATAGAGCCCACAGTGTAGGATGCAAAACATATCAGCCCATGTCTATCTTACACAAGAGACCTGGGAAGCAAACGGTCTGACGTGAAGTGGGTTCCCCCCAATGGCTATGAAGCCCCGTGTCATGATATTCTGCTCCTGATAAAAACAGCAAGAGGTATGAGACAACGGCATCTAGGAACAAACTGCTCCTCTTGTGGGGTGATAAGCTCACAACGTTATGCTAGTCCTTTACTGAAGCCACACCACAAGTTCTCAACTCCATTTCTGCAGCACTAATTTGCTTTGGTTTGGGTGCCCAACTGCTTGTACTAATATGCCCTACCCCGGGGCTGGGGAAGGAGCCAGTCAGTAAAGAGCTGTTTTTGCAAGCAGATGTCCAGAGTTTGCTCCCCAGAGCCTGCATTAAGAAGACAAGCAGTGTGTGTGGTGGTGGTGTTGTGATGCCAGCCTAGGGATGGCAGACAGTTGGCTGGTAGGGGGTTCTGCAGGGAACTATGGGATGGAAGGAGGTGACAGACATGTGCAAGTTGTGACTCCATGTGTACACTCTGACATGTGCACACACACACATACACGCACACACTGACATGTGCCTGCACACATATACACAAACATGTACATGCACACATACACACACTGGCATGTGCATTCACTCACACATATATACACACTGACATGTGCATTCACACACGCACATATATACACACTAACACGCACATGCTCCCACACACACTGACTTATGCACGTCCCCCACTGACATGTACATGCACACACATCTACACACTGAGATATGCATTACCCCTTCCAACACACTGACATGCCCATACACACATGCATACACTGACACACACACAAACATGTACATACCTATACATACATACACACACACAGACACACACACACACACACACACACACACACACACACACACACACACTGGAACAAAGAGAGCTGTAAACTCTATATAATAACTAAGGGCAAGAGAGACCGCTCAGCAGGAAGAGCATTTGCTGCTCTTGCAGAAGGCTCAGCTCTGATTCCCAGCACCCACATGGCGGGTGACGATGGCTTGAAACTCAACTTTTAGTGAATCTGATGTCCTCTCTGGCCCTCAGTAGGCTCCTGCACATGCGTGGTGCACACAAACTTATGTATATACATGTACATACATAATGAATAAATAAATTGGGGAGGTCTGTTTTAAAATGTATTTAAAATTTGTTTGAAATTCCTCCCCCACCCCTTTTTTTTGCTTTTGCTTTCCAATCTTACCACAGTATTGTCTACTTAAAGCCACATTTGAGCCATGTATGGTAGCTCACATCTGTGACCCAAGCACTCAGGGGCCAAGTTCAGGGCTACCCTGGGCCACGTTGTAAGCTCCAGATCAGCCTGATCTATGGGACAAAGGTCTCTCAATAAAATAATCCGATGTTGTTGTTGTTGTTGATGATGATAATGATGATGATGCTGGTGATGATGATGATGCTGATGCTGGTGATGATGATGATGATGGTGGTGATGATGATGGTGACGATGGTGATGACAATGATGATGATGGTGATGACAATAAAATGTGTTTGTTTCCCTTTAAAATGTGTGCCTGTCGTTTATCCACAGAAGCATGGAAGGGGGCGGGGTCACGAATCAGAAGTGTCTGGCCAGGTCTCCACGCTAAGGGACCACACTCACCATGGACAGTGCACAGCTGGGTTTAAACACATAGACAGGAAGGGCTGCGGCCGGGGTTCAGAATTCACACACTGCCAAGGAGGCTTAGGAGTCTCTGTGTCATATTTACTTTGGAAATTGCCATTTTAACTGAAATACAGTTTGACAGCCTGGTTTTAAACTTCTAAACGCTTGGAGATTTTATCTAACTAATAAACTTGTGGCTTTATAAACCCACAAGGCTCCCCGCGATACGATCTTATTTGAGAAGGGTGTGAGCCTGCCAGGTGTGAGGAAGGAAGCATTTGTGATCTCCGGATTGGTGAACCGCAAAGTGCCTATCTATTTTCAGAGATTACAGGGAAGGCACCGGTGCCATTGGTTAAGATAGCAAACTGATTTCTTCAATAAATGAGTGCCTCGTCCGCTCACCACAATTTTCTACAATTGGCCTTTTGATCTGAGGCTTCCAATGCTGCCACAATATAAGTTCTTATTTTGGAACACTGAAATCTATAGTCTCGGAGATATATATATATATATATATATATATATATATATATATATATGTGTGTGTGTGTGTGTATGTATATATGTATATGTATATATTTTCTTTACATGACTGGAAACACAAACCTTCCTCTCTTCCTTGACTTCACAGAAAGGGAATGGGCTTCTTTATGCATACTTTGTGTTTGTTCGCATTCTGAAGGAAACAGAATCTTAGCCAACGATCTGAAATTCTGTGAGTTTAATAAGACGTCGGCAAGTTAGGATTACTGTCCTTCTAGCCATGCACTAATTAAAGAATGCTTCCGGCATAGCGATTATATTATAGAGAGCTCTAAGAGCGTTCACTCGGTGTGCACATGTGTACGTAAGCACTGGTGTGCTTTGCTGAGCGCAGGACAGAAGCATCAGATCCCCAGAGCTGGTGTTAGGGGGTGATTGTAAGCTTGGGGACCAGGCCAGTGTCCTCTGCAGGAGTGGGTTGTGTTTCTAACTGCTGAGACATTCGTCCAGCCCTGGTGTTCCCTGGGAAATGCTGAAAACATCAATGCTTACAGAAGAGTATCAAAGGTACTGGGGCGACGGCTAAGCAGTACTCGCCATGCGACTGTGGGGGCTGGAGTTTAGCTTCCCAGAACCAGACAACTGTGGGAGCCACCTGCAAACCCAGCATTGGGGAGCAGAAAGAATCATAGTATCAACTAGATAGCTGGGCTAGACTGAATCGAAGAGGTCCTGGTTCTTCAAAGGACCCCGTCACAATAAATAAGGAGGAGAACAGTAAAGAAAGACAGCCAATGCCAACTTCGAGCCTCCATGTGCACTGTACATACATGTGCATGCACACCCAGACACACGTGCACCCTCACACACGCAAACACACACACACACACACTCATACACACATACACACATATAGACACACACACATGCACACACACATACACACACATATAGACACACACACATGCACACATACACACACATACACACATACACACATACACATGTACACACACACACTCACACACATACACACATATAGACACACACATGCACACACACACATATAGACACACACACACACACACACACACATACACACATACACACACACTCACACATATACACACTCACACACACATACACACATATAGACACACACACGCTCACACACACATATAGACACACACATACACACATACACGCACATACACACATACATAGACACTCACACACATACACACACACACACACACACACACACACACCAGTTTGGGCTGTGGGTATTTATCAGTGTTGGAGTACATGCCCAGCATGTGTGAAGCTGTAGGTTCTATCCTTTCTTTCAACCTTAAACAGCAGCAGCAGCAGCAGCAACAACTTAGTACAACAACAACAGCAACAACAAACCCTGCAGAGTATGTGTTTGTGTGCACATATGATTTGTGAATGTCAGCATGTATGCACATGCCGATATCCAGTGATGTGTTTGTGTCGTTTCTTCCACTATTAGCCTATTGCTCTTAATAGAAGGTATTATTTTTTTGGAACATAACTGTACGGATAGGCACTCACATAACTATGTATCAGTATAAACCAAAGACAATAAAAAGCATTAGAGTGCAGAGAACCACTCGTCCCAGATCCATACCTGGTCAAATGTGTTTACAACTTAGCCACCACTTCCACGAGAATTCTGCATGAAGATCATGCAGGGCGTGGACCACTTCCGGCTTTCCCATTGGTTGAGCAGTGAGTAGGGATGGCCGTGCTGCTGACAGAGCTGGTTAGAGATGTTGCTGCTGGTTCCAAGGATACAGCTGATGAGTGGGGTGCTGCCTATCACTCACTGAGCTGCAGCAACTGGGCTGTGGGTTTTGCAACTCTACTCTTGTGGGGCAGACACTCTCTATACATTTCTCTTCTGTATGAGAGAACTGAGCTCCAGAGGGGCCGAGGGGCTGAAACCCGGGCTGGACTGGAACTCCACGCGACCATGCTGCCTGAACTTCCTGCGCCTGCGCGCTGGGATGAGGGGAGTGAGCCACCACACCCATCTTCAGGCTACTTTGGGGAAATCTATTCATTCACCAACCTTTTCACAGAGCCCATTGCGGAAAATTTAGTCTTGTTTTGAATGATGAGAATAAAATAGGAAGAGGGGGAAAAAAAGAATCGCTTCTTAAGAGACGCAGGGGGTGGGGGCAGGGAGGGGGCTTTACCCTAAGTCCCAGAGAAGATGCCAGCCGTGAACAAGAGTCTGGAGACCGGGCTGTCTGCAGATCTCCTTTCAGCACAATGGTCAGATATGCTGAGGAAAACCATTCAGCCTAAACAGAAGTGATGTCAGCCAGGAGCCAAATGAACTTAGGATACAGATGAATTGGACCAGAAGCACCCAATGGTCTACTAAATTTTTAAAAGTACTTCAACATGCCTATGATTAGAAATTATTTCCTGACCACCAGAAATAATTCCAAATAACTTCCTACAGAAAGGTCAGAAGGTATTCTATGTCCTGCACTGTACACAGAGCTATGGAAGATGCAGCCATGAGTCATGGTGGCCGTCCGTTCGATCTCCTCGCATTACCCACTTACGCAAGGCCGTTGTTATCTTAGGGTTACACTCAGCCTAACAACACTCGTCTCATTACACTGCACTTAAGGCAAATGCTACAGGGTTTGTTGTGTCTGCACCCTGGGCCTTTCTGTTTTCATCACTTAGGAGGGAGAGAGAAAAAGAGGAGAAGGGGTGGGGAGGACTGAAATATGCCCAGTAATTAAGGAATTGGACAAGGCTGTGCTCAAACTTCTCTAAGTAAACATTTTAGAACCACCCTTAGATTGTGGAAATTCATTAATTCGCATATTATCTCAGCCCTCTGAAGATCATGGCATAGACACAATTTTGTAGGACCCACACTGGTCTGAAACGACAGTGGAATCTTCTGGACAGAGAGCACAGAAAGTTTCTACAGTTCAACATGTTGTGGAAGTTTCCAAAACCCCACATTCTGTCTTCCTCCTGTGCCAACATTTGGAGGGTCAATCCACCAATCCCCAAGGGAAAGCCTGCTCCTTGGCTGGAATAAGATTTACCCAGGATCTAAAACAAACAAACCAACAAACAAAAACCACTCAGTGTGTGGGCCCCAAAGGCTATTCAATCAAAAGTTTAAAGATGGAGGGTGTGTGTGTGTGTGTGTGTGTGTGTGTGTGTGTGTGTGTGTGTGTGTATATGTGTGTGTGTACACATTTGAAGCCACCTCCCAAGATGGATAAAGACTCTATTACATGAATTCTTATTTCCACAAATCTTCTCCCCTCAAGATGTACAGTCTTTTGAAAGTGTAGCCAAGGAATTCAGTCTATCGGTTCTGACTATGGGGACCATCCAGAACTAACATCACTCTTGAGTTCATAAACATTCACTGTCCCTTATGTGTCTGCATCTTGATGACAAGGCACTGAAGCCAGCTTTCCCCTTTAAAAGCAACACACACACACACACACACACACACACACACACACACACACACACCCTCATGAAAGTCTGACACCAAACTCAGAACTCTAAAGAGCAGAGACTTACCACATACATCAGTTCATTTCCCTGCCTCTTTCCCTTTTGTCCCTTCATTGAGTACAAGACAAGGCACACCAATTTTGTGTTAGATTCTGGGAGGCCCACAAGGAACTTAGCAATGAACATGTTCTCCTTATACTACACAGATGAAAACATGAGGAGGGAAATACAGAAAGCAGTGACCAGAACTCAGCCTATGTGTCATGATGGAGCCCTACCCAGCATGTACCCAGGACAGGAGGACGGGCTAGAGTCACTGTTGAGAACAGGAGGCAATTTTCTAAAAGATGCACAGATGCTGACTGAAGGGATAGGTTTGGGCGAGCTGAGCTAAGAAAGGAGGAAGGAAACTGAGGGCACAGAAAACAACAGGTGCAAAGCCAAGAAAGGCAGTGCACACCAGGGACCTCGGACAACACACTGTCTGCAGCAGAAGTGGGGTTGGGGAGTTTGGACTTCACCCTTGATGTTAGAGCCCGGGATGGCTTTTCTGGAAAGACTGAACAGCCCAATGTGCGTGTTGGAGAAATCTCACCAGTAGAGTGGTTTTGAAAAGGTCAACGCTGAAAACAAAAGGGGCCAGAGTGTGGACTCTGACCTGGGCTGAGGTGGGGGAGATGAGGAAGCAGATTTTGTGGCTGTCTTTGAGGCTGCGGGGACTTGATGGCTCAGCAGATGGAGTGTGGGAGAGAACAAGATGTCCTGAGCTTCCAGACTGGATGTGGTGAGGCAGAGTCAGGCCTGGCCTCTTTGTGGCACCGCTAAGGTCAAAGCCTACATCTGACCTTTTTCTGTGTGTAAAACTGGGACCATGCTGTTTTATCCTCCTGGGTGCCTGCCGCCATCAGAGAGAGGGGCGTTGAGCTGAGGTGCCTTCTTCAAAGGGCGTTATGCGGAAGAATGAGCACATGGACAATACGTCGTGTGCACTTGAACGCTTACAGTCAGGCAGTCAGCAACAGCTCTTGCCCACCTAGTGATCGGGTCTGCAGAGATGCCGATCTGGAGATGGTCTTTATCAATGAGTAGAAATGTCCACTGCCGAGGCCTCACCCTGGCTATGCAAGAATGAAGGCCAGATAGTCTGAAAGTCCAGGATTTACCCAGTTGCTCCCTAGTGAAAAGAACCTAATCAAACAGCCCCCACAATAGTTCTCCATGTACGTTACCCTGTCTGTTTTATTGTCTTATTTTTAACGTTTGGACATATCTGTCCCCTGGGGCTTGAAGTATTCCTCACATGATCCATGGCTTTAGATGTTTTATTTAAAAATATTCCTACTTCCCTCCGTTTTCAGGTTTCCTTATATTTAAAGATTTTCAAAAAGTTAAGAGATTTCACACCTAGATGCACGATGCCTGGCCTAATTCTACCCAATTTTATCCTCAAAGGGGTCTTCTGTTTCCGAACTGGCTCCTGGCTCTCACTCTAAAGTTCTCCTTTCTCATGGCTCTCTATATGGTATTTTTTTTCCTCTCCCTACTTCATCCACTGTAGACTCGTGACCCTGTGATGCTTTAGACCGAACTCAAAGCTTTGGAGCTTCAAGTCTATATCTAAACAAATGGACCGCTTTCTCAGATGCCCCCAGTCACTGTGACTGTAGGGAAAAAAAAAACCACATTAAAACAACAGAGAAAAGTCGGGCAGACACAGGCAGCTTATGAACACACATCTGTTCTGTGCAGAATGAAGGAATCTGGTTTCACTTTGTAAAGTTTGCTGGGTGGGTGCTCAGCACACTGTGCTAAGCCCTCAATTACAAATGCTGAGTATCCATGAGGGAGGAGAAACACTGCGTACCGACTATCATTTTCTCCGTCCGTCGAGTAACTGATTACAACTGGAGTTTCCTCAAAGGGGCTTGTGGGATAATTTGTCTCATTACTACCGAAAAGGAAATGGAAACCAAGTACTTGAGGGCAGGAAAACAGTAAGCAACTGTGATCAAAGGTTTACTGCGTGAGATGTGGGCTCAGTGGGAAAATAATAAAAAGAGATTAATGTCGCAGCAGATAAAATATAATCAAACTTTGAACTATTCATTAAGCTAATAAGCTTTCAAATTGTTAGCCATGTAAGTAACCATATGGGACTATTCTTAAAGCTGGGTACAGATACCTTTTATTGGAAACCAAAACGCAGACCATACGGAAAGCCAACACTGAGTATCATTTACTGCTTTCCTACTAATTCGAGGTTGAAATGTGCTTTGAATTTGATTGCCCAACCACCCACATCTCTATCATGTCATCTCTAAGCAGCATGACGTTATGTCCCTCGATCTTGTCAGGAAAGAACAGTTTCTTGTAAGCAAAGAACAGTTAGCTAAAGATACAGCATTACTGACACATCCATGATGAAGGAGGCTGTAGGATGATGTCATTATGCAGGTGAAGGCAGGTACAGGATAGAACAAGGCCTGTTATTGGACGAGAAGGAAGGATGGGCAGGAGAAAAGTTTTGGAGAGGAGGAGGAGACTGGAGGGGAGAGAGAGAGCAGCTGAGAGAACGTGGAGGCGGATGTTAAGATTCCTCTCTGCACATTTACAGGTTGTTATGAATATTCTCAAGGGGTGGGTTTGTACAGGGCTTTGTATGTCTAGATGAGCAATTATATATTATCAATTGGATCAGAGATTATTGTGTTGTGTGTTCTTTCGTGTGGCGATTTGAGTTCAAGAGAGTGTGTGGTGGCTGGAGACGCTGGGCAGCCACAGAATTGGGATGTGTATGTCTGACATGGTGGCAACCTGCCTTGGGGACTAGATGGGTAGAGAGATAGTTGCTGGGCTCAGAGAGTAGTAGCCATCAGCAGTGTGATATGGGACGGAGCTCTTAGCAAGTGAGACGCTTTGTTGACTGAGATGAAAATATCCAACAGATGCCGTGTGGCACTATGGTGACAGCACCCGGTGCAGGATAAAAGAAACCTTTTTTAAAAAAATTTTACCACAACAGGAAGCAGTTATGAGCAGTGAGTAAGACCAGGAGAAGTAAATTTAGACCAAATTCGAAGAAAGAATGTTCCTTTCAGAAAGAAAGGACAGGTGAAGGCAAGAACTTTCAAGACCAGTGACAGAGATCAGAGGGACCCTTATTCCTCTTAAGGATGGCTCTTCATTCCCAAGAGTGCTTCCTAGAGGTCACCCAACAGTGAGGTAGCCAGGAGGAGGGTGGGGACAGAAGCTCCTCTTGACTTGGGAAGATGACATATGAAGAAGTAGATCAGCTGCTTTCTTTATGTTGTACAAAAGTGGGAAATCTTTCAAATCAATCACTTATGACAGGGATCGGGGAATGGTTTTATGGAAAGCTTTGGAACCTCAACAATCAGACTCCAAAACTCTAGTCTGTCACCTCCCGGGTGAGGAACTCAGCAGGACACTTGGCTTTCCAGGCCTCTGATTCACCAAATGACAATGAGCACAGCAGAGCTGGTGAAGTTAAAACATGGTGATGTTGATTAATAGAATAGGATCAGCAGGCTCAGATCACTGCTGGGGAGCAGCAAGGACGTGGTGGCTGGCAGACACTGTACTAGGTTTTAGCCTTCCCTTGAGTGAGACATGTTGATCCATTACTAATCAGAAATCTTCCCTCAAAAATCAAGTTTCACTCTAGTTCTCCAAAGAAGGATTCCGTTTTCTGAATCCAGAATTTTCTGAGACACATGCATGGCAAGAGAGGTTTTTATATCTTAACATTAATTCAAAGTTCACACACTCAGAGACCTGGGTCACTTGCCTTCTGACAGCCCTGACTTCTTTACTTGTTATAGAAATATGAATTTCAAACCTCAATTAACCAGATGTAAAAGAGTTAAGGTGTCCAAGCAACTGTATCATATTTCCATTAATTTTTTGCTGTTTAATTAGAAGTATATCTTTGCGTCAATGCTTGAAAAGTTATACCAATTATATATTATCTGTGCTTTCAACCTTAGTACGGGCATTGTCATGTACATAATCTAAGTCTCTCAAATAATATGATGGCCCTACCTCTGAACCCAGAGCATCATTGCTTAAACGGTTGCCGAGATTAAAGATTTCCACAGTCTTTATGGTCTCTGTGCACTAAGTCCATTCTTGGGCTCAGCTCCTTTATTCTAAACGTTAAATGGAGCAGAAGGGGAAGGACAGTTGATCATTTAAGATGTTTATAGAAGTCTGGTCAGTTGGTGAGATAGGAAGATTCAAAGATTGGGGTGTGTCACTGACAGAACAATATGTGTATCTTCAGCTCTGACTTAGAAAGTCATAAATGAGCTAATTAAATGACAATAGCACAGCTTTACACACCAGTTATATCATCAAAAAATTCTTCAACAACTTTATGCACTTTTAATAAGCAAAAGCATTAGTCAGCTTTAAAAAAAAACAGAAAACAAGAACCACGATGCGTTCATGGACTATAGATCCAAACCAGACAAAACAAAGGCTCACGAACGCGTTTGTTCATTAATTCTTAAAAAGGCAGGCTCTGAGTTGTTATCATGTCAACTGGCACCAGACCATACTCAATTTAGAGCGGTACAAAGTAGAGCCCAGAGTCTACAATGGTAGGGTTTTGATCACACTAATTAACAGCCATTTTGTTTAAAATAAACAGATACGAGTCTAATTGCCTTTTTTACATAAGAAAGAGACTATCTTAAAAGTTAAAACATGCGAAAGAAAAGATCAGACAAACGCCACTCAGATAAGCAAAGTGTGTGTGAAAGGGACCTAAGGAAGTCTGGGTTGCTGCTCTGACTGACAGCCCAGTGGAGCCAAGGAATTAAAGGCTCACAAGGGTGAAAAGGACCCCGAGGTGAAGGACTACAATTACCCACCCTCCCACGCCTCTCTTCACAAAGCTGCCTGTACTCCACCTTTGTCTGCAAGGGGCGATGGGCTGATCAGACTAATTAGGACAGAACCACTCATTATAGGCAAATGATTCCCTGTACCCACCATTCCTTGCCCGAAGAGGAAGCAAGGCAACTGAAAGGTCAAAGGTGGACTGAGGTCCAGATGTTGCCCTAATCTCTAGCTCAGTGGCCTCCTTCCTCAGGCTTCCAACAGGCTGTTAAAGGAAGGGCCTTGCATTTGGTTCTGTGGGTTCTCTTTTGATTGAAAGCCACCAGTCAAGCTGATATGACCAGAGTCTCATCTCCATAGTCTGTCAAAGCAATTCCCAGAAACCCAGAGGAGTCTTTAGTTTCCAGAACGATCACAGAAGGGCTGCAGGCTGCTGCCATTACTTAAGAAATATACTGACATGACATACAGGTGCAATGCTATCTGTAACACAACCCAAAACGGAGAAACATGATTTAAAAACAGAAATTCCTGTGTGGACTGGCATTGACCAGCTACTTGAATGGCATGCCACTCAGGATACAAATCAGGAAACCAATAACACCAGAGACAAATAACTTAAAACCACGGCCCGGTTCTGTTTGTTTTCCACTGTTCGACTAATTAACAAGAGTCTTGCTATGTAGTCCTGCCTAGACTGGGACTCTCCATGTAGCTTACAGCTATCATCCCGCCTCAGCCTTGGCCTCTCAAGGGCTGGAAGTACCTATCCAGCCATTATGATTTAACCACTGCCAAGAGAATGCCCTCCATTAGGTTTCTCGTTGAACTTTGGCTTCTCACCCATCTTCTTATAAAACGTGAGACCCTTGTTGCCAGCTTCACCCTGTGGGGAGAGGGGCTTTCCAAGTCTCTGGAAAGTGAGTTGTAAAATCGTGCACACATTATCAGCACGAGCTATTATCTGAAATCACGATCCACATGTGCTAGTAACTGTATTCATAATAAAACTGGTGATTTTACCCCCATGATACACTGTCTCCTTTTCGCTGGCTGTCATGAGACAAGGCCTTGTGGCATAGCCTGAGGCAAGCTTGAGTTAACCTTGTAACCCAAGATGGTTTCAGACTCATGGCAATCCCTCTGCCTCAAGCTCCTGAGTGCTGGGATTACAGCTATGAGCCACCATGCCCAGGTTCATTGTGCTCTAAAGTTTGATCCCATGGCTATAGGTTGGGATGAACGTTTGATTTTATGAACTGAATGCCTAGAAGACATCAAGTAGATGGACGCTGTGTCAGCCTGAATATCACTTTAAAACGTCAAACCAAGCAATGAGCTCTTCTCAATGCTTTGCCATGTTATATACAGGTTTGCTTTGTTTACTCAGCTTCATTTGGCGAGGTCTACCAGATAGCCTTCTGGAACAACTTGCTTAATACAAAGAAACTTGACTTACACATGAAGAGGATCTGTCATCTATGTTGATGCCTTTAAATCATGTTTTGATTGTTACATCCGGGTAACTCACCCTACGGAAAGACACTTTACATTTTGGTACCAGTCTGTAAGAAGAATGAGAAGGGCTGGAGAGGTGGCTTGGTGGTAAAGAGCTGGCTCAGCAGGCACAAGGCCCTGGGCTTGAACCACAGTATTGGAGGAGAATGTTAGATGGCTAGACCGTAATTTCAAACGACTTTGCTAAAAGTTTTTAATAAGAATTCTGCACAGACTAATTTATAGTGTCATGAGCTTTCCCTTTATCTACTTTTAAAATTCTATGACTCATTTGAACTAGGAAGGAGGGAGGGTGAGGATAGGTTGGGGTTGGTCTGGTGATGCTATGTTCTCAAATGCTAAATAGTGGCTCCCAAGATCTCATAGCCCCTCCCCCCACCCCATCCTGGCACGTATACCAAGTGACTCTGGGTAAACCCTCTTCTCCAATTTAAATTTAATTGATTAAAAGAGAAAAGAAGAAGAAGAAGAAGAGGAAGAGGAAGAGGAAGAAGAGGAAGAAGAAGAAGAAGAAGAAGAAGAAGAAGAGGAGGAGGAGGGAGGAGGAGGAGGAGGAGGAGGAGGAGGAGGAGGAGGCTAGTGCCTGTGATTGGACAGTAGGGGGAGGAAGGCGGAACTTGAGCATTGAGTGACGGGGTCTCAGGAGAGACCAAGGTTTAAGGAAGGAGATCAAGAGAGGAGGAGGCAGTCATGAGAAGAGATGAAGCATAAACACATGGACAGAAGAAACAGCACGTGATAAGGGACATGTGACTGGAATGTAAGTTAGAATAGCTCAAAACATGCCCAATCTAGGTTTACAGCTTGTAAATAAAACACCTGGATTGTGTGTCTTTTAGCTAGACTAGGTAGCTAAAATATATAATTCATGTTGCAAGGATGTGGCTTTCAGCAGGTCGAGCGCTTACCTAGCATGCACAAGGACTGGCTCCTCTGCCCTGAATAGTCTGAGCATAGTGGCACATACCTCAAATCACAATGCTTGGATAGAAGAGGCAGAAGGAGATTCCTAAGTTCAAGGTCATCCTTGGCTACATAGTGAGTCTGAAGCCAGCCTGGGATATATTTGGCCACTTTTTAATATAAAAGTAAAATACACAGGAAGTAGAGAAACCCAATACACTATCCAATTATCACCTCTTTAGTACGACTTGTGTGAGCTTTTCAAATTTAGTGTATTAAACATGTGTAAGAACAGAACATGATCTGGGCTTTTCTTTGCAGGGAGCGAGCAATGTTCTTGAGCTCCTAAAAAATCAATCCCCAGTCCCACTATCAGTCTGTCAGAGGGACACCACCCTTTTACAAGCCACATGTTGTGGTATGTCAGGAGGTGACTGCCACACGTGAAACATTTCAAGTAATCTCACAAAACCCTGTTATGTCTATTGAAACTAACAGAAACAAAACAAAACAAAAACAAATAAAAAAATCAGGCCTAAAAGTAATGCTTTGCTTTCTTCTGTGTGTATGTGTGCACATGTATGTGCATATATGTGTATATGTGTATAAGCATGTTTGTGTGTATATGTATGTGTATATGTGTGTATATGTGTGTTATATGTGTGTATTATGTTATATGTGTGTATATATGTGTATGTGTGTATATATGTATGTGTGTATATATGTGTATGTATGTGTGTATATGTATGTGTGTATATGTGTATATGTATGTATGTGTATATATGTGTATATGTGTGTATATGTGTATGTGTGTGTATGTGTGTATATGTATGTGTATTTGTGCGTATATGTGTATTATATGTATATATCTGTGTATGTGGGTATATATATGTGTGTGTGTATATATGTATGTGTATATATGCATATATGTATGTATGTGTGTATATGTATGTATAAATACTTGTATATGTGTGCATATGTGTATGTGTGTGTATGTGTTATATGTATGTGTATATATGTATATATGTGTATTATATGTATGTATGTGTTTATATGGGTATATATATGTGTGTGTAAATGTGTGTGCATTGTATGTATGTGTGGCTTTCTGTCTCCCTCTGGCCACATTCCACCACACTCCATTCCATGAACAGCCAATACTATATCAATTAAAGTGTTTGGAAAACATGATTCAACTATTATTCTCATTTACACCTATATTGATGTGTATCTGCACTTTATGTAAATGTTAAAATATAAATATACTGGATTCTAATTGATGAGCATAGATTTCTTTTTAGAAGCCCATTAAAACAATAACATAAAGATGAATTTAATGGAAGCTGTAAATTAATACAATAACTTGACTGAGAATTGAATGTTTTATTAAGTAATCAAATTGATTTGCTAAGAAATTAACAAAACTTTCCCCCAAAGAAACTCAAACCTCTCAAGCAAATGTAATTAAATATTTCTAAAGCGAATTCATCTGATATGCAGGGAACCTACTCATTACACTCGAAGGGACGTCTTGGGTACATATTAAAAGGGCTTCCTAAGTTACAACTGAAGTGCTAGGATCAGTCTAGAATTTCCTCCTTTCATTTAATTTATCATAAAATCTCAGGGCTGTTTAAACACAGTTTATTGTATTTGACACCAAAACCCCACATTCCCAACAGAAACTGGCCCTAGACAGAGCAGTTTCTGCCCTGGTGAGTCTGCTTGGGTCCTGGGTGGTCTGCTCTGTTCATAGTCATTCTGCTTCCTTTCTGGTGGGTGCAAAGAGAGAGATGATCAGGACACCACCCACCAGCAGTTCTCTTTTTCTTCTCTAAGTTTGGGGGTGTTCCCCACCTTTTCCTCTTTACCTGTTCCTTCTACCATGTTCTCCCTTACACTAAATAAGAACATGGTGCAGCTCTGTCTAATCCACGCTGCTTACTACTAATGTAAAATGAGCTGATACTGAAACAGTTCTAGAAACTTCTAATCATGTCATTACGTCCTGCTCATACTCAGAAATCACAGCTTCCCTGACTCAAGACACTCTAGCCCTTCCAAGTGCCATCCCATCTGAGTTCCGCACAGCCAACCCTTTAAAGCCTGTGGTGTGTGTGCAAGTTTTCCAGTCTGTATATTTGTGGTATTCGTGCTTTATCCATCAAACTGAGAAATAAGCGAATGTCTGCCCAGGGCTAACTGTGGATGGGCATCTTGCTCTAAGTGTGTGCACATGTCCCTCACACCCATTACTGTGGCTTGTCAGGGATCTACTGGGCTTAGCTGGCCCTGCTTTCCGTCTCCCTCTGGCCACATCCCACCACGCTGTGTTCCTGTTTTCCCCTGTTGGAATGGGTCTCTGTATTCTGAACCATTAGACGCTGAAAACATCGTTTTCTTAATGTTCCATGAAGGAGGATTCGACACCTAATGGCTTGCTTTGAATCTCAGCAGAAACTCAGGACATTTTAGTAAGATCAAAATGCTCGAGACTCTTGAAATGGGTCTTGCAGGATGAGGTGGCCATGAGCCTTTGAGTACTGAGAGTCGAATGCCACGGTTTGATGTGAAATGTTCTCCAGAAGCTTGTAGTTTGAGTGCTTGGTCTATGGCTGGTGTAGTACTTGGAGATGTGATAGAAACTGGGTATTAAGACCTTCCTGGAGAATGTAGGTTGCAGGGGTAAGCCTTTGAGGTTATGCTGGTCCCCAGGATTCATTTGTGTGTGTGTCTCATTCTCTCTCTCTCTCCCTCTTTCTCTCCCTCCCTCCCCGTCTCCCTTCCCATTCCCCTCTCCCTCTCCTTCTCCCTCCTCAGTCTTCCCCTCCCCCTCTTCCCTTTCCCTCCTTCCCCCCTCTCTCCTGCCCACCACAAGGTAAAGAATTTCCTTCCTACACATGCCTGCCACCACGATACCATGGTGTTCTTTCTACCCATGGAGGAGCCAAATATCCGTGTAATGAGCCTTCTGAAACCATATATGTGCCAGAGTCAACCTTTCTTGCACTAAGTGGTTTATGTCGGGTGTTTTGTCACAGCGGTGGAAGAGTCACCAACACCATATGAGAAGAATATCTTTAAGTATGAAGGCCTCAGTACAATACCTGCACATATTACAATTTCAGTAGGATATACTAAGTGGAAACAGCCTATAAGAATCCACATTAAGAAATGTTACAGGGACAGCCAGACAGTTACTCACTGTGCATATATCTACTTATCAAGAGATTACCCAAAGTAAGAAAAGTCTGTGCTGGATGCTGGCGTTGGCTAAATAATTGTAGTTGCTAGTGCCCATCGGATGCCTGTTACTCGCAGACGGAAATCTTTTTTAACTTGGCCAGTGTTAACTCGTCTAATTCCGAAAAGTGCTTGTTAAGCTTAGATGAGAATGACTTAACTACAAAGGCACAGTGGATGAACACGCCCAAGTTCCCACCTCAAAGGACCCACCAGAAGGGTGTGCACTGGGGATGTGCATGCACTGGGACCATGTGTGCTGGGAATGTGTGCGCACTGGTGTGGTACGTGCATGCTGGGGAGGTGTGCTCAGTGAGGAGGTACGTGTACTGGCGAGGTGTGTGCTCTGGGGAGGAGGTGTGCACACTGGGTAAGTGTGCACCGGGGAGGTGAGGTGTGTGCACTGGGGAGGTGTGTGCGCTGGGGCCCTCTGTGTGGTGACACTTTCTCAATGCCACACTCACTCCCACCCTCCAGGAAGGCAGCTCTATCTGACACACTCACTCCCACCCTCCAGGAAGGCAGTTCTATCTGACATAACCTCCAGCATGAGACACTCATCCATCTGAATTCAAAACTTCTGTAAAGGTAAAATACTCTGCCAACCCTGCCTCATGTGATCTGATTATTCACTCTGATTATTCATCAACACAACTGCTTAAGGGGTCATCCACAGGCTCAGATGACGGCGGACTTCTAAAAGAAAAGCAAAACGTCTGAATGGAAGAATTATCTCTAACTCTATTGATCACTGCCACCCTTGTCAGCCTCCGTCCAGGCAGCTTCGACGGCAGGAAGCAGCAGATGAAGCAGAGAATGCATGCGTGGATGAGCTGTACGTGCAGCCCCGAAAGAAGTTCCACAGGGCCAAAGGCAGAGCATGAACAAGAGGAAAAAATCAGGGTAGAAACAGAAATTGCCCTTAAAAGACAGTTTCCCTGTCACTGAGAGAGCGATGGGTATAACTCCTCCGAGGAAAGACGGTAGAAATCAAGACCTCTTTCATTTGGCAGAGAGGACACACTGAGGACAATCTCACTCAGGGTTCAGGCTCTCTTTGAAATGCTGACACGCGGCAGTATCGGAAATAACAGCTGGTACCGTCATATCACAGACAAGTGCACGCACACCTGAGCAGAGCTGCACAGAGTCCCTGATTGGTGCGGAAGGCTGGGAAAGGCTGGGGGAGGAGAGAAAGCCTACACCTTTTTAAATTGAAACTTAACGTCCGGTATGTGTGGCAGCCAATGCATTTATGAACGAAGCGAATGTTGTATGAAGTTAAAATTTTGAAGTCTTTCATTCCAGAGAGCTTACGTTTGGGGGATAAATTCTAACTGGTTTGATTGAACATTTCTTTTACTTGGTGTGGACTGTGCCTTTTTAAGAATCACTCAGAACAGATTTACAGTTCAGGGTATGTGTTCACTTGTGCAAGTAGGGATACAAAATTTAACTAGGATATCCTTCACTAACCACGTCAGACACAGCACGGGAAAATACAAGCGGATTCCTGACACGTGGCATATGCACACTTATAGTTTTAAGTAAGAGCACACCACGAACAGGAGGCTGTCATGGTGTATCTAATTCAAAGCCGAATGGGATGGTGCATATGCCTGGCCCCTCAGATCTGGGGCTCACGTGGGATTGCAAGTTCAAAGTCAGCCTGGACAGGTTAGAAGTTGTAGCAGAGTACCCTGGGCTGCAAGACCCACGTTTTATAAAGGTCACTAGAGTTGTCTTGTTAATGCGTGTGTCCGAATATTTATTCCTTAATGTAAAATCATGCTTATGTGTCTGTGGCCTGGGCATGCATGTGTGAATATGGGACCATACATCCTTAGGCAGGTATAAATAGCCACCTGAAATTTATTTCCTCCACTCTCGCTATTGCAATGCGGCGACTGAAATGCAAGTGTAGACCGAGAGGACGCTTACGATAACTGGGTTAACAGTGAAACTCCTGCCCCCTCCCATTTGTCGACTAAGCAGAGTCATTTGAGAGTGGTTTTCCTTTAAAAAGCACTCCTTTTCTCCAGTGATGGACAGCCATAGCCGTAAGGAGAAAACGGCCGCCATCTATGAATGCCGACAGGCAGGCACGGCTCGGAGATGTTCTGGAAAGTGGATACACCCGGTGAGCTCACTCACCTCCCCCACCCCCCAAACACAACACTAATTTCTCTTTCAGTGAAAGCCCTCTTGGGCTCTTCTGAGTCACTCACCACAGAAACTGGGCCATAGTTGGGACATCCCCATTTTCTGGAGCGTTATTTGGTTACTCAAATGCACAGAAAGTTTTCCACTTGGGTAAGATGGTAGCTGTGAGGCCCACCTTCTTCAACGGGACAGCAGCACACAGCGTACATGGTACTCCGGTTTCCAAGGACTCAGGCTCATTTGTTTGGAAGGAGCATGGATGCTCCTGTACAGGCTCTGGGCCTCTTTAAACACAGTCACAGCCTATGAGGGCGTCGGCTATTAGAAAGCCAAAGGATCTTGTTGAGATGAGCTGTTGAATATTAGTGGCCATCTCACAATGGTTTGGCTTTGAAGAAACTTACATTTGGACGTAAATTGATTTTCCTAAGCATCTTTCCTAGTTTCTTCTTTATACACGAATGTAGCAAAATTTAAAATGATAGTCTCCCATTTGTGTGTGGCTCCTATGTCCATATTTACGTATTTCCACAATATGTCCTACCTGAGGAGATCAGAGGACAAGCCTACAGGAATCAGGTCTCTCTGCCCATCATGTAGGTCTTGGGGATGAAGCTTAGGTCTTCGGGGTTGGCTTCAGGCTGTGGCTTCTTGCCAGCCCCATCTTTTATATTTTAAGGTTCCCACATTGAGTCCATTTTATGATCAATCTCTCTATTAGTTCCATCTCTAAGCATAGCGTGCAGTTTGCGTGGGCCTCTCTTGAGTTCTTTTCGAGCAAGGGACCGACCGTGGCTCCATAGCCCGCTGAGTTGAGATCACGAAGGCAGAGGTGAGTTACATATGCAGTGTCCATTACACCCTAAGTCCGTACATGCTACTGACTTGAAAGTCTGCAAGAACCATGCAAAGTTTATAGTACTGGTGAACAGAACGGCTTTCTGTCTGTGAGGAGCTTCTCTGATCTCAGAAAGTCTTACAAAGAAGCAGATTTGGCTGTTCATTCTGTCTGACACCAAAGTTCTCGTTTAGCCAAGATATATATATATATATATATATATATATATATATATATTCTCACATACATACATATATGGCATGAATTCTCAATAATCTGTTGCTCTTTGTGATAGCTGCTGTTTGTCTTCCTAGGAAGTTCTTATTTTTTCACTAAGTTGGCCCTCATCTCTTATTTTTGATTCAAGAGGGTACAAACATCTTGAAGGCAACAACGCTATTTCCTGGAATTCAGCATTAGTGGCACCGCCGGAATGCTTTGTTGGGGATAATCTCGAGTCACCTTGCACTTCCCTCACTGACCATGTTTTAAATCATACTGCTAGAACAGTACACATGTTGGTCCTTTCTTCCAGGAGAGACTAAATCAGGACCAGGTCCCTTTGGACTTTTAGGTGTGTGGCTCCTACTCTAGAATGTCTTACTCGCCTGAACACTTCGAGTTAAGAAAATGAATTTGCTTTAAGAAGCTGAACTGTATGTTCCCTGCAAGAATTATCCTTGTACACGGTCTTCCTCGTTCTTTCAAGATCACCATGTCAGAAAGATGTCTGAAATTCTTTTCCCATGACTATGCAGGTCCTTTCCCAACCAGATGATTTCAGCCTCAGTGAATTTGTATTCTTCTCAACCCATAGCTTCACATGAAGTTAGATGCTGAGCTTAAGTTGGGGCCTGGGGTGTCTCCAGTGGGCTATCTCTGTGCAAAGATGAGGGTCTGAGTTCAGATTTCCAGAAACAGTGTTTACAAAGCCATACGGGCCTGCAGTATAAGGCTGTTTCTCTAGTGCTCAGAGGCAGAGACAGGGGATCCCTGAGGCTTACTTCCCAACTACTCTTGCCAACTCAGTGAGCGTCAAGGTCAGGGAAAGGTTCTGTCTCAAACAGTACAGTGGAGAGTGACTAAGGAAGATGTCTGATGTTATCCTGACCTACACACACACACACACACACACACACACACACACACACACACACACACGTGCATGTGCACCCCATGCCAGCGCACACACATCCTCCTAACATCTAGTAATTTTAGAGTTAGAAATGAAATACACAAAGGATAAGATTAAATAAGGCAAGGCCCTTTATAGAACATGACTTCTAAAATGCGTGGGACACAAGTAGATTCGTACTTAGAAGGAAGAGAAAGATTTGAAGCAGATTCGGGAATCCGAGGTTCCGGGAAGTGTTCACGGAACACTGGCAGCGAGGACAAAGCAAGAGAGCATGCGGATGAAGAAGAGGCCTGCACAGAGCTGCTGATGTGTTGGAGTCAGAGAGCAGAGCAGAGTACACATAAGCTATCCAACAGATCACTAATAACACAGCTCAACAGAAGGAAGACAGGGAAATGTGAATCCCACACCCCAACAAACAATAACTGGAACACAGGCCAGATAATTAAAATAACATTCGGGCGGTTCTTGGCTTGGAAGTAGAGGAACAATTCCAAGATTTTTCTAGCCCTCATAATCAAAACTCCAATCTTGGAGGCTATTAAAAAAATAACTTCCCCAGTAGCTCAGATGAAGCTGTATAAGTACCTCAGAATTGGTGCTGAAAACACCGAGCCTTCCAAACCCACTGTTAGCAAGACTAACTGTTGTAGCAGGGACACAGACACATCAGGCCAGAAGACCTCAGGGCACAGCTGTCTCCACCACTGGAGACACACTCTGTGTGTGGTGACCTCTCTGTACTTGTGTTTAATCTGTGTAGTGTGTGTTGTTATACATACCCTTCTCATTCACTGGGATGGCCAGAGGTAATGTGTCTAAAATGTAACTAGAAAAACTGTGGTGAGCTATAGGATAGAGTAACAATGTAGAATACTGGTAACAATGTATTGTTTTTCCATGCTGAGGCCTCTTTATACAATAGGTTAAAGACATCTGTCAACACTCATCCTTCAACCTTGAACTATGTAGCTTCCTTTTTCTGTCTACCAAAAGCAGCTGGGCCTTTTCAGCTACTAGCATTCTGATAGCTTTTATTGAGACATGGTTTCTGTGTATAGTTGCGGCTGTCCTGGGACTCACTGTGTAGAACGAGCTCACCTCTGGAACTCAAAGATCTGCTTGCCTGTGCCTCCAACTGCTGGGATGGAAGATGCCACCATGCTCTGCCCTCTGCTTCCCTCTGAAGTAACACACTACATCACTTCCACACGAATGCACTGGGTGCCTCAATGAGACAGGCAGTGTTTATAATTATGGTTTCTTGACATTGCTTGTTGTTTCAAACAGAGTCTCCTACAGCCCAGCCTGGTCACTGTGCTGTTATTTTTAGTTGAAGCTGGACTTGAACGCCTGATCCTTCTGCCTCCACCTCTAAGTTCTGGGACCACAGGCATGTACCGCCTTGCCCTGCCATAATTGTTTTGAAATACAGTATTATAATAGGTTAATTGGCAGCTAATATACCTTTCAGCAGATAGCGTAAAACTCAAGACCCCCATCCCTGTGCAGATTGAGTAGCCTGGCTAAACACTGTCAGATGTGAGTCACCAACAACTCATGTCATTAATTCAGCACCAGTGGATGCATTTGGAAAACAGCTGTTTTCCGCAGCAGATCAGGCCAGTCTTAGCAGTTCCAGTAGAAAGCCTTTCTTAGACCAGCGGTCCTCAACCCCTTTCACCAGAGTCACATAATGAATGTTTTGCATAAGATATTTATATTACAATTGACAACTGTGGCAAAATCACAGTTAGGAAGTAGCCACGAGATAACTTTACAATTGGGAGGTCACCACAACATTGGAAGGTTGAGAAACACTGCCTTGGACTGAGCCCACCCGGCCCCTATTATGAGCACATAAAGAGAAATTCTAGTCTACTTATGTGCACAGATATCTGGCCTCCAGGAGCTACCTGACCTTGGAGCCCCTCTTCTCCTAAATCTTCCTCAAGCCATTCTGTTCGCTAGTCTCTGTAATTCCTTTAAGGTGTGACACAGAACTAGTTAAAAATAAGGTACCTTGCATACAGCACTGGTCTAGGTAAATTTGGGGACAACTCCAACAATATTCGTAATTCAACGGTATTAGCTCACAATGACTCTTCTGAAGCCACAGAGGCCCTTTTCTTATAAACATGTGTTTACTAATTTTTCTTTCCTAGGTAGAGAGAGACTCTCTGTTGATCTTAACAGCAGTGGCCTGCCAAGCCATCCGGGTGAGATGGATGTGAACGCTGATGCTGTCAGTCACCCAGTGCTAACTTACTCCGACCTGGCAAGCTCTTCAGATGTAACCGTCATCTACCAGCAAGGGGCTCACCCAGTAAGTGGGGGCGGGGGAGGATATCACAGCCAAAGACACAGCCTCTCTGGCAAGATCCTAGAAGTTTCCATTTCTGCTGTCAGTCTAATCCATGTCACCAGATTTCTTTGGCTTTCATGTCCTGGCTTTCAATGTCATTGACCCAAAGCTTGCTAATATCTAAAATCAGCCTATCGACTGTACCCGTCTCATCCTCTAGAAATGTTTAAACAAATGAGAGGGCTGTGTGGTCCGAAGATCCGTGGTACAGAAAGCAGAAGTGGGAACGATGTGAGGAATGACAGGAAGTAGGCAGAGGAGAGGCAGGGGAGGGTTGTGACTCACAGATATGCAAATGCCACAAGGAAACCCATTGTGTGTGCGCTGACTAAAAAAATTAACTTACAACGAGTTTTAATAAGAACAATAAAAGGAGTAGGGCTGGAAAAACGGCTCAGCAGCCGAGAAGGCTGAGTTCGACCCACGGGATCCCACGAGGGGAAGGAGAGAACTGACTCCTGCAAGTAGTCCTCTGATCCCTACACATGCACCCTCACACAACTATCATGTGATAGAGGGTATTTTTAAAAAGACTTGGGATGGAAGGCAGGCAAAAATAAAGCATGTTCTAGGGTGTTTTATTTACAATGCAAAAACAAACATAGCTGACTACATGTCTCCCACAAAAGAACGCAGAATAAACTTTTAATTTCACTAGATGGAAAGTTCATTAAAAAAAAAAAAAAAAAAAACAATGACCATGTTAGCAACCAGCATCCCAGCAGTAAGAAAAGTAAAGAATAGAATTGCTTTAAAATATTGTAGATATCCGGATCGCATAGATAGGAATGTAAAAGGAAATTCTGGTCTCAGATTCTCCTCTTAACAAACTATGGAAAGTTCACTCTTTGCTCCCACAACATTCACGCCAGCCACTACTGAACCTGTGGGCATATACCGAGATGTCGTTATTACTGCAGTTCACAGGCTGCCGTGGCCTGCTCCCCCCAGCAGACTGAATGCCTCCTCTCAGTAGTCTGAGAATGAGCTTGGTCGGTGGATAAAAACTCAAGGACTTCACCAATGTCTCTGGTGTCTTCAGCATCAGGGTCTCAAACTGCCTTCTCCTGGCTAACTAAAAGCATCAGCAGTAGCTACACTTGGGGAATACCTTCAACCAACATCCTGAGGGGAGGCATCCCATACCCACACCGGAGTGGACAGCCCCACACGCAGAAGTCCAAATTGGAGTCAATGGGTTCTTCTTCTGTTTTTGTAAAGAACACCAAGTTGGGAGGTGTATGGAGGTGTGGGTGGATCTGAAAGGGGTTGAAGAAAGGAGATGGGGGAGGTGAACATCACAAGAATACATTGTATAAAATTCTCAAGTAACTAATAACAATAATTTCAAGACACATAAATTGTTTCTTTATGCATTTTAACTCTTCAAAATCTAACTGACATGCTCTAAACACCATTGGCGGTTTCTTTTTATTTAAAAAAAAAAGCGGTAAGTAAATATAGGGAGGCGGTTACAAACGAAAGCTCATCTCAAGGCAGGATAGGCTGTGACTACTCAAGAGAGGTATAGATCACCAGATCGCAAATAGATAATATTTCCCCAGTTGTTCTTTGAATATTCTCCAAGCCTATTTCTTCATTAAAGAGTATGCAAATTAAAACCCTTCGTGATATCCCACTTCATAGCAGGGTCGTTTTAGAGCGGCCAAAATCACCTCCAGCAGGGCACCATTGTCTGCAGCTACACGTCAAAGGGAAGGGCCCTACACGCCTGACTTTGGACCCCATTCCAATGAGATTTCATCACGACTTCTCGAGCCTGCCGTACTAGAGAAGCAGATGCCAGAGGATGAGTAACTGTGTGCTCTACCAGGATCCTGGTAGCCAGCATTCCCTCTCGCTGCCAAGGAAGTAAAAGCGAGTCTGCGAGTCAGGGTGACATTAGAAGTCAGTACATTCCCTGCCCAGGAAACACAAGATAAGGGCTGGGCTCCCAGCCCTCTCTCATAGCAGGAATGAGGGGCACTTTTATCTCCCAATTAAAACACAGTAGAAAGAAGCAAAAATAAGTTGCATTTCTCTGGAGTGAAGCTAAAATATTTGGTTTTTAGCTTGCCAAACTGTCAAAAGATGTAGAATTCAAAAAGAGAAAAATCTATGCAGACAATGAGATAATTCAGCTTCAATCTGAGCAAGTAGAGTTTAAGATGTCTGATTTTATTAGGGGTGTGTGTGTGTGTGTGTGTGTGTGTGTGTGTGTGTGTGTGTGTTTATGTTTTAAGTCCACAATGAGGCTGGAGAGATGGCTCAGAGGTTAAGATCACTTGCTGCTCTTGCAGAGGGACTTCGTTCAATGCCCAGCACCCACATGGTGGCTCACAACCCCCTCCCTCCTCCCTCCTCTCTCTCTCTCTCTCTCTCTCTCTCTCTCTCTCTCTCACACACACACACACACACACACACACACACACACACACAAGTGACTCAAGTGATACACAGACAAACATACAGGCGAAATACCTATACACATAAAAATATTTCAAAGGGCCTCATAAAAATAATTTAAAAGTCCCCGATCCTTTATCCTATAGGATTGTCCTTATAGAATAGGTATTTGTTCCCTTGTTTTATTCATTACAATAAATAAATTCAATCAAGCCACAAGATTCAATGTGCATTAGACCAATGCATGTGACCAAATACATTCCCCCTGATCTACAGTTAAGTAGGATGATATTTAGCATTCGATTCTGAAAATACTCAATAACCACGTGTTCTGTTACAAGTCAGAACTGTTGATATTTTAAGGCTGTCTTACATAACTCTGACCTCTGCTCTCACCTAGGCCCCTTTTAAGTCCCCACTCAGTAAATAATCAGATCCAAACTCCTGCAAACACGTACCCAAGCACGGTGGCAGTATTAGGTCACTGACATTAAGAAGCACTATCATAATATATAAAATTCCCAAAGTCAAGCCCCTAAATTATCTTTCATCCATCAGGGGTTTGAAGTGTTCTTTATTCTTAGAAAATATTCTAGCAGAAACTTAAAGCTGGGAACAGAGGGGTTGGAGCGCACCGTGCTTCTCTGGTTAATGCACCATTTGTCTTCTGGGCAAGTTACTAAAGGTCACGCATTCTTCCTGGCAAGTGCTGAAAACAGTTTGCATTCAGGATCTAACCTAAAGGAACACTGTGGAAGCCTTGCGGCCTCCCGGGACCTTTGGGTGGTCACCCGAATGTCCACATCTCTTACGGGAGACAGCAGTGATGCCTACACTCAAAGTGTCTGCATCCTGAGTGCTGCTCTCCCCTGTGTATCTCTCACAGCTCTCTTCCTGGAGCCCATAGTGACACGTTCAACTCTCACAGACCAGCGTAAGCTTCCATAGAAGGCTGAAGGGCAGACCTGCATATCTCCTCCTGTCAAGGGAGAGGTGGGCAGGTGGCAAAATCTGTTGGGGTGGGGTGGGATCTGTTTCTATCTGTTTCTGCATTTGGATAACAATTTCCTTTGAAGGAAGGGGGATGGAGGTCTCGGGAGAGGAAGTAAAAAGCAACACCACAGGTCTAGAATGGCTGACACTTAAAAGAGAGACCATCTCTTTCAGAGACTGTAAAAGCTCTTCCGGGAGCAGACACGCACCAGCCAAGCTGTCTTTGGCCTGTAGAACAGCCAGCCACCAGTCTTACAGAGGGTGGCGGGGACATAGCGTTTGTGTGCCTTCATCCATGTTGGATCGGGCTTTTTAGTAAGACATCTCCTTTTGAGTCATACTCCTCCCCCATACTCACGTTAATAATCCCAGTAACAACTCAGGCTCACCAAGGACGACTTTGGCAGCCCTGTCTCCTCTGTGGTCTGTTATGGGCTCCCAATCTGGGTGAGCAGACGTGTGTGTGTATATCCTCTCTCCCCAGAAGTCCCACCACAATAGCTAGGCCTGAGTAGGCCTATGGTAGGCTGCTCAGAGATGGTTAGAGGCATAGTTGAAGAAAAGTGAGCACTGACGGAAGAAGAGTAACGAGAGATAATTTCACACGAGTAATCAAAGTTCCTGGCTATTTGGCAGAAAACCTTCTTTTATATTTTCAACTAGCCGGGAGCCTGTAGGAATCCCTACCTCCAGATTACGTAATAAAACTCCACAGTTGCTGACTGAGGTGACTATCTTGGAGAAACCTCCCCACCAGCATTTGACTGTTTCCGTGGGCACCTCTTTTAGTCATATTTCCAAGGACAGGCACCAGGACCCATTTTAGAGCCAAGGGCTCTGTGACAAAGAGTCAAAATTTGCCTTCATTTTCTCTTCCGTGTCAGCCGGGCGATGGCTTCCTGCAGGCTTCGGTAACTGCACATTGGGGTTTCTGCCTAAGAAAGTTCACCCACAGGTCCGTCTAAAACATTTTCCAGTTTTTAATGTGATAAACAAAGACACCTAGTTTTCTGTTTCTGGCACTGCCCCCACACACAGACACCACGCAGAGTCAATACCAGTGAGCTTCTCTGGGGCTCAGCCGGCATTTCACACACAGCACGCTACCACCGTGTGACTCTGGGAGGCACCAGCATTACCACAGCACATGTTTTGTAAAACCAATGGCATGTTTTGTAGAGCGCAGTATGGTGCGATGGGAGGGGTGCCTTCGCGGGCCCATGCGGAGGCATCACTGCCCACTTAAGTACCAGCCATACGACAGGTCTAGTATAGAATAGAGTTTATCTGGGGATCTAGGAAGGGGGGTGGAGAAGGGAATAGAGGCAGAGAGAGGGAACAGAGAAGGACAGAGAGACTGGTAGGCAGAGAGAGAGAGAGGGGGGATAGAGGAGGACAGAGAGGGTGGGGGTTGGGGAGAGGCCGGCCCGGGAACGCAAGGAAAGAAATGGTGGAGGGAGAAAGAGAGAGGGGGGGAGGGAGAGAGAGGAGAGAGAGAGAGAGAGAGAGAGAGAGAGAGAGAGAGAGAGAGAGAGAGAGAGAGAGAGAGAGAGAGAGAGAGAATCAGAGATGGTGAGGAGAGGTCAGTCTTTTATAGCAAGACCGGCCTACCTGGCTGTTGCTAGGCAACTGTTGGGCGGAGCCTCGAAGGAATGTTGACTTGCTACCAGAGAGCCAGGTATCAAGATCTGCTATTTCTTCTTTACTTTGCTCTATCAGCCAAAATGTATAGCAAGAAAAGTGCTCAGGACCTCCTTGGACTGTTATCAAAACTTACTCGGGCTTTGTAAAGACAACCGGTGTTGCTTGGAATTTTGTGAGGCGATTTCACAAATTTCCCTACAAGCTGAGCCCTGCGTTCAAATGCAGGGGAAGGGGCCAATCAGTTCTCTAGGACTTTACGATCCTTTTCCTTCTACTGACCCTAAAGTAACTTAGTCTGTTCCTTCTTCACCTTTCACGGAGAATCTTTTAAAACAGGTAAGAGCTCGATGTGCCCAACTGTGGCTGCAACCCAAACGGCCATATTTTTGTATTTTTTTTTTTTCATTTCAGAGGAGAAGTCAAGAAAATAAATAAATAATTGGCTGCGTGGTCTGTTCATGGTTTCTCTTGGAATACACTCGTGGAAATGCAGCCTGTGTTTGGTGCACACATCGTATTTCTTAAATGGTGTCACACGGACGAGTTTGGAGAGCCATGCAGAAGCCCAGAATCTATCTAAATATCCAAAATGGGAACGGGGGAACTCTCTTGTCTCCCTTTCTGGTCTAGTGCTCACTGGGAATAGGCATGCTTAGGGTGATGTGTGCCTATTTTAACTTCAATATTAGGACCAAGTTTTTAAAACTCGGGGCTAAAAATGACATTATTCTCTCAAAGAGAACTTTCCGAAGTAACCAGATCCTGAAAGAGCTACAACAATCAGTATCTTAAGGGGTAAGAAACTCTGAGGTTCACCCTTTTTCATCCTAACACCAACCACGAAGGGCCCATCAGTCAGTCAACCTAACCCCAACATAACCCTTCCCCCTCCAGGCCCTGATTGCGCCTGGGTGGGGACCACTCCCTGGCTTGTGAGAAGGCATTAAACAATGTGGAAACCACAGGTGACTCTGTTGGCTGGCTTGGTGACTGCCTGGTGTGAGAGCTGTCACAGCTCTGAGTTAATTCAAGCCCTCACGTGGGAATTCCCCCCAGTACCTACACCAGGCTTTCTGAGAAGGGCTGACGCACAATCCCCGAGGGAGCCTGTGCCATGGAGTTTCTACCTCTGTTATCCCAATGAACACAGCTCTCCTCGCACTCCTTCTTCACCTGTCCCACAGCCCACGAGCCGACATCATGCTTGGTGAGAAACAGAAAGAGCATGTCGTACAAAGTAAATGACAAGATTTGGGAACCGGACTCCTGAGGTTTAGAAGTGTGAGTCTCATCTCTTTGACAGCTGGGCCATCTCTCCAACCCAAACTACAGGGTCTGATTGGAGACAAACTCCTCAAAATGAACACTGTGTTGGAGTGAAGCTTTAACACCTTCTTGAGTCCAAGTTCCCCACAAGAAACAACTTAAGGGAAGGTGGGCTGTCTTGGCTCACAATCCAGAGAGACCGAGCCTCTCCTAGGAGGGAAGGTGTGGCGGTGGAGTGAGTGTGAGCTGCTTGTACTCCAGTCAGGAGGAACTCTGGCGCTCAGATCACCTCCACTGCTCCAACTCGAGGAATGGCTCCACCAGCATCTAACGTGGGCCTTTCTTCCATAGTGAAACCTTTCTGGAAACATCCAGAGGTGGGTTTCCATCGGTGCGTCTGAATCCAGGCATGGTGATAAAAAGATTGATCACAGAGAAAAGTCTGAAGGAAAGCAAGGAGGTCTAGAGCTTGAGGAGAGGGTGGTAGTGAGGTCTGCATAGAAACACTGAGCTCTCAGGCAGAGTCCAAGGCACCCAACAGAGAGGTGTAAGTGCAAGCAATACTTTGTCTGCACATGATGGATTTTTCTGTTGCTGTGCTTAACACTACAACCAGCACCAACATGGAGAGGATTCAGGTCACATACCTTCACTGAGAAAGTCAGAGGAGAGGACTCAAGGCATGAACCTGGAGGCAGTGGCTGAAGCAGAGACCATCGAGGGGTGTTGCTCACTGACTTGCTCACCATGGCTTGCTCAGCCTGCTTTCTTTTCCCTGTCACAGGTTGGCACCACCCACAGTACGCTGGGACCTCCTACATCAACCAGGAAACTGCCACAGACTTGCCTACCAGGCATCTGACAGGAGGACTGTCTCAACTGAGTTTCCCTCTTCCCAGATGACTCTAGCTTGTGTCAATGTGACTAAATAAATAAGAAGATAAAACGAACCAGCACGTCGTTCTTTCCCCTGCTGCCAAGCCTAAGCTCTTCCATTTGCTACCGAAGAGATTTGCCATTTCACACACCTAACACATTAGCGGTGTTATTGTTGCCGTTGTTTTGAGGTAGACCTGAGCCGGGAAGTCAACACATATTCCAAACGTCCTCATCAAATGCGGAACCCAAGCTCCTCGTCCCGTTGAATTGCTTTGAGCCAGTGAAGCGCTGGTGAACGAGACAGCTGCAAGCAGGCAAACATGAGCCTCCCAGGTCTTCATGAAATCCTTGAGCTTGCTACAACCGCTCAAATAGAAACAAGCAGCTGGCTCTACCGTAGGCCTTCCCTGCCCACTAACCCATGTATTTCAGACTGGGTTGCAAAGGGCCCCATAGCTCAGCCCAAGTGTAATGAGGTAATCAACATCAGGCTATTTTATTTGTCCTCAATCCCCAAGATCAAAAAGTCTCCCCTTTTGTGACACACAGGAAACAACTATTTCTCCCCAAAGGAAATATTTCGCCTAAATAAATTGCCATGCTTCTTTCTCTTGAGAAACGTAGTAAAACTAGATCACCACAAAAAAGTAAAAAGATGGGTCCTAGGGCATAAAACAGGGGGCCAATGACGATCCCTAAATGATGGATGAGATGTCATTGATTCAGAGGCCTGGACGAAGCTACTTTGAAAAGTTAATGGCACAATCTTGCCCAGTGTGAATAGAAACAGGCACTCGTGGTGATGAACACTTAAGGCCGGCTCATCGTGGGTAAGTGTGGCGAAACACTCGTAAGGTACCCGAGTGGGTGCGCTCTCGCAAGTGACGCCTGTGCATTTTGTTCTTGATACTTGTGATGAAAATTGGCCTTTTCTGAGAGATCACTCAGTACGGTGTACAACTTCTCCTGGATTGGGGCTTAAGCTGTAGAGTATTATGTATGCATTAACAGGTCCTAAGTAATAATGAAAAAATTGATACATACATGAGTGCCTTTGAGTGGGCTTTATGCCTTTTTTCTTCAGTAAATGTTTTAATATCTTTGTTTCTTCTTTGGATATTTCATACATGTAGACAATGTATCTTGATCATACTTATTCCTTACTTCCCTTCAACCAGCTCCCCAGGGCCCCTCCAACACATCTTCCTTCCTCCAAACTCCATGCCTTTTATTTTAGAACCATCTGAGTCAAATTAATGTTGCCTGTGTATACGTAAGTGTGAGGCCTTCATCCAGCAGGGCAGGACAAAGTACAAGTGGCCACCACCCATGAAGGAAAACCAGTCTCCGATCCCCAACAGTCATCACCTGCCAACAAACCCTTACAAGGAGGGAACACAGGGGAGCATTCCCCTTTGGATGATTGAACCATCTTGCTCTTACATAGGTCTTCTGCAGGGAACTAGAACTGTTGTCAGCCCCTGTGTGCAACAGCTATGACATTTTCAGTTAAGTGAGACTGCAGAAACATTATATTGAGGACACTGGGATCATCAAATATTTTGATTGCCACAAGCACACCTGATCATATGTCATGGCTTTTTTCAACGTCAGATCCTTTGATCATCCTTCGAAACCAGTTTGGTAGACAGGCTTAGATTTTGATGATGTCACAAAGGAATGTTCTCTCTGTACTGTGGGTAGGGCGCTGAATCTCGGATCCTTCTCTTCTAAAGAGCAAATTAAGTCTTTAGTTAAAATTAAGTGTCAGAAGTCTCTGACACGTCAAAGACAACAAACAAAAGTCTGAAAACTATTGTGGTCAAGAGCAGACAAAGAAATATGGCACTGAATGAGACATAAGGCTCTGGAGCAGAGGGAGAAGGATATGAAGAAGAAGGAAGGAAGAGAGCACAATATGGAATTCAGCCGAGGTGAATGGATCAATACTTGCTCAATAATCAGGATGAAGTTAACATGCCACAGTACTGTAAGATAGCATTGACCAGGGAAGCTAGATACGCCATATGGCAAACTCTACTTCAAGATCACTGTGTGAAATAGAGAGCTAGCTTTAAAAATGTCACCATCAGTAATGATGTAACACTGTTAAATACTGAAAATGCTTGTATTGTTTATAGTTTCATCTGCTGTGATGGAAAAGGATGTGATTCTTTCGAAATGATGGTACTGACAAGAAGTACTGACCGGAGCCACAGTGTCGGGGCTGTCATGGGGATAACCAACTGGGTTCTGATTGGATCTGAGAGCTGACTCATAGAAGAGAGTTCATACCTGGTACTGGGGAGCTGTCAGAAGCCTATGGCTGAGGAGGTCACAGATACAAGGATAAACCTACTACTTTTGGTTTGCCAAATGCCATATTGTCACACTCTGCCTACTCATGTTTATATCCGCAGAGTGCCGTCCTTAGCCTGAATCAAAGGAACTTGTCTTTACAGAGAGTCTCAGGCCTCAGGTGATTCAGACACCCATGGTTGTTCCAGGTACTAAAAAAAAAAAAAGTGGTTGTTAGGTGTTCAGTCTTAAACAGATGTCCATGTCACCCCAAGGCTCTCGGAACATCACAGAAGAGTAGAAAGTAAGAAAGGAGGAGCTAGAAAACGGGGAAGAGGGCTATGGAGTGTTGTCTCCTGCATCATATGAGCATGGAACTCATAAACTCACAGCAGCTGCTGCTGCTTCATGGGGCACCTGACCAAACCAGTAAACATCCAGTCATCAGTGGGAGAAGCTCATGGTGCTCGATCGTGTCTAGGGCCTCTGAGGGAGAGAAACCATTGTCTTGTGCTATAGTCGCTGTGGGTTACTCCTGTCTGAGTGGACACTTCACACTCTTGCTCAGTACAGCAGCCCTGGTTAAACCCAAGAGTCACAGAGCGAAGGACACAAAACAAAAGTAAGATAGGGGCTGTGTGGGAGGAGCAAAGTATCCGTGGGAATGGGTGTAAGAGATGGTGGAAGAGTGGGGCCAGAAGGTATCATGGACGTGTAGGAAATTGTCAGAAAATAAATTTTGAGAAAGAAAAAAATATGTTTATATACCAGTATCCCCTACCCATGATGAAGGTTACCTTCAGGCTTCTCAGCCTTGAGATAGAAAAAAAACAGCCAGGCCTAGGAGAATGGGCGTACTGTGTTAGCTATTCGGGATGGCTGAGAGAGAATTACCACACAGTCAGTGCGTGGGCTGCAGATTGAGTTCAAGACCTGCCTGAGTAACTTAGTGAGACCTCATCTCAAAGTAAAACATTAAAAAAAAAAAAAAAAAAGGCTTAGGATGTAACTAAGTGATGGGCCAGCACGTGCACAGCCCACGCTTCCGTCTCAGGTAAAAAGACAAGAAAGGGAAAGAAGTCCACTGCTTACATCACAATGGAGTCTAGAACACCCGTAAGACTAGGAAGATGGCGCCGACTCATCCCTCCCAGCACAACAGAAGAAAAGGCTAGGGAAACAGCAGCAAAGAGCAGCCCTCACACCCTTCCCACACAAACCTTGTTCTATTTGGTATGTAAGCACAAGTCAGTCATGACTTGTGGGTTTACTGCCTCTAAGGTACATCTGTCCAGACAAGACACTGGATGTTATCTAATCTAGGCCAGTCAGACGGAAGGACAGAAAATGACACCCTTGAACCTTTCAAAAAAAATTCCCTGAATGAACTCAAGTTACCCCATGAAACAGCATGTAACAGAGAACATGGGTTATGATTAACGTAGTTTATGGGGAGAGCTGAGGTCTAAGAAGGTTATAAAATGTATCTAAAGCCATGACATATAGAAGAGCCTCAATTACAAATGAGCATTTTGCTCTCTGGTTATCATTTTAATTCTTACCTGGAAATAATATGCTTTCCAGCAAAGAATTGTAGACTGGGAATACAAGTTGGTGGGGGACAGTTTGCCCGGGGACATGTGCAAGGCTCTGATTTTAATTCCTAGTACCATCAAAAGAAAGACAGAAAGGAGGAAGAGAGGAAGGAAGGAAAGAAGGGAAATAAATTATAGTTAGGTATGGCTGCACACAATTGTAATCTCTGTATGTGCCAAACGGAGGCAGAGGCTCAAGTTCAAGGCCAACCTCATGAGATCTCGTCTGTCTCAAAAAGCAAAACAGAATTACATAGATACCTTAGTGTTTAGCATTCTAAGAATTATAACAGAATTTTATGGCAATGCAGTTCTAGTATGCGTCCAGTAGCTAGACAGGATCCCAGTGGAGAGATAGGGACACGAACCCACCTAAAAACCTTTTCACCCAAAATTGGTCTTGTCTAAAAGATGGAGCAGAGACTGAAGGGATGCTTGACCAGTGCCCGGCCCATTTTGAGACCCATCCCATGGGCAAGCACCAATCCTTCCTCCTATTAATGGTGCTATGTTGTGCTTGCAGATAGGAGCCTAGCATGGCGGCTCACTGAGAGGCTTTACCCAGCAGCTGACTGAGACAGATACAGATACCCACAGACAAACATTGGATGGAGGTCAGGGAACCCGGTGAAAGAGTTATGGGAAGAATTGAAGGCCCTCGAGGAGATGGCAACCCTACAGGAAGACCAACAGTGTCAACTAACCTGGACCCCTGGGAGCTCCGAGAGACTGAGCCAGGAACCAGAGAGTATATGTGGGCTGGTCTGAGACCCCTGCACATATGCAGCACATATGCCTTGTTTGGCCTTAGTGGGAAAGGACATACCTAATCCTGCAGAGACTTGATGCACCATAGTGGGGGAATACCAGGTACAGGTGGGTTCCCTTTCAGAGGTGAAGGGGGGAGGGGGAAGAAGTCTACAAGGGAGGACTGGGAGGGGGCAAAATTTGGGGTGTAAATAAATAAATAATTGAAGAAAAAGAAAAACTCTAAAGGTAATTTGACTTGAATCAATACTTTATAAAGTTTAATATGCTTATTCCCCAACATATATTATGGGGCTATATATTATATACATATATACATACATATTATATTATATTATTATATATTATATAATATACATATATTATATTATATATTATTGTATATTACATAATATGTATTATGTATTATATATATATTTCACATATATACGTTTCCTCCTATATGTGTGCAGCGCCTCATATACAAGTACATATACAACTTCAGTGTCATTAGCATGGGCTTCGCCATTGTGTGTTGTATCAGTTTTGCCTTTACAAAGTCATTTTAAGACTAGGGGTGTAACTTGCTGGTAGAGCACTTGGCTAGCATCCATCAGGTCCTGGGTTTGATCTCCCACAAAGCAATGCCACTTTACTTTCCAGCTGGCGACATCCCTGTCGGTTATAATGTCACTTCTCTCTGCAGATACTTAGAAAGGGGCCGAGGCCCATTGTCTTCAACGAACCAGCGCCCCATGGAGGCCATCTTTCTATCACTTGGTATCGACTATAGAAATGGTGAATTTAACTGTGCTTCGATCCACAGCAACTAAACAAATGTCCACATGACCCCAATCTATTCCCAGAAGCATGGGCAGGGCAACTGCCTCTGAGCAACTGTCCTCAGACTGGAAGGTCAGACTGGAAGCCCACCAGCTCCTTCTGTTTCTTCCCTCAGTAAGAACTGCCAAAGAGCCACACAAGCGCACCGAATTAAGAGACCTTTTCAGGAAACGCAAGTCATAGCATGGTTCTCACAGCTCTCTCCAGAGAAATCCAGAAGGTTCTAGAAAAGAGAATTAACCAACATGAACCAACACCAAATCTAGATGCTGGCTGCTTCTCGTCGGAGTGAGAACATTTTATTTTAGGATGGTTTCCATCACAGTGACATTAAACGTTGACAAGAGAATTCTGGTTTCAGGTCAAGGGTTGATTTTTAAGTTTCAGAAAATGTCTCATAGCATACCCCATCCAAAACTGCCCCATTTGTGAGTAGCTACTGGGAAATCGAACCAGAGAAGTGTTCTTTTGAGAAAATAGACGCAAAGGAACACGGAGATGGGAAGGCTGTGCTGGGTGGAGGACACAGCGCTGAACAGAAGGTTGTGTTGGGTGAGGGACGCAGACTTGAAGGAGAACCCGCATCCCCAGTTTATCTCCCAAAGCCCTTTTGTAGCAAAAGACAAGACAAGCTTTCGGACAAAAACTTAGAAATGTTTCTACTTGATTCTGGGTAACTTGTAAGTGTCATAAATTCCTGTAGATATTTACCAGAGAGTGAGACTAGATATGACGCTCCTGCCACTACCTCGTGATAATGAATTACGGATTCAGTGAGTTAACTATGTCACAATGCCCCAAACTGTTCAAAAGAAAATGCAGTTGAATATTCTAATCTCAAATCCACAGAGGAAGACATTAGTCTACGGGTTCCTTCATGGGTATAACAGTCATGGGTACGTGGAATTAGAACAGTGCTGACAACTTCTGTTCATTTCCCAATGACCCCAGGAAGGGGAGACAGCCTACAATGGTGGCTACTGCTTAAATAGCAAGTGGGCCACAGGCCACCAGCCATGTGGCTCGCCTCTGTCCTTTTTGGCTCTGACAACTTAAAAGACACAGTAGTCAGTCAAAGTGTCACTCACTTGGAATATCAAGGTTGAATTTAAATTTTAAGTATAAAGTTTACACATTTCCCCCTCCTCCTGTTTAGCCCCCAAAATTACCCCGCTGCACTGTCTGACCACATGAAAATTCTAGATATTCTGGCTGTCTGGCTCAGGGCAACCAAGCTGTGTGCAGTTTCCAGGTAACTTATGCAACACTCCTGGGAACAGCAATGAAGAAACAAAAGAAATGGATGGAAAGGCCAGAGGGAGGGTTTGTTTTTTTTTTTTCAGAATTATTAAGAGTTGGAAAAGGAGCATTAAGCCACACCCTCAAAGGCCTCCAGTCTGAATTCTATCATCAGTCTTTAGCCAGGCCTTCTGATCTGAACTTCAGCGCCTTCACGAAGATAAAAGGCGGCCCTGGAAAGTCCAAGCCTACCAGAGAGCAGACATCTATCATGCAACTCAAAGCACCCAGGCTGGATTCGCTTCTTCATACTTTATTCTGTGATGGGGCTCGCCCTACTGGATTCTCCCCAAGGAGGAGGAGCTCACCACCTCCCTACGGGGCTCCAGGCAAGTGCCCCAAAGCACGGGTGCATGAGGACACTGTGCCATGGTGGCCGTTAGACTGGAAGAAGCTGGTGGAAATGAGAGAACCTGCCTCCATGCCTGCCATCCCAGATACACTGAAGACCTTTCCGGGATGACAGTGACAGGCCTACTTGTACCCACATCAACCACACAAGTTATTGAGCGTGAGCGGAAAGCACTCGAGACTTTTTCATACACAGAATTTTTATAGTGGAGTCAATCGTGAAGGAGAGTTAAGATGTGTTCGGATCGTGATTGCCTGCTAAGTGACCATCACTTGCCCTGTCCTCGGTGTTACTGAGCATGTATTTCTCAGCCTCTTCATGTTAAAGGAAGGAAGGAAGGAAGGAAGGAAGGAAGGAAGGAAGGAAGGAAGGAAGGAAGGAAAGAAGGAAAGAAGGAAGGAAGGGGAAGGGAAAGGAAAGGGGAAAAGAGAAAAGGGAAAAGGAAAAGGAAAGGAAAGGAAAGGAAAGGAAAGGAAAAGAAGAGAACATATTTTTGTGAGATGTTTGAAATAAAACCTGGGTTCCTCTGTATTGTTTTGCTATCAGCATTATCCTAAAACCGCAGGAAGAGGTCCAAGAGAGCCAAGGATCGACATGACAGGACTTCAGAAGAACCTAGAAAGGCCTCTGTGTCAGCAGCGCTTGGAGAGCCTTTGACCTGCACTGAGGGGACAGTTGGGTCTTTACAAGGCACCCATCCTTACAGTTCAAGATGGACAGCTTCAGAAAGAGCTGATACCAATCAATAAGAGATGGGTCCTACCCATGTCGCACTGTCCCTGGCTGGAAGTGAAGGCTAGGAGGGATGGAATAATATTGCGATGATCAAGTAAGTCTGTGACGGAGCCGGAAATGGAACCTGTACCCCCGGCTCACACACTCACCCGAGTCCATCTCTTCCCTCGCTGCCCTATGCACTTAAACCTGTGCTCAGCCTTCCCAAATATCACGAACACGCCTAGCATCACCAAGAACAAGGTGTGATGGCTGGCAGGTAGCCTAGCATGTGCCTAGCCACTCTTAGGGCTCAAGCCCCAGCACCCACAAAAGCCTTGTATGCCCCTGCCATCTTGTTTGGGAGCTAGAAACAGAAGGGTCAGGAGCTGAGGATCATCCTCAGCTATGTAGCCTGTCTATAAACAAAACGAACAAGCAAAGGGCAGCGTACAATCTGAACTTCCTGTGGCAGTAGCATTCCAAGTCTCTAGAATCATTCACTTCAGAATCCCACTGCTCCATGCATTTCACAACTTGGCAAATATTTACTGCCCCTCCCCCACCCCACCCCCCCACCCCAGCGCGCGCCTTGTCCCGCTGTAAAGCTGATTAACCCAAAAGGGCTTTTGACCTTCCACTTAACATGAACTATGCAAAACATCGCCGTGATCTAAATGACCTTCAAAGAAACAAATTCTTATGCTCTTTGTCTGATCCTGTTCCAAGGCATTGGAACCAACACCCTTTATGCTGGTTCGCAAATCCCTCTGTGACCTGGCACGCTGGGGGCAGCTCCCAGCCATGACTCCTTAGCTGGCTGGGATCCAGACATGTAACTTTTCTCTTCTACAGGGAATTCATGGAGATACGTCTCCTGCCACAGTGCCTTTGCTTCCTCTCTTCTCCCTTTACTGCCTGGCAGTATCTTCTAGAAAGACACACAGAACTCCCTCTACCCTTAGTGACCCACATTGTCTCTTTCCTCACCCTAAGCATAGTTCTCTGTGTTCAAAACAATCTATTATTATTGTTATTTCTAGTTCCTCATCCCCAGAGGGGTTTGCTGACACTGCCTCTTCCCTTTGTCACTGTCCTCCCAACACCCCGGATGCTCACAGATGCAGAAATACCAAATAAGAACTTATGGAGAAATGAAAGCCGTAGGTGTTAAGAGAGGAATGTCTCCCATCTCAAGGCAAAGAAAGGGTCACAAGCCAACAGTATATGACAAAGACTTTGACGGTGGGTCTTTGGGGGGTAAGGGTTCAAGAACAGGGAAAGAGGAAAACTTCTGTGAACAGTGGGACCCCCAAAATTCCTTACACCAATGCAAAGGCTGACACTGGAATGCCTGAAGTCAGATTTAAGGAAGTCCTACGAAGGCTGCTAATGGTATCTCCCAGAACATTCACACATTCACTCATACTCTCTGATAACACACACACACACACACACACACACACACACCACTTATTCATACACACATACTCACATATATACACAGAGAGATACGCACACTCATACACACACACTAATACACACACACACCCTGATACACACACACACACACACACACACACACACACACACACACACACCACACTCATCTGCCTTTTGGATTTTCAAATATAAATCCCCCAGGAGTCACAGGAAAGGACGCATGGTGAACTTAGTGTCGTTAAGTGTTGGGACAGAAAGCACTGTGCTGTGCAGTATCAAGTTGACGACAATGACGAAACCTGCTCCTCTCATATCTGTTCAGAAACCCTTTGCAGAGTAAACACAGATTTTTCTTCTGTCAAGCCACCCGGGGTGACTCATCTCTTTGGAAACATGTCTCTGGCGTACTTTCCTCCGGCCTGGAATTCTTGGAGGCAGTCAGGCAGATTGGTGGCCGATGACCAGGATGACCAGAGAGAAGTCAGGACTTGACGTCCTAGATCCAGCTCTACCGTGGACTCTCTGCAGCCAGTGTTTCAGAGTTTGCGTGATCAGTGACTGAGGAGGAACACCTTTTTTTTTTTTTTTTTTTTTTTTCAAAGTAATGATGGAGCTGCAAGGAAGCAAACATAAACCTTTATCGGTGTTCTGAGCTATTCTGGACTTGTTTATTTCTCAATCCAAATGAGGGCCGTGTGTGTGTGTGTGTGTGTGTGTGTGTGTGTGTGTGTGTGTGTGTGTGTCTTAGAAGTGGTGAAGTTGTCCTTAAAAGTTGCGAGATAACAAAAACATCAGGGCGGGTTCTCTTCAAAAGACTTGAGGATGTAAACACACGGGAGTTTAAATTAACACTAGTATCAACCGTTTGAATTGAGGAAGGAAAAAAATAAAACCACCAGAAGAGTTTTATCGGAATAAAAGAAAACAAATCCTGCACCCTGACAGCAGCACAAAAGCCACACCCCCTTCCTTGCAGACCGGCTTTTCTATTGAAGTTCATTTTGACATATTATTACTTCCCCACATTGAAGACTATTGCCTTTCAAACCCTCCATTTCTCAGCCGGTTGTACCATTATGCCTTCATCCATTGTTGGGAGTTCTTAGCGACACCTTTCCAATACGGAACGCACAATCTTCGCTTTCTCCCCGACAAAAAGAAACCAGCGTCCCACACCCTTTTCACTTTAAATTCATACCCTGCATTTTTTTTTTAAGAAAGGAAGAAAAAGATAATCAGAAAGCCTCCAACATGCCAACGAACAAGAAGCAGAAAAGCTGGTTATCTCTTTGCTAGACAAGAAACAACTGGAGATGGCTGTACGGAACTCTCCTCCGGCCAAGGCGCCCTCCCCTCCCCCGCCGGGTCACAGGATGTGCTGTGTACTGCAGGCTCCTACAGCCCACGTTCATTCGTCAGAACAGAGAGGGCGGGCCCAGAGCAGCCACTGATTGGTAATGTCTTCCTACAAATTAGACCATCTCTTTGCTGAAAACAAGCAAGGCCGAGGCTGCTCTGTGATTTTACACACATAAATTAGGGAAGCAGATAAACGCTAACCAGGGCTTGCCACACGAGGGGCAAACTAATTTAATTAATTCATACACAGCACCTCATTAAGAGCAGTTTTCGCACGGAGGTTGTGATCTTGTTGAATCTGTATTATTTCCCACCACGATGCGCACTTGGTTGTTAGGGCTGAGTCTCTTGGAAATGTAGAGAATGATGCATCTGTGTGCGCTGAGGAACGGGGAGCTGGCTTCTCACCTCCAAACAGGAGCACAGGGCGCTCTTAGCTGAGAGGACCTTTTGTAGGCTTTGGTTTGCCTCCGCTTTTGTTCGCGCTCCTTCTGTACTTAAGAGATGTGCGGGGAAACAAGGGGCTCCTCATGGCATGTTATCTGTCTTAGCTGATAGGACAAGTGGAGAAGACGGAAAGCCATGGATCACTTATAAAGTTAGGTCGATGGCAAAGACTTCTGGGCGAGTAGAGAGAAGACCTTGCTGCACCTCCCTAAACTCTTCACAGCTTGGAAGAACATCCCAGCTCCCAAGGGCTCCTAGGACCCAGGTCTAGAGATAGAGTTTCTTCCCTAGACGCATATTTCTCTGAACACTCTGATCGAGTTGTTTAAAGTTCCTTCTTTTAAAACCATCTCAAATCAGTCATTTTCATAAATTCATGGGGAAAGATTTTAGTGGCTAAATATCTCCATTGGTAAAGAGCTGCACCCAAGGGAAACCTTAAAAGAAAGCTGGCTGACCCTAGTGTGGGGCAGAGAAAAGAGGGGATCCTGAAAAAGTCGGGCCAGAAAGGAAGAAGAGAGAGAGAGAGAGAGAGAGAGAGAGAGAGAGAGAGAGAGAGAGAAGACAGATCACCAAAGGAGGAATGAAACTAAGGAGTTCCCAGGGTCAAATATAAACAATTTCACTGGTGAATAAAAAGTTAGCTGGTCAGCTATAGGACACAAATACTCATAGAGTTAATGACACTGAGAGTATGAATGAAATTGAGAGCAGCTATGTGATTTATAGAATTAATGTGATTTACAGAATCAGTGCACCTTATCGATGGTGGGAACTGATCATTGAATGTGCCTATCCATACAGGAAGAATCAGATACAGAAGCTGCATCAGAGTATCAGGGACCCTCTCCCATCCCCATCACTTTACTATAAGTCTAAGATCATGTCAAAGCAAGTTCTGAAAGAAAGGATAGACTAAAGAAAGGTTTCCGAACTCAGGCAGGAAACCACAGACTGAACGAAGGGAAACATAATCGAGGCTCTAACCAGAGTCTGCGTCTTGCAGATTTGTAATGCAAAGCTTCTTCCAACCAAACAACTGAAAGGAGAAAGCTCATCTTTACCTACTCTGGCTCTGGGCTGGTCCTCTCTGCAGCTCTTCTTCCGGTCGGATGCCTTAATATAAATCGGTTAACCATTCAAATCAACTTGGCCACTTATTCAATAGTCTAATTTTTCTTTGGAAATATTTAACCAATCACTGTTTGAACTTCAGTAACGTCAACACTGTGTTAGACTGTGGACTAGGACTCTAGACCATCCCAATGGCTCCCCTGTGCCCATCTCACAAGACTAAATGCTTTACCTACTCAGCGTACACACCCAGTGATCACTTTAGGGTTTCTTAAAATCGTGTCTCCAAAATACAGACACGGACATTTAGAGGGTGTTTTAAGTCATAAGCCACCCTCAAGTCTCTGTTTAAACCATTATCTAATCCAGGGAGTCTGAGCAAACAAGTAGTCGTTATCAAAATATGCAACTACAACTGCTTGAAGGAAAGTTTAAAAGTTTATAACATTCCACAAAAAACATAAGGGCACCCAAATTGAAAGCACGGTGCACTATTTTCAGAAATCTACCCAGTTTTCCAGTCGTGATGGCAAACCCTGAAATAGCTATCAACCACGTAAACGAGCTGAGTTCAAAACCGTGCAAAAAGCCCCCTTTCTCCCTTTGTGTCTCTGGTGGGTCATGGTGGCAACATGAACTCAGATTTTTGCCTCCCTAAACCCAGACCACCATGGCACGTGTGTCTGCCTCCTTCCAGGCAATCAGAACAAGGTTTGACTGAGGTGTTGCAAGCCATGCTGGCCGATCTCACCTTTTCTGTCTCTCATGCTACATCTAAGGTAAGATAAAGTGCAGGTGTGGGGTCGGGGCGGGGCATCAGAGCTATTTAAAGTACAACCGAGGGTCTACAAATGATGTTTGGAGAGGAGAGTAATCCAGATGCAAGGTGCAAATGTGGGGTTCACTTGCACCAAAAGAATGAACTGTGCTCTGGCCCATGCAAGCCTCTGGAAAAGCAGAGGCCCAGCCACCATGACCGTCTTCCTCTCACTGGCTTGCTACTGACTGCTATTCAAATAAAATGGCTCCATAGACCCAGTCCAGTGAATGCCTAGGAATTATCAGATAGGAGTACCTGTCATTATCAGACTCAAGAGGACTGGAGCTGAGAGCCCTCAGTGTGGAGAACTCTGCCTTCTATCTGGAGTGCAGAAAGAAGGGAATTAAACAGGACAGAGAAACGAGGAAGGAGCCTCTGAGAGGACGGTGATCCAAGTAAGAGAGCAGATGTGGTGGAAATTAAAAGTAACGAGATGACGGCTCTGGGAACGATTGAGAGTACCTGGCGCTTCTTTTGAATATGTTCATATTTAGCCGTGAGGTAGACAGACCTCACCGTGAAAACCTGTAAACACGCTCAGAGAACGCAGGTGCTCGGAAGACAAAAGCGCAGCCCAGTCTCACACTGCTAACTCGGACCACACCTGAGTCAGCCAAGTGGATAGAAGAGAGGTTTTTCTGACTTAAGAAATTAGTGCACAGCATCTCAGCGCCATATGCACCGGAAGGATTTGTTTTAAGTGAAACCCAACCCTAACATGTCACTCTTGCTTTTAGATTCTCCCTGCGTTTGTCGACAAAATAATAATAATAATAATAATAATAATAATAATAATAATAATAATAATAATAATAATAATAATATAATGGAGCAGAGACTGAAGGAAAGGCCATTCAGAGCCTGTCCCACCTAGGGATCCATCCCATCGGCAGACACTATTGCTGATGTCAAGAAGCTCTAGCTGACTGGAACCTGGAATAGCTGTCCCCTGAGAGGCTCTGCCAGCACCTGACCAACACAGATGCAGATGCTCAAGCTGTGTGGATGACTGACTGAGCTGGGAACCCTAATGGAAGAGTTAAGAGAAGAACTGAAGGAGAATGAAGGGGATTGCAACCCCATAGGAAAAACAACAGTGTCAACGAACGGAACCACGTAGAGCTCCCAGGGACTAAACCGCCAGCCAAAGAAGTACACGTGGGCCAGCCGCATATGTAGCAGAGGATGGCCTTATCTGGCATCAGTGGGAGGAGAGGCTGTTAGTCCTGTGGAAACTCAATGCCCCAGCATTAGGGGATGCTAGAGTGGAAAGATGGGAGTGGGTGGGTGGGTGGAGGAGCACCCTCACAGAGGCGAAGGGGAGGGGAGATAGGATGGGGGGAGTTTGGGAAGGGGAAACTGGGGAGGAGAACATTTGAAATGTAAATAAATAAAATAACCACTTTTTAAGAGAGATTCTACCTCCCACCAGAGCACGGGAGGCTGGAAGGTGTTGATGCGTGCCTTTCAAACACACCCCACACCCTCAGGCGCGTCCTAGTCTCTCCTCCCCACCTCCTTCCCAGAACATCTGAAGTGCACTGACTCCATTCTGTGCTAAGAGATCCATGCTTACTAATCCACTGAGTCCGCTAAAGATCCCCGTGAGGTGAGCTCGGATTATCATAGTAGCCATTTTACACATGAGGAGATGGGGGAGCGGCATCAACCATCCAAAATAAATGAGGAACCTTTGCTTGAACTTGGGGAAGGAGGGCCATTTCTGATCACCCTAAACCTCTATTGTGTTTGTTAGTTTGGGGGATTTCTAGACGGTCTCATTATGAGTGGATGAACGAAGTTCACATATGACACATACATCAGCATGGATGTATACCTCTCGCTGCCCTACCCACTGCCTTTTCTGCCACAGAAGTCCCCACTGCAGCCCCCAGATGGCTCAATCACAATTCACTGTCACTCAGTAGCGGTCCTGCCCTGCCCCTGCCTCCATCCCAGTACCCAAGGACAGCGTTCTCCCCTTCCGTTGTCTGGATTCTGAGTTAGTGTAGTGTGCTCCTTCCCTGTTCTGTTTTTGTTTTTATGGATAGGTGCAGTGAGTGGGGTGTCACTGGAAATCGCTCAGTTCAAGCAGCAAACCCATGGAACTGGTTTCTAAGTGTATGGCCTGTTTCCTGTGCAGATGAACACCTCTGTTTCACACAATGAGTGGAAGTCACTATGGCTGCAGCCCAGTGAGCACCTCTGGATCACACAATGAGCAGAAGTCACAAGCCAACACAAGAAACCTAGCCTGTGTGAAAAGCTGACACAGTGATCAAATTTTACATCAGAGAAGTATCTTCAAAATTCCTCACAGCCAGAAATGTTTTCTTCCAGAAGACTAAAGGCATTCTTCTGAGTATTGGGCACTTTAAGGCTATGATGAGAACGTAATAAAGTTTTTCTATGAAAAAAAAAAAGTCTAGCGGAGATTTTTTAAATACAATTTCATGGGATCTTTAAGTTCTGAAAATGAGGTCTTCTTCTACTGTGAGGCATGGCTCTCCAGAAGCACACACAGGAGAGAAATACATGAAAGTCATGTGAAAGTCATGTGTTGATCATGGTTTTAGTGTCATGCAGGCCAGTTCTTCATGAATATACTTTCTTAATTTTTTATTTATAATATAATTGCATTATTTCTCCCCTTTCACTGTCTTCCCTCCAGCCCTGTTCATTCGCCATCCCACTCCCAACTCTTACCCAAGAAGCTATTCACAATTGATAGCTCCCGGTCCGAGGAATCTGATTCTTCAAGGCAGTGTCCCTGGGTAGATCAACCGTGCTTCAGAACAGGCTTCATACTCAGGAGTACTTGGATATTACAAAATGGACTACATTTTTGGTTTGTTTGTATGTTGTGCCTTTTTTTTCTTTCTTTTGTTTTTTTCTGATAAAGAACATGAAGTTGGGTAAGGGGATCTTGGAGAAACTGAGGGAGGGAAAATAATATAATATATATAATATAATATAATATAATATAATATATAATAATATAATCAAATATATTGTATGGATTTGTTTTTTACAAAGGAAATTAGAAAGGTGATTTTCAGAACTCTGAAAATGGACAGAGTACTCTAAGTGTCATTCAAATTATACAAAGTATCCCAGTGGGGAAAAGAGACACAGTCACGATGTGGGGAGTGGGAAAGATAACACACAGCTGACGCTTGAGGTAGCTTGTGCAGGGCCAGCTGCTCACGGCATCGCTACTGTTGCTCAGGTCATCTAGGATGAAGTGAAGCACCAGGTAAAGGCTCAGTATTTCCCCGCACTCAGGCAGACTTGATGGGTGTGGGACAGAGGCATCCCTAGGAGGGAATAAGGCAGTGTTTTGCTCACAGACTAACAGCAGATTCTCACAGAAGGAATCTATTCGTCTGAACCAATGAGAGGATGGGAGTAGGAGTCCTGAAGAATGAAAAATCATCCTGATCATCCCTCCCCTCTCCGCTGTGCCCCGCCTTCCCGGGTAGTCAGATGGTCTGAGCTGAGAAAGCACAAGGTGTGCGCACTGTGTCTGCATGCATGGCTCCACAGCCTGCGTGTGGAGGTCAGGGAACAACGTTCTAGAGTCGGTCTCGGTCTCTCCATCGTATGGTTTCTGGATCAAACTCAGGTCATCCAGCAAGTGCTTTTGTGTGATGAGCTATCTCGATGGCCCTCAAACCGTTTTTCTTTCCAGGAAAGTTCTACCCAGTAAATGTGGCAGAAATAATAAAATTATCATTGACCCATCTTACAGCCCTCAGTGAAATGATAGATTTGGGTGATGGTCATCAATGGAGTCAACCAGAGCTGCACAGTGAGACTGATGATGACTGTGATACGGAATTAGGCGGTTACCTAGGGAACCAGCTAGTCAACGTCAACACTCAGATGGTTAGGTGGAAGAAAGGGGAGAAGGAAGAGGAGGAGGAGAGGAGAAGGAGAGGAGGAGGAGAGGAGGAGGTGGAGGAGGAGGAAGAGGAGGAGGAGGAAGAGAAATGAGGAAAAAGGGCAGGGAGGGCCGATTTGAATTTAACCAAGCCTCTGAAGGGGATTTCTGTTTGTAAGTAATAGAGTAGGTACAAAAACAAGCTATCGTCATAAGGAGACAAAGACTGTGGGCATGCAATGCTACCGGTGACCTAGTGACCTAGTTCTGCAACAAGTGGGTGGGGTCAATAAAGAGAGAGGAGCCCTGCTCCTGAGCGACGGAATCAACCAAAGTTGGTACGTGCAACTTATTTTGGATCATTATTTTTAAAAAAAAAAAAATCCTTTTTATGGCAGCAACATGGAAATTTTTCCTTTAGAATCAGAGTGAGCTCCAGGAGTGGCCACTGCCAATGAGAAGTCTGAAATAACCCTAATATGCACAATAGTGACCGTCATTGAAGACATGTAATAAAAAGGAGGAGATATTATATGATGTCCTGAATTTACTTTAGAACAACTCAGAAAAAAAAGGAGAGAAAAGGTGACGGAGATGAGATTAAATCAAGGTTTAATCAGCCTGTTCCACTCTGATTACTGCAGCACTGTTCACAAAATCCTAGAAGTGGAACCAACCTAAATGCCCATCAGCAGACAGACAGATAAAGAAAGGTCACACACACACACACACACACACACACACACACACACACACACACACAGTGGAATTTCATTCATCTGTAAGAAAATCCAAATCATAACATTTGCAGGAAAAAATGGTGGATGCAAAAGTCATTATGTTAAGTGAAATAAACCAGATTTTAAAACACAGCTTGTACCAGGTGTGGTACTCCATGCCCTTAATCCCAGCCTTCAAGTGGCAGAGGCAGGGTGATTTTTGTTAATTCAAGGCTACAGAGTCAGGTCTATAGAGTGAGTTCCAGGACAGAGAGCTATGCAGAGAGACACTTGCCTCCAAAAGCCAAAACAAAACAAAACAAACAAACAAACAAAAAAACAACCAACCAAATATACAAAATATACAAAAGACCATAGCGTTATATTTGGAGCCTAAATTTAAAATCATATGTATGTAGCTATCAGTGTGTGTTTGTTCATGTATGTTTGTAAAACACAGAGATGGAGTGGGATTATGAGGAAGAGATTATGAAAATTTTCATAATTATTTTAAGTTTTGCCGAAGGATTCAGAGCAGGCAGCCACGAGTAGGGGTGTGACGTCCCAGTTGAAGGAAACGGTACCAGCCGGTAACCAGATGCAAGACACGGAGGATGCTGTCAGGGTACGGCGAGCCTTTAGGTAGAGAGGGCAGACACGGGAGCTAGGGCCCGGTTGGGGAATCTCACAGTGCTCTGCTCCAGAGCTTGAGAAAGCTGGGGACTTGATGTGGAGATGGGTGTGGCTGCCTCCCCACCGTCATCTCTCTAGGTCATCACGGAAGCAGCCCTAAGCAGAGTGGATTTTCTGCGGGTTAAAGAAAAGCGAGCAAGCTTTCAAAATGAAGCCCAAATGGGAGGCTGATAGTGGTGATGGTCACAGGCTAAACAGAGGGCAGAGAAGGGCAGGAGGTGGCGTAAAGAGGCTAGAGCTTGGGTCACTGGGAAAGACGGAGAGAGTAGACTTAGAGCGGGTGTTTGCCTTTCTGGTGGACTCACAATGTGACCTGACCTTGAGAAAAGGAATTCAGGAAGAAATGAACTTCAGGCTGGGTGGGACTGGGGGTGGGGGTGGGGACTGCCGATCAGCTCCGTGTTGAGGGTATTGAGTTGAGGTTTCCACCGGACATGCAGTGTGATCCAGGGCATCCATCACAATTACTGTAGATTCCAAGAATACTCAAATAGGGACAGTAGCAGAGGCATCAGAACGCCAGTGTGAGCCCTTGCTGCATGGCTCACGTGCTGGTCTATCACACCACTGGCTACCAGGGTGTGGGACTCATAATAAATATGGCAGAAATGCTGAGGTGACCCAGAGAGGATGTCGAGAGTGCGAGAAACGGAGGGAGGGTTGACCTCCGGAGGGCTCCGCATCAAGGAGAGAGAGCCTAAGGAGGCCTCTGAATGAAACCCATTGTCAGTCACGAAGCTCGAAGCTCGGAGGAAGGGAGGAGACCACGCGGCCGCAGAGACTCAAAGAACAGAGAGATTCAAGAAAAGATGAGCATCTGTCCCTGTCAAATATAGAAAATGAGAAAAAGCCAAGTTAGAAAATGGCCCTTTCATTGGCCAACACGGAGGAACCTGGTGATCTTGGCCTTTCTACCAGATCTCCGAGGCAAATGGCCTACTTCTCACACCTAAAAATAAAGATGAGTGGTCCCACAATGCCACTATTCGTGTGACCGTGACCATGTCATTTAACCTTTCTATTCTTTCCCGGGTCTTAAAATGAAGCGTGTGAACTGTATTATTCTGAAAGGTTATACTCAATTCTAAAATCCCACACGAGCCAATCCTTTGGTTTAAAGTGTTCCGAAGATAGTATGCACCAAACGCCCACTTTGAGCTCCGTTGCGTTTTATGTAGAACTTCAGGCTGTACTTTCTTTTCCTCCTCTTCGTCCACTTTCTCCTCTCCCCCTCCCCCCTCTACCTACAGTGCTCCCTAAATCCTTATCTGAACACCAAATGACCACGATGATTTTGGCAATGACAATAAAAGGCACAGGTGGGGCTTGTTAAGGACCCTCACGTCCTTGCAAGGACACAGGCCTGGGACTCCATCCCTCAGGACCCACATTTAAAAGCAGCTGAGCATGGAGTCTCCTTGCTTGTAATCTCAGCATTAAGAAGACAAGAAGATGGGTCTCTGGGCTCACTGGTCAGTTATCTGATCCAGTTTGGCTCTGTCTAGACCAGTGAGGGACCCTGTGTCAGAAACATTAATAATAATGATAATGATAACTATTATTATAACTATAATATAACTATTATTATTAAGCAAAAAGTGATGGGACTGAGGAGATGGCTCAGGGAGAGAAGGTGTTTGACCCTAAGCCTAAGACCTGAGCTGCACCTCTGAGATCCATGTGGGAGGAGTGGCTCCCATGGCTTGCTCTCTGACCTCTTCATAGGTGTTACACACAGAGACACACAGGCACACACAATACAAATAAACAAGTAATAACAATAAAACGTAATGTAAATGTCATGTGAGAAACAACAGCAGAGTTTGTCCTCCGGCCTCCACACACGTGCCCATGACTGCAAATGTACCTACATACCCGTGTGCAATCACATGCGTGCATGAGTATACATGGATATACCAAAAAGGGGGTGGGGCTGTTAGCCTGAGAATGTTTTTATAGCACATAAATGATACCAATAAATGAACTTCTCGGTTTTTTCGGGGCATGATGATGAGTTAATCGCATGCCAGGGACCACTAAGTAGCCGAAAGAACATGCAGTGCTGGCTTCCAACCCTGCGAGAGATCAGAAGTCACTTTAGCAACTTTGGCCTCATCCACACCAAGTGCTGAAATCAGATGGACCATTACCTGGGACCACTCATACCTGGGACCAGATATCAGTGCACAGACACAAGGCTGAGCCGGGGACCCTATCCCCTCCCATGTTAGCGTAGTAATAAATGCTGAGAATATTGACCACCAATCTTAGGACAAAAAAAAAAAAAGTCTACATGCTTTTTCACTAGGCTCGTATTAATGAATGCAGAAACCGCCCTAAAGGTAAATAAAAAACGGGTCAGTGGAGCAGGAAAAAAATGATTCAGTCAGACTGAAAACTTGTTGGAATTAACGTTGTCAAGATAATCTCACCGCCATCAGGCAACTCCAGAAACAAACGTCTGGCTTAACGCTCCTCTTGCTACCTGCCGTCAGTATGCGGGTGAGCAGTGTGTGTTTCGGGAGCCATTACAAACATAGCGTGAAGACCTGACAGGAGAGGCCGATTCTGACCGGTGTGACAGACCAGAGCAGCACAGGTCAGCTGCCCGAGACGACAGAGTGCCCATGGTAGGAGTTTGCGAGGGAGGTCTGTTTCTCTATGACTCAATCAACTGGTTCCAATTTTCAAATGTTCAGTGATCTTAAAAAGAGTCATGGCCCCAAAGGCTGATTAAGACAAATTAAATTAAACACCTCAAGGAGGGGTCAGGAAGTGAGAAGCCAGGCAGGAAGCAAAGGCAGATAAGCAAACAGTAGGCAGAGCCTTGGCCCCAGCCGGGCCTTTCCATGTGATCAGAAACACATGTGTATGCATCCTGACGTACGTGCCTGGTCGTGGCCCTCGAACTTCTCATACTGCTGAAGACTTAAAATCCTCAGGAGATTCTGGTGAAGAAGTAGCTCAAGTCAGTCTAAAGGCAGGAGAAGCAAGGCTTGAAGACAGGGGACACATGTCAGATGCCAGTACGAGTATAGGGGACAAGTAAAACTGTTTTACACCGGGAACTCAAGAACAGGAGTGACCCCTGCCTCAAGAAACAAGTGTCCACAGAAGGAGGAGTGAAGACAGAGACACCCAGGACATCACTGACATGAGCACACTTGCTTTCCAAGTCACACAGGTCACCTGTCCCTCCCTTGCCATTTTCCCACCAAAAAGCAAATTGCCACATCATCTTGTGGCACCGGATTTGGCTAGCTTACTGGACCTAGCCTGTCAGAATTGCCCCAACTCACTCCCACCTCTTAAGTCACACAAGTTGAAAAAGAAAAATAACTTTCCACTTGAAGTTTCATTTTCAAACATTCTGTCACTTTTAAATTCACATGCTCTTTAAATTTCTAAATTAAACACTGCATTTTGGTAATAGCTTAAATATCAGCTTCTTCCATTCTCACCTCAATGCCCAAAGGCCCAAGATACATTAAATTTCCATGCCAGCTTACAGGCTGCCAATAGGGACTGCTGAGGGAAGCACGAGTCAGAAACATTTTATCAGCTCATATTGTATCAATCTGACTACTCCTAAAATGTATACATTTTATAAAACATGTATCAGCTTGATTTCCAAACACTTAGGGAGGTGAATCCCACAGCTCTTTACTGACATCTACACAGATGCTCTGCCTCCCCGTCAGCCTTTAGTGAACCTGATATTCACGTGGGGATCTGCATAATAAAAAAGTCACTGTGATACATTTTAAAATGGTGAGACATTTTCCATATTAAACTCAACATTACCTTTATTATTGTTTAAAGCAATGAAGCAACACTGCTTGACTCTACACTCCAACCACAAGGAAGGGTGGATAACGTCATCAAAAGACGATTTTAAATCCTTAAAGCCAGGGCAGCAAAGACTTGGAGTAGAGTGACCAGCATCTCAGCCAGAGGCTGCAGCCTGAATCGACTCCTGGTGAGTGACACTGAGCAGAGAGAGGACTTCTGCATGCCCAGTTTGAAAGCCATCCTAAAACACGGGTGTGACTACTACATGGGGATCTACATAAATCCGTGGCAGCTGCTGAGATGTGAGTAAACCCTAAATCCTCTTTGACACGAAGCTCTGAATCCTGCCCCCTATCCAGTCTATTAGCACCCAGAAGAGGCCAGCAACTCCCCCTTATTTTATTTCTGGATATCAGTGTTTAATAAGACTGCAAACTACTTATATATAACACCTTCAGCTTTGTGAGGATGGTGTGGATGTGTGCACCTTCTTTTGCCTCCTTTTGCTTCTCAAGTATTTGAAAAGGAGACCCAGAGAGGACAGAATGCAGAAAGAGTGGTGATGTCATTGGCAGGCATAGGAGACAGACACTGAACTTTGTTGTACCACCAACTGCACAGAAGGACCTTGGGGAGTGGTAAGCCATGTTCTCGAACTCAGTTTCTGAATCAGCAAAACCAAGGATTTCAGGTTAGGTTAACACTTAGGTTAATTCAAAAGCTGCAGAATCTCTTTATGCCACAAGTGTACAATCTATCCAGTCCTGTGGAAAGGCAACTTAAAAACACACAGGCGGAGGAGGCCTCATCAGATTAATCTGAGCATTAGTACGGGCTCTGCTGTCTTATCCTCCAGGAATTCGATGTGGTTCCCACTCACAGATGGGCTGTCAATATTTAACTCCATACAGGGTCAGAGTCTTGCGTGTAGACTGGTGAGTTTTGCTTTCTATCAAAGGAAAAGCTAAACACCCCACAGCAGTGAGAACAAGTAGGGACTGACGTATGTCTGCTCTTTACCACAACATACAGGTTGGGTTCGCCATGGTATGTTACCGTCATGGTATGTTACACACTTTTGTGCTTATCTCAGAAGATAATGGAATGTTTGGAGGAGAACAGCTCAGAGCCACTCCCACACACACACACACAAGCATACTATTTCCCCCAAAGCTAATTCCTCTTATCTCCTCAATTTGTCACGACAAGTTTGTGAAATTATAGAACTGTATAATTTTAAAGATAGGAAACCTGAAGAGATTTTTCTAATGTAATTCTGACTCTGATAAAAATCTCCCCACTTTCTATAGTAAGACCCTCATACACTGATTATTTTTTTTTACACTTTTACATTTCATTGTGGCAAATGATGGTTTAATTTCTGTCTGCTGTCTGAAGGCAGCACAGAGGAGGCTTCCTGTCTCTCCTGCCTTCCTGGTGTTCAAATATATACAGTCCAATGTTCCAACAATTAGCCAGTTTCTTCTTTCAGAAACTCTAGCCAGCCAGTGGCTTATAAACCTTTAAATTACATTTTCATTTGTCCCAGGGATCCCTCTCAAGACCGTTTCCCTCATTTGGGCATTATACACTACCATTACATTTATCTGGAAATTGAACCCTTATATTTTATTAAATATAGAAATCAGCCCATTGAGATGTAAACTTAAAGGTAGGCAAGCAGTGTACAGTTTACTTTGTATTACTGTGACAAAACACCATGACTAAATGCCACTCGGAGAAAAAAAGGTTTACTTGGCTTACAAGTCTTGATCACAGGACACCATGACAGGAAGTCAGGGCAGGAACTCGGGGCAGGAACTGAAATAGAACCCAGGGCAGGGAGCCACAAGATGGTACTATTCACAGAAGGGTGGATCTTACTACTTTAATGAAGGAAATGAAACACCTCTCCTCCCCAACGCTTGTCTGAAAGGGAATCTCAGGGTGAGATTTCCTCAGTTGAGTCTCCCTCTTCCTAGATATGTCTAAGTTTGTGTCAAGTCACAAAACCAGCCAGCCAAGGTTGTCAACAGTTAGTTACTCAATGATAGGACTAAGGCCAGGGTCCCAATTGACATCAATTGATTGATCCAATTGAGTTCAAGTGTTCATTCTGCCAAAAATCTACGTAAATATCTCATATTATCGTTCACTCTCAATCTTCCTCACTGATGGTGAAAGTTTGCCAAATGTTTAAAGACTAGCAAGACAACTAACTCGTGCCCCTGTCAGGTTATTTCGGTACAGTAGGAATCGGCCTCATCTCTATTTCAAGACGACGAGGCATAGAAGTTTAAAATGTGGATACTGCAATGGTAACTTCTGAGTACAGATCCAAAGGAACCCAAGTTGCCTGACAGAGATACACGCACGTGTGCATTTACTGTGGTGCCAGTCGCAGCAGCCAAGAAACGGGATTGGCCTAGATGCTCATCAACACACAAACACAGGAAGAAAGTGTGGGATGTGCACCCGAGGGAGTGTGTGTGGTCATAAAGTAAAAACATGACATTCACGGGAAGGGAGAGAGAGGGAGGGAGAGGGAGAGGGAGAGGGAGAGAGAGAATATGAATTGTGCTAAGGGAAATAAGCCAGACTCAGAAACACAAAAAAACTGAATGCTTTTTAGGTTACAAAAGTAAAAATGTACCCAGGAAAGGAAGGGGCAAGGAGGAGAATGACATGCATGTGATAGGAAACCAAGGGGTCACTAATGCAGAGGGGCCATGGCCAACAAGAGAAGGGTAAGAGGGCAGGGAGAGAAGTACAAGAGGAGAGTTATTAAGAACAAAGTATTATGAAAATGCTGCAATGAAACACATTACCAATGAAACACGCTACCCTAAAATGGCAGTTAAGGAAAAAATGTGTGTTCCTAGTTCAGATCCTGCTTCTAGCGCATATGACTTACAGGATCTCTGACAAAAGACTTTTTGCTTGAATCACAGGGTTTGCGTGGATGAAGATGTTGGATAAATTACTGGAAAAGCTAAATGAGTCCATACAGAGGGAGTGTTTGGAAGCTTGCACATAGGAATGCTACCTCTACTTGTGGCTGCTACGATTGAACCTTTATTCTGGCCCACGATTTTGGTCGTCCCAATGTATTGGCTGGGGCAGTCGAGGGTGCTGAATAAGGACTCAGGAAATCTGTTTTCATCCCAATCCTGCCATACTTCTTCCCAAGAGACCCTGAAGCCACTTATACGAATGACTTCCTGGTTTGCCCCTACATCAGAGCGTCTCCTGCAGTAGATGCAGATTGATACAGAAATGCACAGCTGGTCGGTGTACGAGAAGAGTAGGACTTTGCAATGACCAGCTCTGAGTAGGACATGCATATCCCCCTTCCCCTGAAAGCTCGGGGGGTAATCATGAGAAGAGGGACAGAAAGACAGTAAGTGCCAGAGGTGGGAAACTATTGTCTGCACACAGCAGTGCAGTTACACATAAGACAACATACATAACACATATGACATAACACCTACAAGTTCCAGCCAGACAGGCTTCCCCAGCATGGGGGAAGAGAGGTGGATTCATAGACCCGCCCCTTGTGGAAGGCTCTGGGGAGAGGAAAGGTCAGTTTTCCTTTTACGGTTTCCTCTTGCAGGCCTGCCACGTTCCAGATAGGTCCCGTTCTCCAGAGTATTTGAGAAACACAACATTGCACTCCTTGGGTTTGAGAGACGGGAAAGTAAGAACAGGAAATTCTCAAAGGAAAACATAGTATTTAAAAAACCTGAATGAGGCTATCCCGGTAGAGTAGGCTAGTCCATCCATCAGAAGCCAACAAGGCCAAGCGGTCCTTATCAAACGGTAGGCAGCTCTTTACAAACACAGAACATCTACTGCCATCAGGAGCACTGAGGTTATATTCCACAATGCCCGACAGAAAGCACAGAACCGGTCTGTGTATCTTTGTCCAGACTCTTCTTACAACTCTGATGAGCAACTGCCCACTTCCACCCATGAAGTTTGTAACGATGTCCTGGGTAATCTCAGCCCACACTGGCCTGGCGATGTAAGCTTGAGTGTGTTGTGCTGTTAACACAGGGTCCTAATGCCCTTGTTTATTTCAGGTAAGGAATGTGACCCCATTGTGTGAACTGGGCATCCGTGCCCTGGTTCGCTCCTCTGTTACGTGATAAAACCCAGACAAAAAGGCAGGTTGAGAGACAAAATGGTGTATCTGATTTACAGGTGATGAGCCATCATGGAGGAAAGCCAAGGTAGGAATTGGAGGGAGTGCCAAATTCTACTTTCTGCTTGGGAGACAAAAGCAAAACTGAGCAGGGCTTCAGTAGCCATGTCTATTCCGTATTAAAGTCCAGGGTTGTCGTAGAAGATTTGCAGGGCTTAGGGGTAGCACCAGTGTTTAAACCTGACCAAACATGTTCTCTAATAGCAGCCCAACAGGCCTGTCCAAAATCTTACAATTCTATGTTTTGTTTTTCTGTTACAACTCCCCGGGTTTAAAAACAGGCAACAGGTAGGTAAACAACCCCATGTGTGCGTGTAATTTTTTAATATTTTTATTATTTATCATTTTAGACAGGGTGTTTTGTAGCCCAGAATGAAGGAACTCATTGTGTATGGGAGCACGTGCCACCTGGTTTTTTGTGGTTCTGGGACCCAAGCCCATGACTTTGTGAGTTTGCAAACCAGGCAAGCATTCTACCAACTGAGACCACCCCGGCCCCACCAGCCACGCTGTATTTTACAAATAGGACAATTGAACAGTGAAAGGGTCTCCTCGTGAGCACTTGTGTTGTGGAAAGGGATGGATGGTTGTGATTGATTACTTCTTGTTTCCCTCCGCAAGCCCAGCGCCTCAGTCCAGGCTGAGCTCCGCCATCCCTGCCCTCTGTCTTCGGTGCTTGCTCCTGACTCTGAGCTTCTCACAGCCCCTGAGAGCGAGCGTGCCCCCTTTTCCCGAGCTCCTTTTCCTGCTCAGCGGGATTGTTCTCAATTATAGAGTCAGAAACACAACTTCAGAACATCTCATTCTTCACACGTGGTATTTCTTCTTTATAATCTCCGCGCGTGGAATTATAAATCAGGCAACATTCATGCTTAATTGGTATTTTCGGTGTAATTTTTTTGTCTCTCCCTGCACTCTTTGTGCTTCAGCTTCAAAACATTTAGGCTCCTAACGCTAGGAGAGATAAAAATAATAATACAAATTTGTTCTTTTGTGTCTTTAAAGCTTTCTTATTTTGGTTCCAAGGCTTTAACTCCCTTAGCTAATCTAGAAAATGATTTAAAAATCACAATACTTAATAAACATTAAGCAAGAAAACAAGGAAATATTCCAAGGAACTTAAATATAATACCTAAACCATACATTAGCTTTCAAAGCGGGGCATCTTATAAGTGATCACCCTTAGTGATTTCAATTCTACCGTCTAATTCATGTAGCAAAGATTCTGACAACTTTCTCCAGTTGAATGGCTACAATATCAAGTTGTTTGCCCCTTTTCCTTGGATCAGGAGGCAACACTGTGACAGTCAGTTAATACATTCTAAAAGCATGGAGCAAGAGATATCTCCTTAAACATCACAAATCCTCCATGACAACACACAACATGAAGCCCAGTAGGAAGGATTATAACTGGCTACGTGTGGCAGCAGGCACAGAGTCAAGAATTAGGAGGAGTGTGTGCAAGAAGGTAGTGATGAGGGTTGTGGTGGTGGAACTCAGTGTTGGGGGGAACCCAGTGTGGGGGAACTCGGTGTGGTGGGAACTGGGTGTGGGGGGAACTTGGTGTGGGGGGAACTCAGTGCAGGGGGACTCGGAGTGGGGGGAATTCGTTGTGGGGGGAACACGGAGTGGGGGGAACTCAGCGTGGGGGGAACTAAGTGGGGGGAACTTGGTGTGGTGGTAACTCGGTGGGGGTACTCAGAGGGGAGACACTGGTTTTGGGGAACTCAGTGTGGGGGAACACAGTGTGGGGGGAACTCAGCACAAGAGAGACACAGAGAAAGTCAGTACAGTAATCATACAGGCCACGGGAAGAGGGAAGCTATGCAGCCTCATCAGTCCTGAAGGAGGTCAAGGATTCACCACTTGGGACAATGATCCCAGTCTTTAATGATTACTCTAGATATTTAACAGTCATTTAAACCTGATCAAGCATGATATCTAATAGCAACCAAGCAGGTCTATCCAAAATAAATAAAACCATAATTCTATGTTTGTACAACCCTCCTCGGTGAAACAGGTACGTAAACTTAGACTCAGGCCGGAATTCTCTCAGCAACACTAAGGCTGTTATTTAAGAGACTCAGAAATGATTAAGAGTGGCTACAGATGTAGCTCGGTGGGTAGAGCACCTGCCTAGAACTCAGGAAACTCTGAGTTCAGTCCCGTGTACCGCAGAGACTGGGTATTACAGCACAAACCTGTGATGCCAGCACTCGGGAGGAAGAGGAGGCTTAGAGACGTTCATGGCCATCTCTGGCTACATAGAGAGTTCAAGGCCAGCCTGGGCTACATTGACCCTCTCAAAAAATATTACTAAAAGATACGGTAGTAAACATTGCGATGTGTGTGTGTGTGTGTGTGTGTGTGTGTGTGTGTGTGTGTGTGTGTGTGTGTGTGTGAAGCCTTTGTTGTGTTAATTATCACTGTGGTCCAGACAAAAATTGCCCTTCTCACCTTCGTGAACTACAAGTTGAAAATGCAGTTTGCCCACACAGGAGGAAGTGCCGTTTAGCGTTGCGGAGCCCTCACGAAGTCAGCTTCTCACAGCCCCCAGTTTTGTTTTAGATATCATTTCTTGAACATGAGTTTTACGAAGCACAGTTTCAACATATCTGATTTACAACAGCTTGGAAAAGCTCTCCTTCTGTGAGAGCCCAAACCCTCCCACAGTTGCATAAGCAGGAAATGTTGTAAAAAAGAAGTGATAAGCCACTAAAAAAAAGGTAGTTTTTCTTGCCTCCAGAAAGCACAGAGAATCACTTATATCTCAGCCAAATATATTTAGAATTATTGGCAGCTCAAATTGTCATGATTGACACAAGCTGATAACACTTGAAACAGACCCAGGGAGAAAGAAATCGTTATCATAAGCAGTTTTGTGATCCATTTTCCCCTCTGTAAAACAGGTAAGAGAACGTTCCCAGTTATCACACATCCTCATTTACATACAGTATCATTTTATGGAATTTTCCAAGGTGTTAATTAAAAGTTTTAATGAATGTTAATCATCTGTCAATTTCATTGGCAATCTCTAGTCAGCCATATGCTTCTCTTTACACCTGTAAGGTTCCCCCCACCCCCAAACCCATTATTTTAAATTGTTTAACTTCCTTAACATGATATTTGTATTAATATTTAGGAAACACAACTTCTACATCCTCTATAGCGATCTCCTACGGTTCTTTCATAGGTTTTCTAATTCGTCACAATAAAGGACAATTGTTGGGTGCGTGTGCTGGAGGAGATACAGTGGCCGTGACAGAGGAAGAAGGATGCCCATCTCCCTCCACCTGATTCTCCTGGACGAGGTCTCCCCTTGAACCTGAAGCTCATTGATTTATGACTAGGCTGTTGGCTAGCCAGTCCCAGCAATCCTCCTGTCTCTACTACCTGCACACTACAGAAATACCATTTAGTTCTGCTGTTTTAGAAAAAAGGTCTTTGTTCTGGGTACATGTCCAGGAGAGGACACTGAGCTGGAAAACCAGGGGTGTCACAGCATCCGAAGACATTAGACACCAAATTCCATCTTGTTAACTCATTAATCTCTTCTGTGTTCCTTATATGACTGTATGTAACCACACATTCATTCAAAAAGGCCACACACACCAAGTTTGTTAGGCTTCCAGGTTTTGAACTCATGAGAGCTGAGTATCCCATTCCTCTGTGAGCTAGAACAGTATGAAGGAGGTAAGAAAAAATTTAAATATTTAGTAAGTTCAAATGGTAATGAGAAGAAATGAGAGACAGTGAGATGATTGGGGGCGGGGAGAGAAATTGTGTTCTTCGGAGGAAGTGAATAGACAATGATAGGGTTGCCAGGGAAGACCTTGCTAAGGGAATGGATTTGAGGGATGGCCTAATGAAAAGAGAGGCATCTGAAAGACACTGTAAGCCTGGGATTATCACAATGGGAGACCCCAGGAGTATGTGAGAAGCATCACCAGTGAATGTGGCCAACTAAGGGGAGAAACCAGTATCCAGACATGGAGCAGGTAACAACAGCCAAGCACTGAGGCTTTGTGGGTCACTGAGGGGACAAAATGACCACCGGATGCTCTGAACAGAGGGCAAATGTGGTCTGACTGTACTCGAGTGGTCTCTCTGAAAGTGTACATGCAGATTCACTAAGCTCGGTGTTCACTCTAAAGGATCAACCCTATGAAGCCTACTGAGAAACATAAATTACTAAAGTCAAAACGGAGAGCTGTGAGGGCAGAGAACAGCTCACGTGTCTGGGAGCTCTGAGGAAGCTAACCCGGAAGGTTTCAGCAGAACCCTTGTAGTTAAGGGAGAATGAAATGATAAATGTGAAGGGCTAGAGGAAAAGCCCCGCCAGCCAAGTCTAAGACACCTGACAAAATTATACTTCAAATGTGTCTTCCCAGGCACACAAAAACTGAGGGCACTTCTTACCTGATCTGCTTTACAAGAGAAATCTAAAGGAATTAGTCATATCAAAAGGCTCTCGTCCCAAATACCAACATGAAAGTATAGATTTAACAATACAAAGAAATATGTATATATGCATGTTGCTCTACTGAGACAGTGGTATATAGAAATAATTTAACATGTTAATAAATATTTTGTTAGTGTGCAGTAAACACTCTTGTATAGTGCCTTTACATGCAAATTAAAGCTGCTATGATATTTTTAAAGTAGAAGTTGATAACCAGAAGATATTTTAGGCAAGCCTTGAACTAACCACAAAGAAAATGCATGTGTGTATATAAAGTAAAGGGTTAAAAGGCTAGGCACGTCCCTCCAGAAAACTTTCTACTAGAAGAACTCAACACAGAATAAGAAACAGCAAATACAATGGCAATGAAAAGGCTATGTTTCTCAACATGCACCTTAACGTGAAGAGATCAACTTCACTAATGAAAAGGCATGCGATGAACGAATGCATTATTTTTCTTTTTAAATAAAAAGGACAGAATCCAATTATTCAGACCTGCTTGCTACAGGAGATTCACAATGGAACTAAATACACACAGACTGAAGGCAATGGATGAAAAAAGATATTTCTTGCAAATTGGGACAAACAAGATCGACTTTGAACTTAAAAATATCTGTAGAGATGAAGTAATTCCACAATGACACCAGGGGCAATTCTAAGGGAATATGTCACATTTAAAAATACGCATGTACCCACCATCCCAAAACCTAACATATAAAGCAAATTTTGACAGGCTGAAGGAAATATTGATAGTAATAAAAAAATAAAACCAATAGGAGGAGACTTCTTATCTCCTGTCTATACTATTACAGAATGCTAGAGACTGGGTCATTTATAAAGAACAAAGTTTTGTTTCCTATGGATCCACAGCTGCCTGGGATGGGCTTCTGCCTTCACTCACTGTCAGAGAGGGGAAGACCATCACGTGTAAAGAACAGTGAAAGGGGAGGAACTGACTTCACCCTGGGCTAGAATACCACTTCCCAAGTAACTCCCCTACCCTACTCAGCTGAGTGTCAGCGGTTCCTAACTGAAGAAGGCTGAGCCCTTGGGTTCTGTGCTCCTCTTAAAACCCATCTCTCATCAGGGTTCTGATGAAGATTAACTACTATTACACGAATTGAAGAGAATATTTGAGCCATTGCAGCCCACACATAACAAGAAACAAAACAGCCAGTCAGAGAATCAAGGAAGAAAACAGTGGACTTAAAAGCACTGTGAGATTCAGTTAACCAAATAGACAGACAAAGAATGTATCATTCATTCAGCAGCATGAAAGATTATTCTCAATTCTAAAATAAGTCTTAGATTTTTTTTAGAAAATCAAATTGATTCCCAATAACATTTTGGTTCTAATGGAAAGAAAATTAAATAAGTAACAGAAAAATATGTATGCAAAATTATATGGAAACTCAACAAATATACTCCTGAACACTAGCTCAAACAGCAAGCCAGAAAAGGATGTACAATGTATCTTGAGACAAATAGAAATGGAATTACAACATTCCAAAACCTGTGGGAGGAATCTGAAGGAATGATAACAGGGGAGTTTAAACTAAAAACACATTAAAGAAAGAGACATTATCCCAAATAACCTCATTTATACTCAGTGATCTACAAAAGTATGCTCAAAATTAGCAGATGGAAGAAAATAATAGAAGGGAGAACAGAAATAGAAAAAGGGGTGATTATAAATAAAGGAAAATAAAGAAATAAAACCAAACATTTGGTTGATCTCAAAGGACAAAATTAACAAACCCTTTGCTAGATGAAAAAAAAAAGCAAGAAAAGTGAGTAAAGCCTGGAGTAGAGAGATGCCGGAGATAAAAAGGATCCCAGAATGATTAAATAATTAAATGCTAACAGGCTGGGGGACAGCAGGTGCGTAAACTCAGAGATTGGAAAAAAACACGGAGAAACAAAGTTTGAAGAGACTTATAACAAGCATGAACACTAAATTAACACATTAAAAATTACCAAAGATATTCCCAGGACCCAATGGCTTCCCTCATAAAGTCTACAACATATTCTGGAGATGGTGCCCAGCTCCTCTCACACTCTTGAGAAACATAGAGGAGGAGGACACATTCCCTAATTCATCTAATGGAAAAAGCATCGCCCAACACCAAAGCCAGCAAAGACAGAAAAGATAGTTACAGACTGGTACCTTGACAAGCATGGATGCAGAATTCTCAGCATGATACCAGCAAACCAAATTCAATGGCACATTGAGAGGATTGTACCCCATGACCCAGTGAGAGTTCTGCCTGGAATATAAGACTCTACTGCAAACCAGTCAATGGGATGCACGTGCTAACAGAACAGGAGCGTGCTCATCTCACAGGGGCACCTCACAGATGTAGAGAAAAGATTTGATGAAATAGAAAGTCCTTTCACAATAAAGGTTCACAACAAACTAGCAAACACTTAGAACTGCTCACATTCAACCTGGGAAAACTCATTTTCCTCCAAGATCTAGACCTAGACGAGACTTCTTTTCCATGTAACTAGAAATCCTAGCCATAGCAATTAGGCAAGATAAGAAACAATCAACATCATAGCAGAAAGAAGAGGTTGCATTATTTGTGCTAATGGGTAACAGGATATTATGTAGAGAGAACCTTACTCTAAAATTACAACTGGAAAAGCCAACATGAAAATTGGCTCTATGTCATATTTTCATCCACTGGCAATAAACATCAGGAGAATAAAATCAGCAACTTAATAAAAAGCAACCTAAAGAGTTGAGGACATGGACAGGGAAACTCAAGACATGTAGGATACTTTGTATACGGAAAACTAGGGACACTTGCGATACTTTGTATACCGAAAACTAAGGACATTTAGGATACTTTGTTCCTCATGAAACATTTATTTCCATTGTGTGGTTGCTTCTTCTCCGTACTCAAGTTTATTTACATGTATTTCATAATGTACATGTGAAGACATTGTGATGAAACCCATTCCTTTATATGATAGTCTAAAATTAATTTTGGAATGCCAAGTGATTAATTTTTGTAAGGAATTCAGGTAAGTAATGAAGAAAAAGGCAAAAATTATCAAGAAGACATTTTACATTGGAGGATATCCAAAGAACAATGCCAAAATTCTATACTATTCAAACTGATCTTCAAATCTAATGGATTCCATAGGGAAAAAAATAATGGTCTATTTTTTTCAGGAATATGAAAAAAATTAGAAAATTCCTGTAGAGCCATAAAAAAGCCCAAATGGCCAAATAAGTCTTGAGAAAAAAAGTCAAGGGCAGAAAGTTCCTGATTTCAAAATACATTAGAAACCCATAGAAACAGAACCACACACATGGTCGACCTACCAAGAGATTTAGCCTTTTAAAAACATGACGCTGGGAAAGCTGGGCACTCACATGTAAGTAATGAAATGGTGCCTTCATTTCACTCTGCAAACCAAGTCAACTGAGGGTGGGGTTGAAGACCATGGAACTGAAACAACGGCTCCAGGAAAATGTAGGGGACCGCTTCATGGCACTGCCCTCAGCAATGATCTCATGGGCATGGTAGCAAAATAAGAGCAAAATAGAAAATGGGATTACACCCAACTGAAGAGCACAGCCTGGAAAGGAGACGGTGAGCACATGAAAAGGCCTCTAGAGGGAGAGAACATGTGTGTGTGCTATGTGTCTGGAAAAGGTGATGACCCAATATATACATGTGTGTATGTATATGTGTGTATGTACATGCACACATATATGTATCTATACATGCATAGGTGTATTTCAAATATGTATACATATATGTGTGCTACATGCATGTTTGTGTGCACATGTGTATATGTATGAGCATATGCATGTGTACATATGTATACATGTGTATATACTGCTGTATACATTTTTGTGCATGTGTGTATATGCCCATGTAAAGTGTGTATGTTTTATATGTATGTATATATGTGTGCATATGTATGTATATTCATATGTAATGTGCATATATAAACAACTACCACTCAATAGCAGAGAAGTAAAGACAGACATTGTTTCCATGATTAATTATATTTATTTAAATTATGTGTATGTGTTGGGTGTGTATATGAGTATGTGCGTGTATGTTCAGTATATGGACATGTACTTGTTGTATGTACATATGTTGTATGTACTCGTATGTGGAAGCCATTAAAGGGTATCAGGTCCCCCTGGAGCTGGATTTACAGGCAGTTGTGAGCTGCCCTGTGACTTCGGAGAACTGGTCCTAGGTCCTTTGGAAGAACAAGTACTCTTAAGCACTGAGCCATCTCTCCAGACCCAAATAGATGTTTTTTTTCAAAGAAGAAATAAAAAAGACCCTTACGTATAGGTAAAGATATTCAACGTCACTAACCACCAGGGAAATGTGGATTGAAACCACCTCACAGTCATCTAGATGGCTGTTAAACAAAACCACCACCACCACCACCACCACCACCACAACAACAACAACAACGAGGTGTTGGTAGAAGTGTGAACAACTAGAACCTTCTGGTAGAGTGTTGGTGAGCTGAAATGGAGCTGCCTCTGTGAAGAGTAACACTGAGGTGCTTCCAAGGGTTAACAGGGAGCTGAGACTGGTCAACATGCAGAGGAACAACTGTGTCATACATCCTACCCCACTGCAAGATTCAGGGATTATCCAGGACGAGGGAATGGAAGGATTATAAAAGTCAGAGGAAGCGGAGGGCCACTGCGTGAAGCACTGCTTTCCAGACCTGAGAGAATGGCTGGCTCTGCATTCATAGCTAGAGGGGTGGGTGGGTGGGAGGGGACAGCATGCGCAGATGGAGAAGGGCTTATGAAGCCCCACCCCTAGCTGAAGAAGCATTGGTGAGTCATAGGTCTGTGGATAGGGAGAAGCTTACAAAGTCCCACCCCTAGCTGAGGAGCCATTGGCAAGTCCTGGGAGCTGGGGAAATGACACCCAGGGATGCGGCCTCTGGTGAACCCCCATGCTCTGGGAATTTCACCACACCCGTGCACGTAGCAGCAACGTTAAATGGCTTCACTCGGTCAGCTTGAAAAAGGGAGGGAGGAGTGTCCGTAAGCTGGGAAAATCAGTGAGGAGCATAAAAAGAACTGGAGGAGAAAGAATGGAATGGATTTGACTTTTAAAAATAAATCATATACATGCATGAAATCCTCAAACAATAAATTCAAAGTTTAAGTTGTCACAAGCCACAGCGATCCCATTTCAATATCATGAAGACATCGCCACACCGCCATGTTTCTTGACAGTGGTCAGCAGGTAAAACCACCCAAAAGTTATCAACCAAGGAAGAGAGAGTAAAACCACGGTGCGAACGCGGCAGCTGACTCCGGGCTGTAGAGGGAGAACCTTCATTATGCAGCAACCAGAGTGAACGTTATTAGTGTTTTGTTTAGTGAAATAAACCGGTCCCAGAAGGGGAAAATATGGTGTGATTCTACTTACACACGATATCAAAAGAATCAAGTTCAGGCAATCCAAGAGTTGGAATGATGGTTGCCAGAGGCAAGGTGGGTTTTGGTAATCAACAGACATTAATTATGAGTTAAGCAAAACAAACTCTAGACAGTTGGCGTACCAGACAATAAAATTTGCTCCTCCGTTGCTGTGATAAACACTGACCGAAGCAGCGGGCGGAGGAGAGGATTTATTTTTCTTAACTCTCCTACACCGCACTCCATTACTGATGGAAATCAAGGCAGGAACCTTGAGGCAGGAACAGAAGGAGAGACGCTGGAGGAGCGCTGCTTACTGGTTTGCTCAGCCTGCTTTCTTCTAGAACTCTGGACCACCAGCTCAGGGGTGGCACCGCCCACAGAGAGCCGGGCCCTTCCACATCAATCTTAATCAGGAAAAATGCTCCAAAGAGATGCCTACAGACCAACCTGACGGATTGACAACTTGATAAAAACTGAAGGGCACACTTATAATTAACAACGCTGCGTCGTTCAGTATTGACTGGTTAGAAGGTTGTTATGATTTGACTGCCAAATCCCCACACAGGCTAGTGTGTTTAGTGTTCTGTCACCCATTGGCAGAACTATTTTGGAAGATGGTTTAAGAGCCAGGGTCTGGCTGGAAGAAGTGGTCACTGGGCTGTGACCCACGGCAGTAGCAAGGTTGGGGAGGGACGTGTGGGGCAGTAGGGGAATGCCCTGTCTCTCTGTGTCTGTGTTTCCATCGCTATGAAGTAAACAGTTGTGCTGTCCTGTGGTTCTCTACTGGGACATTCTGTCTCTCCACAGCCTAGTATAAATGGAGACAGTACAGCATGGACCGAACTCCTAAAAACATGAGCCAAATAAACCATTCCTGGCGTGAATCTGGGGGTGTGGCTCGGTGAATCTGGGGGTGTGGCTCGGTGAATCTGGGGGTGTGGCTCGATGAATCTGGGGGTGTGGCTCAGTTAGTAGAGTGGTTGCTTGGCATGAACAAAACCCTGAGTTTGATCTGAAGCATTGCATAAAACTGGGCATAGTGGTGCACATCTTAATTCCAACACTTAGGGGTTAGAGGGCAGGAGGTAATCCTTGGCAATATGTCAAGTTTGAAGCTAACCTGAGCTACATGAGACACCATCTCAGAACTACTGAGCAAAAAATAAACAACTCCTTCTTTCTTGAGACTGGTTTTTTCCACAGGTATTTGTCACAGTGGGGAAAGTAGCTAGTAGAGATGAGACACTGTGTTACCTTACTACAACAAAATAACCTTTATAAGGTACAAAAACAATAGTTAGTAGACAGAAGAGAAACCAAGAAAATGTATAAGGAGAAAAGGGAGGCCGGGAGCTCTGACAGGAACATCAGCTGTGCCTCTGGTGAAGAGCTCTTTGCAGCCTGCATGGGAGACATCAAGAGACGGGGAAGACGTTAGAGAAAACAGCTTTTTTTCCCTCAGTAATAGGGACAATGTGTAGTAGCCAGAGACCGATGGTACCAGAGGGTTCTTCCTTGTAAGATGGAAGAGGGCGTGAGGGTAGGTTAGTATAGACTGTACACAAAAGAAGGAAAGGCGAGACGAGCGTCCCCAGCAGCAGACAGAAGGGCAGACTCTAGGCTCCAGGGCTTGAGTGATGGCTCACAGGCAAGAGACCTACAGAAGCAAAGACAAGCTAGGTAACAGTGATACGCTGAAAGCGTCCAGAAGTCCTGCCCTTTTCTTAGAGATGACGTTGAGACGAGCTCACGGTGCTGATGAGAGATATACACCAAGTGTGAGAAGAGAAATGTGAATCCCCACCCCCACCCTCTGTCCAGAACAAGCCAGGCCGGATGCCAGGGCTCAGCAATGCTGCCCCATCCCTGGAGAATCCCATTCCCAAGTCAAGGAGCATTTCCTGCCATGAGCACCCACCCGAGGCTGATCCCTGGAGACACGCTCTGCTTTGCTATCAGGACACTTATTCTCACGCATATGGAGTCACTGTTTCTTTCTGTCCGGTCTACTACAGGGCCAAGTCCTTGGGGACAAGGACTGTGGACACTGTCACAGCTCTTCCCTTAAGGTCCACAAGTACAGAGAGCAGCTACTGGTGTGACCAACTAAGGGACAGCATCTCTCTGTGCACTGACTCTACAAGGAGAGAAGGGGCCGAGTTAAGGGATCAGAGGCCAGACAGGAAATGACAGCAAAAGCTAACATATTTGCTGCGGTCCCTTGAACAGTTAAACCCTGCTCTCCCTGTGTCTGCTAAGCCTGGAATAAGAAGAAGCTGGTTAGAGCTGGGTTTCGCTTTCATTTCTGTTGCCGGGATAAAATGCCCCAAGGGCTGCTGCAGCTTTGAGGAGGAAGGGTTTATTCTAGTTCACAGTTCCGGGTACAGTCCATCCCTGAAGGAAAGTCACAGAGGTGGGAGCCCTAGACATATTCCACCCCGCCAAGAGCAGCCGAGATGAGAGAACTTGTGCTGAGGGCTCACCCAGACTCTTCTACAGTCCAGGAAGGGGGCTGCCCACTTTCAAGCTTGCTACAGAGACAGATTCCTACAGACACACCCACTGGTTCATTTGGATAATCCTTCCCAAATCACACAGCATTGTATACAGCCGACAGCCTTGGTCCAGTCCTGTTAAATGTAACAAGGAGTCAACAACTCCATCTTTAAAATCTAACTAAACATATTGGGACAGGAGAATCTCCTTCTAAAATTCTTCTGCATTCTATTAGGGGGTTATAGTTGTTGAGTATAATACCAGGGGCAGGCAAGACAGCTGAGCAGGCACAAGCCCACCATGAGTTTGATCTTCCAAACCCATGTAAAGTAGAAAAGTAGAAAAGAAAAGCGCTCCACAAAATAATCCTCTCATCCTCACATGTATGTGTGGAACGTGGGTGTGCACATACAAACACACATGTGCCATACACACAATAAGAGATAAGATCAAAAATTAGAATATAATCAAGAAAAAAGTAAGTGCTAATGTTCTGGCATTCTACAGCATCAGTCCTGCCCCCCATGCTGAGACACTGGAAACAATGTATCCTATGCCAGCTCTCTGCCCCACAGCAGGTAGGAAAGCCAGGAGACCCTGCAGGGGAGCAAAAACCCTACTGATTTCCCCTTCAAAGGAGAGTGAGTCGCCCCAGATGTACTCAATGTTAACACCACCCACCCCAAGATATACTCAATGTTAGCATCAGTTATTTTAGAAACGGGAACGAAGTTTACAAGATTCTTTCAAAGTTCCTCTTCATTATAGACATACTCTTTGTGACATTTAAATACCTGTCACTTGCAAAACACCCATTTACCAAAAGCTGCTGTCCCCACTTTCATGAAAATGTATTTAGTGATTTTTATGTTTATTATTTTTGCTGTATTTGGGGGCTAAAGACTCCCCAAGCAGGGCTTTTATAAGGGGTAGGGGGTGGGTATGTGATGGTAATGTAAACACTGACTGACACCCTCGTTTCTTGGTCATTTCTCAGGAGTTCTCTTACACAAATAGCATAGTCCACTGTGCTGAGTTTCAGCTGCACCTCCCCTTTTATGGAAAATATCAACGGGGATTTTTTTTTTCGTGGCTGGAGGTCTTTTCCTCATCTAAATATTAAAGCCTAACAAGTCTTTCAGACTTGGTGGTGCATAATCATACTTGTTAATTAGGAGCGGAGTGATGGCTATTAAAGGTTGAAAGAGTTTCCTGGTGACTGCTACAAGTTTCAACATGATCCCAAGCTCTGTCAATAACCACAAGGGGAAAAAGAAACTTCTCCAGAGTCTTCCTTCCGAGAGAAAAGCTAGAGTGTCAGATCACAGGCTTGACACCACAGCACCAAGGGAGCCCAGATGGGCGTCCAGGCCTTACTCAGAGAATGGACAGCAGAACCGAGAGAGGAGTCAGCAAAGTTCTAGAATCATCTCTCCTACCTGCTGTGTGAGCTCAAACCTGCCATGCAGTCCCTGCCTCAGTTTCCTTCCTAGCTCTGCAAGAAGCTTGCGGCCTACAGAGTAGTATCTCAATCCCAAATTCTGCTTCTACAACACAATTGAAAAATCAAATTTCCGTAGAGCGCTTGCCTAGCAAGCGCAAGGCCCTGAGTTCTGTCCTCAGCTCCGAAAAAAAAAAAAAGAAAAAGAAAAAGAAAGAAAGAAAAATCAAATTTCCAAACATGTCAAAAAGCCTCGACATTACAGTTTGCCTCTTTCAGAAGCCAAATGTTCTGGGTTATAGCAGCTGCCACTGAGAAGCCATGTTTGGTCGCAGGGATTCTGAGCATTTGCATATACTTTCTGCTTTGTCCAGTGACACCGATCTCACTGTGTCGCTGACAAGGAAGGAAAGGTGTGATGGGCGATATGATTTCTCCAGGGTCTGAAGGTGGGTATCATACCTGACTCCCCAGTATCTCTTCCTTCTACTCCGTGCTATTACTCGGTAGTTCAAGTCTAATTACAAACCTGCAGCCATTTACCAAGCAGAAAGAAACCGAGCAGCAAGGGGAGAGAGGAGAAGCCCTCTGAGAAACGAGATTGCATCTGGCTCCTTTGAACTCCGATAATATGTTACTTTTCCATGTTGAACAACCGCTCCCCCCCCCACACACACACACCATTTAATTCACTGTGCAACAGAGAGATCAGTCTAAAATAAATTTGTCTTTGGTGACATATTTCCTTAAAACAAATATTAAGCTCAGCTACTGGGGTCTTTGTAGCATGTTATCAAAATAATGAGACTTAACTGCTCCATTTATATACCACATGCCTTTTAATGAAGAGGAAAATATACACATCATTCCACAGACCTGATCTACAGTTTATATTTAGATTATTCAAGAAAAGAATCTTTTTAAAACAGAAGCAGACTCTTCCCAGAGCTCAAGGCTGGAGGTCTGGGCAGTGCAGTCAGCGCTAGCGTAGCCTTACCCAGGATTTCACAAAAGCTACAAAGAAGCCACCATGTAGCAACCCTAGAGAGACCTGGAATCTTTCCCCAGGGGAAACAGTTTACAAGAAAAAGGACAGGCCCACTGAAAACTCACCAAGTTGGAATAGGTGGATGAGATTATAACCCCCACACAAAAGTCACCCATCTACCTGGAGCACCGGCTACTCTGCCACAGAGCAAGGACGGTCTGCAAAATGCTAGCATCTGTATTTGGTCTACTTGAAGTTCCAGTTCCAGTTCTAGAAGTGCTTTCCTATAACCTCTCCCCGTTTGCTTATCTCCAAACCCTGTGAGTGACACACAGTGACAGGTGAGAAAGCTCAGTCCCAAATTCAGTGGCCGGAGCAGGGGACACCGAGAAGATGGTTTGGATCTTGTCCCTGCATTGCTGTCTCTGGAGCAGCAAGACAAAGCTGGCTTTCATGGTGTGAGGCTCACTCAGGGTGCCTATTACTTCAATCCAATAGGAACTAGGAGAAGGGCCAGCAAGAGGATTCAGTGGGTAAGGGCACTCGAGGCCTAGCCTGGTGATATGAGTTCAATCCCCAGGACACACATGTTAGGAGACACACAGCTCTCATAAAGTTGTCTCCTGACTTCACATGTGGTCTGTGGAGCGCACACATGGAGAGAGAGAGAGAGAGAGAGAGAGAGAGAGAGAGAGAGAGAGAGAGAGAGAGAGAGAGAGAGAGAGACGCACTAAATGAATAAACAAAAATTAATGTATAAAAAAGGAATTAAAAGATTTATAAAAACGTGATTTAAAACTTTCCTAGGCTGACTGCACAGCCCAGACCTCCAGCCCTGAGTTCTGTGAAGATTCTGCTTGTTTTTAAAATTCCTTTCTTGAATAATCTAAATATAACTTTTAGATGAGATCTGTAGAATGATGTATATATTTTCTTCCTCTGCCACTCGAGCATAAGCACAAATTTAGAGATTTATAGGCAAAAGGAAGAACTCGAGGGAGGGAGGGAGGGGAGAGAGTAGGATCCTGGATTCACTCCCTCTGATAACCGCACTCATTCCCTTTCTGAATCTGGCATCTGTGAAGCCAGTGTCTAATTATACCAAGCAACATCTAAGATCTTAGAAGTTACAAGGAGATCCCTGAAATGCAGTCAGAAATATTAAGATAAAGAAAGTCACAGGAATCGGTGAAAGTTGCTGGGATTTTCTGGGCTCTGAGAACTTAACTATAGCAAAGATAGCCCATTGTTCCAGAAATAATTTAAGGAAACCAAACTCCAGCTTCATTCAAGTTGGGGGAAAGCTTAACTCACTACTGGAGAGGCCTTCCGTCAAGAAAGCACATTAATTTGTACTCATTGTCACATGAGGAAAACAGAAGCACTTCTTAACCTTCCTCTAAATATTAAGAAGGGAAGTTGCTGAGAGATTTGAGTATTCAAATCACACAGGACAAGGTTAGCCCCCACAGCAGTCCTGTATTTTCCTCAGCCAACGCGCTTTCTTCTTGGTAATCTGCTCTCTGTCATAACCAATGTTTTTGTGGGCTTGAGGAAACTTTTATTATTGTTTTTGTTTGGTTTTCTTTTCTTTTGGGGTTTGGCATTGAAATAGATTCTGGGTCTGTGTCCTGGGTAGACCTGGAACTCCAGGCAATCCTTCTGCCTCCTCTTCTAAAGGGCTCAGATTACAAGAATGAGTTACCACAGGAGCTTTTCAGCCTTTCCTCTATCTACCCTTCTCCTTGTCAGTGGAGCATCATAGAGAGGTGCAGGGCAACAGAATATTCAGGACCTGGAGCTGTCTTCAACCCAAACTATCTGAGCTGCTCCACACTGATGCATCTGCAGACTATGGGTTTGTAGAAGCCTGTGGCTGTACCCTGTATAATGTGCGGCTGTACCCTGTGTAATATCCGGCTGTACCCTGTGTAATGTGCGGCTGTACCCTGTGTAATGTGCGGCTGTACCCTGTGTAATGTGCGGCTGTACCCTGTGTAATGTGTGGCTGTACCCTGTGTAATGTGCGGCTGTACCCTGTGTAATGTGCGGCTGTACCCTGTGTAATGTGTGGCTGTACCCTGTGTGTGTGGCTGTACCCTGTGTAATGTGGCTGTACCCTGTGTAATGTGCGGCTGTACCCAGTGTAATGTGTGGCTGTACCCTGTGTAATGTGTGGCTGTACCCTGTGTAATGTGCGGCTGTACCGTGTGTAATGTGCGGCTGTACCCTGTGTAATATCCGGCTGTACCCTGTGTAATGTGCGGCTGTACCCTGTGTAATGTGCGGCTGTACCCTGTGTAATGTGCGGCTGTACCCTGTGTAATGACGGCGCACAGAAACAATCTATTTGGAGGTAATTGATCTTGACAATCAATCAATCAATAAATGAAAAACGAACTCAAATACAAAGAAAGGCCCTCAATAAGAAGAATGCAAATCAATCTTATCTCCTTGTACAAAGCTCAAGTCCAAGTGGATCAAGGATCTCCACATAAAACCAGATATACTGAATCTAATAAAAGAGAAAGTGGGGAAGAGCCTCGAACACATGGGCACTGGGGAAATTTTCTTGAACAGAACACCAATGGCTTCTGCTCTAAGATCAAGAGTCGACAAATGGGACCTCATAAAATTGCAAAGCTTCTGTAAGGAAAAGAACACTGTCAATAGGACAAAACGGCAACCAACAGATTGGGAAAAAATCTTTACCAATCTTACATCTGATGGAGGGCTAATATCCAATATACACAAAGAACTCAAGAAGTTAGACTCCAGAGAATCAAATAACCCTATTAAAAATGGGGTACAGAGCTAAAAATAGAATTCTCAACTGAGGAATACCGAATGGCTGAGAAGCACCTAAAAAAATGTTCAACATCCTTAGTCATCAGGGAAATGCAAATCAAAACAACTTGAGATTCCCCTTCACACCAGTCAGAATGGCTAAGATCAAAAACTCAGGTGACAACAGATGCTGGTAAGGATTTGAGAAAGAGGAACACTACTCCATTGTTGGTGGGATTGCAAGCTGGTACAACCACTCTGGAAATCAACCTGGAGGTTCCTCAGAAAACTGGATATAGTACTACCTGAGGACCCAGCTATACCACTCCTGGGCATATACCCAAATGATGCTCCAACATATAACAAGGACACATGCTCCGCTATGGTCATAGCAGCCTTATTTATAATAGCCAGAAGCTGGAAAGAACCCAGATGTCCTTCAACAGGGGAATGAATACAGAAAATGTGGTACATCCTCACAATGGAGTACTACTCAGCTATTAAAAACAATGACTTCATGAAATTCATAGGCAAATGGATGGAACTAGAAAATATCATCCTGAGTGAGGTAACCCAGTCACAAAAGAACACACATGGTATGCACTCACTGAAAAGTGGATATTAGCCCAAAAGCTTAGAATACCCAAGAAATAATTCACAGATCATATGAAGCTAAAGAAGAAGGAAGACCAAAATGTAGAGGGTTCAGTCCTTTTTAGAAGGGGAAACAAAATACTCACAGGAGGTAGAGAGTATGAGGGACTTGGGAGGAATAGAGGAGGGGGAAGGAAAAAGGAGGGCAGGACTAGGTATGGGAGGAGATAAGGATGATATACAGAGGGTCAAAAATTGAACAAAGTTGTGTAGCAATGGGGGATGGAGAACTGGGGTAGCCACCAGCAAGTCCCAGATGCCAAGAAAACAAGTCTCCCAGGACCCAACAAGGATGAGATTAGCTGAAATGTCCAACAAAGGGGAGGGAGAACCTGTAGAAACCATATCCAGAGGTTGGGCAAGGCCCCTGGTTGGGAGATGGGACCACCCACCATTCTCAAATTTTTAGTTCAGAATGGCTCCATATAAAGGAAATACAGGGACAAAGTGTGGAGCAGAGACTGAAGGAAAGGCCATCCAGAGACTGCTCCATCTGGGGATCCATCCCATATACAGACACCAAACCCAGGCAATATTGCAGATACCAAGAAGTGCATGCTGACAGGAGCCTGATATAGCTGTCTCCTGAGAGACTCTGCCAGAGCCTGACAAATACAGAGGTGTTTGCTCACAGCAACCATTGGACTGAGCACGGGGACCCCAGTGGAGGAGTTAGAGAAAGCACTGGAGGAGCTAAAGAAGTTTGCAACCCCATAGGAAGAACAGCAGTATCAACCAATCAGAATTCCCCTCACGTAGCTCCCAGGGACTAAATCACCAACCAAAGGGTACACATGGAGGGATCCACGGCTCCAGCTGCTTATGTAGCAGAGGATGGCCTTGTCGGGCATCAATGGGAGGAAAGGCCCTTGGTCCTGTGAAGGCTCGATGCCACAGGTAGGGGAATGTCAGGGCAGGGAGGTGAGAGGGAGTAGGTCAGTGGGTGACAGAGCATCCTCATAGAAGCAGGGGGAAGGGGAATGGGATAGGGGGTTTATGCACAGGAAACTGGGAAAGGGGGTAACATTTGAAATGTAAATACATAAAATATCCAATAAAAATAAAGTCCCCCATATGTAATTGTCAAGAAGTAGAAGAAAATTCTGACCAGTAGAATACAGGAAAGATGAGCACATCTAAGATATTCAGCCTCTGAAAATACTGAATTGTCTGAGAAAAAAAAATCTCAAATATGTTTGGTTTTGGTTTTGGTTTTGTCTCTTTGTTTGAAGCAAATCTCACCACATAGACCCAGCTGTCCTGAAACTCACAGATATCCTCCTGCCTTTGCCTCCCCCACATGCTAAGCTTTAAAGTATACTCCACCACACCGTGCTGAAAATCAAATGTTCTGGAAAGTCCTAGGCGCACTCCTAATTCGGGAAGCGCGGGCACAGCGATCTACAAACGAGCACCTTCGCATGTCACTTATGACGGACGAACGTGCAATAGAGAAGTGTGAACACAAATCACACAGCGATAGGGGCTGACCCCACTTCATAACGGCACAATGGCGAAGAGACGCATTTTAAAGTTGTCCGTTCCTTCAAAGAAGCGAATCACAAAACCATCTGCCCACCGCGACTCTTGCTTAAATACTTCAGCGGAGGGCCTCCTCCAGGATCTTCTAAGGACACAGCTCCTGCACTCACCTGTATCCTAGCACCCCATCGGCTGCCGGTTTACTCACCACACTCTGTCAACTGCGTGCAAGGATTCTCAAACGCACAGCCATCTTTCAGAGTCGGGGTACTTGCTCACCGGTATTGCCCAGAGAGCACACTTCAGGCTCAACTCTGAGGGTAATCCCTGAATTACGCGCAGCGATCTCCATAGTCATGCCTCAAACTAGAGCAGCGTGGGCAAGCCTTCCGCAACACGATGACGTCTTAATGTATAGAAAATATTTGCACTGACAACGGAAGTTATGTGTTGAGAGTTATATATTATAAAGTGACTAAAACTTGTTAAAACAGGTGCTGCTTGGTCCCTCCGCTAAGGGCATGTCCCAAACTCATTTCGGATGACCAAGATGTCTACAGTTCAGTGGAGGCTAGTTCCCTGTCCTCTGTCCTGCCTGAAAAATCTGACTGCTTTCAACTCAATCGTGTCTGCAGCGATGTAGAACCAGAAGGTGAGTACATTTCTGCCCTAGGTGGCTTTCCTGTTGATGTTGGCTGAAAGGAACCTGGAGGGAAAGACTTATTTGGCTTACAGGTTTCGGGTCATCATTATAGGAAGCAAGGGCAGGAGCTTGGCAGGCACCTGAAGGTAGGAACAGAAGCAGAGACTGTGGGGGATGCAGCTCAATGGCTTGCTCCTCATGGCTTGCTTGGCCTGCTTTCTTAAACAGGCCCAATCTGCTTAGAAATAGCACTGCCCACCCGCAGTGGGCTTGGTTGATAATTTTCCTTTTATTCCTGTTGCATTTCATTTTGTGTGTGTGTGTGTGTGTGTGTGTGTGTGTGTGTGTGTGTGTGTGTGTGTGTGATGGTCAGAGTACAGCTGGCAGGAGTCAGTTTTCTCTTATTACCATGTGAATCCCAAGAACTAAAGTCAATATCCTCGGGCTTCTGAGAAGGTGTCTGAACTAGGTCAAGATGATTATACCTACACTCTTCTTTTTTTTATTGTTTATTTACATCTTAAATGTTATTCCCCTTCCCCATTTCCCTCTGCAAACCTCCTATCCCATTCCACCTCTCCCTGCTTCTATGAGGGAGCTCCCCCACCCACCCATTCCTACCTCACAGCCCTAGCATTCCCCTATGCTGGGGCATCGAGTATCCACAGAACCCTCGCCTCCCACTGATGCCCGACGAGGCCATCCTCTGCTACATACATGGCTGGAGCCATGGGTTCATTCCTGTGTACTCTTTGATTGGTGGTTTAGTCCTTGGGAGCTCTGGGGTGTCTAGTTGGTTGATATTATTGTTCTTCCTATGGGGTTGCAAACCCCTTCGACTCCTGCCATCCTCCTAGTTTGTATCAACACACATCTAACTCTGGGAATCTATTCTGACTGACCTCTTAAGGTAGTAAGAAAAGGCCAGTTAAAAATCAGTTGGCTAGGAATGGCTGAGCAAACACAGGCTTTTCAAAATGAGTATCATTGCATGAGTTACTACTCAATAACTAGAAGCTCGGGGGCACCACTGCAAAGAAAGACACTACCACCACCCCCATCTCAGACAGACAGACAATTCCCAGGAATCTTGTGCATGGTTTTCTGCCTCTGCTACTTCCAATCAGCCAACTCTGTGGGCTTGGAAGTCTATCTCCCTAGAAAATGTCAAACTTTGCAACCAATTGTGATTTGATTTTAAATACATACATTGTTGTTTCTTCACACTCTGACCCATCCATGCACTCTGCAGGGTTTTTTTTTTCTCTCTCTCTCTTTCTATTCTGAAGAAGAATCAAATGTCCGATTGGAATTAAACTATGACACTTCCACCTGGTGAGCATGACACCTTACATAAAAGATAGATGACGTGTCCCGTCTCCCAGTGAGCTGGAGTTGTTGTTAACACAGAAGCATGGAAACCATCCTCTGTCCTGGACACAGGACAAGCACATGTTAACAATCCAGCACTCAGTTCTCATATGATGCTGTCCTTTGCCGATTCATGGAACACCAGGCCCTTTATACCACACCCCCTAAAGATCTTTAATTGGTAGTTAGGAAACACGCTCCTGCTATTCGCTGAGTCTCTTTTAAATATTACAGTTTTAAATACTCATTTAGGGAAACTTATGAGAGGGAGAGAGAAGGTGGGTATGCTGTTTGCAAAATTAAAATTTTCAGGACATCAGTCCAGCAGGCATAAAACAAATAACTAGATAACCAAACGGCAAAGAGCAAACTAGAAGTAATAAGAACACTTCTTTAAGCACTTTATTGCACACATATGCAATACTTACTTCCATCAAGACGTTTATTACCCGTTTGTTTTTATGAACTCGGAATGCACAAGTGCGTGCTATTGTTTCAACGCACCCCATAACGGACCATGATGGCAATGTGTATTAAGGATAATACAGAAAATGTGGCTAAATGCATTCTGTATTATGGTCCCATAATACAGCATGCAAATGCGTCTGACTAAGCAGGCACAGGAGACGGCCACCAGTGTGCACGCTGTGGCGTGTATTATGAATTATGCATAAAACCTTGGCTAAACCCTAATGAGTCCACTGGCATCCTATGGGGTCCAAAGGAGGCTCAAATCCCAAAGCTAGCCCTGGCATATTTCTAACCACCAAGCATTATAATAATAATAAAAAACAGTACCACGAAAACAAAAGGCATTATACTCTCACGCCAGGTAAGGTTTTGAAATAAGCGCCGAGATTGGAAGAAACTTTGAAAAGAGAGCTGAAAGGCTATCTTCAATCATCGCCCACTTACAGCCTCTGAAAATCATCCACTGCAATTCAGATAGGACAAAAGCTGAATTCCGGCCTTGGCTGGGATTTCTTTTCTGTGTTGGGTTTTGTTTTGTTTTGTTGTCTTTTTCCCCCCTTCATCCTTTTCTTTTTCTCCTTCAAGGAATAGCTATTACAGTAATGATCTGAGCTATCCCTCAAAAAAAAAAAAAATGACCAAACTCTCAGACCACAGAGTTACAGAGTCTTCTTGCCTTGAAAGACGGACATTTACAAAAATGGATTTTAGTCAATTAAAAAGGAAATGAATATAATATGTTTAAAAGCACTCTAAAGTGGAAATGCTGGTCTTCGCATAGTCTCTTAAGGAATCAGTAAAAAATTAAAAAGAAGAGGAGTTGTGAGCATGTAACCTCCTGCCCGTTCAAACAAAGAAATGAACTTTCCCCCAGTTGCCATTACACAGGGAGACTCTTGAAAGTAAGTATGGCTGGAAAATTCACACTTGCCATCCCAACATTCAGGTAGTTGAAGCAAGCAGATTGATTAGGAGTTTAAAGTCAGGCTGGGCAACAGAGTATATTCAAGGACAGCCTGGGCTATGTAGTGGATTTTGGGCTAGCTTGAGCTACAGATAAGACCTTAAGGAGGGGTTGGGGATTTAGCTCAGTGGTAGAGCGCTTGCCTAGGAAGCGCAAGGCCCTGGGTTCGGTCCCCAGCTCCGAAAAAAAAAAGAACCATTAAAAAAAAAAGACCTTAAGGAAATAAAGGAAAAGAAGGAAAAAGGGAAGGAGGAAAGAGGGAAAAGTCAGAGGTAGGAGAAAAGAGAAAGAAGAGGAAGAGGAGGAAGAAGGAGAAAAAGGAAGAAGAAGAAGAGGAGGTGGAGGAGAGAGACATGTTTAATGCGCTATCTGGACTTAAGGCAGAGCTAAAATGCACAGTTGAGGGCGTGACAGCAGCCGCATGAGGAGGTCTCCCCTTCGAGCTAGGTGGGAAACCACCAGGCACCTCTGCCTGGTGGCCACGACAAGCGAGAAACAGATGCCTAGAAACACATGCCCAGGTACAGAGAAGGGGTGGGAGCTAGCAGACAAACTGCCCCCAGAAAGCCTGTAAGACATGGATCGGAGAAGAAGTGCAGGTGAAGTGGGCTGGGGTTCTCATCCAAGTCTCAGCTCCACGGGGTTTCTATCCTTCGTACCCAGGAGCCAGAAGCAGACGTAGGCAGGGCAAAGCCCGAGAGGGGCATCGCTATAGAGCCAGGTATGTGAAACTCATCAAAGCGTATAGTAGGGACACTAACCCAGCACGCCCTCAAGGAGCCGCTAACCCAGCGCGTCCCCCAACGAGTCCAGTAACCTAGCGCAGCTCCCTCAAGTTCATACTTGGGCTCAGATCACCCAGGAATCAGAGGTAATGCTAAGTTGGTCTTCACGCTGAGAACGGAGGATTCAAGGACAGTCCCCTGAACAAAATACTCTTGCTGTGTTTGCCTTGTTTCTCACTAGGAACATGGGCAGGCACCAGTGCTGAATATTTATTATTAAAACAAATCTTCACAAGCTTCTATTTAAAGAATAATACTCTTGGGTACACTTACACATATGCAAAAAAATGCACACTCATGTTTGTTTCCAAAGTTTTCTTTTGTAAGAATTAGCAGCACGGCAGAGGAACCTAGCCAGTTCGCGATTGGTGCCGAGCTACAGAAAACAGGAATAACGGTTTGAGATGGGACCCGTTGGCAGGTTCCCATGCCTGCACGGCTCACACATGCAGGGGTCACATAACAAGGATTTAACACTTTTTCAGAGATTCCTGCGGCTGGAATTACCCCCTCCCGAACTACAGCATCCGGTTTGTACGTGCAGTGGGCGAGGACAGTGGCTGGTCCGAGGATCAGGAAATGTGAAGCTCACGAGGTAAAGAAGGCTTCTGATGAAGCTCTCCTTCCTCTAACACCTGCCTCCCGTCAAGGGCTTTAGAACAAAGTTCAGCCCCCCAACAGACAGGAGAACGAAGACACTGCGCCTCTGAGCTCAGTTCTGTATCGCTGCGCTCTAAGCGACTGACAATTGCTTCCCGCACTCTCCCCTGTGCCCCTTCACCCCTCTCAGAAGCCACGGAAAGAATCACAGAAAGTGTCTCCGGAGCACTTTGGTTCCCAGCAGGGAGCTGGAGTGTTTGTGATATCCATTTTGATACAAACCTAAATTAGGCCTCTGGAAATAGGTAATGCATAAAAAGAAGCATTCTGTGTCACCAAATTATTATTACAGGTTACCGTGAACCCCAGAAGGCAGAGGCGAGCTCTGCAGCCCCCCCACTGGGGTGAATATTTTCATGAAATCACAGGCCCCATCTCAAAAGACACTTCAGGTGAGTTTGCAACTAGGCAAAAACTATCCAGTTGACCTGGAGGATTGTGAGAGCTGGTTTAAGTGGGGGAAACACATAAACCGGCAGTTAAACAAAGGGCCAGGGCAGTTTGTGGCACAGGCATCCTGCAGGTACAAACTTAGCAGCTGACAAAGCCAGGACAAGCAGGGAAGGAGGCATTTCTGAGCCTTTCCAAAGTTCTCCCTGTAAAGACTTGTAGGGCTTGGTGGGGCACATGCAAAGTGTAGCATATATTTAAATATATATATATATATATATATATATATATATATATATATACATATGTATATATATTTCTCTTATGACAAAGCCACTAACGAGATCTATTAAAGAAACCAATTAGCATACCCGACACACACATCAAATAAATATTAACACAGTATGGAATATATTGTTATTTCATCTGTGCTGTTCATATGATAGAATTCCTGCTCAAAATTTTAAATGTCTGGACTGTAACTAAAATACAAGGAAACCAAGCCTGGAGAGGTGACTCGGCAGCCCAGGGCACACACTACTCTGGCTAAGGACCTGAGTCGTTCTCAGGAGCCACTCTGGGTAGTTTACAACCGACTGAAACTCTAGCTCCGGGGCAACTGGCGCCCTCTTCTGGCCTCCACAGGCCACGTCCACATGCACATGCCCACACACAGACATTCACTCACACACATAACTATAACACATGGGATGAGATAAAAAGATCATTTGAGAATGGGCCCTCCCAGTCTACATGTTGTAATATTTGATTCTCTCTTACTCTCTCATCTCTAAATTAAAATGAGAGGCTTTCCTACTGTTAGCCATGACTGCATTGGAAAACTTCAAATCCAAGACCACCACCGCCTTTTAAACTGACTAAGGGAGGGAGTGTGTGCAGTTTCTGTGTTGTTCTCCTGCCTTTCTGTTTCTGACTGGAACTTGTGCAAAAAAGAGGAGTCCAATCCTAAACTAGCGACTTAGCTTTCCATTTTCCTCTGTGTGTTTCCATTCTGAGATATATATATATATATATATATATATATATATATATCACCATATATGGCTGCTGTCCTATGACGTCACTGAAGGAAATGGTCATGGCCGGGTCTGTGTTTCTCAAGATGCAGCAAACACAACACAAACTGGAATTGCTAATCGTTTGTTAACGAAATGGAACAACTGACTCAAGGTTCTTCAGAGTTAGGCTCATGGATGGATGAAGGAGAGAATCGTCATGAACCAGACAGTGTGGGGGGATAAGAAGAGATGGTGGAGGTAGCCAGTGGCTCCCCTGGGAATCTTAGTGAGCTATGGAAGTGGACCAGACGGCATGGCTGTCTGAGATTCTAGCTGAGTTTCTAAAACCTGCAAGCCTCGGATTCTGTGATCTTCTATCATTTCCAAAATGCAGCCCACCACGAGATAGCAGCCCCTTACTAATGGCCTGGCATTGCGAATTGGTCTTATCTGCATCGACAGCCTCATCTTCAGACTGAGAAAATGCCTGTTTGGTCCCTACAGCTCGCTTTAGCACGGAGAGCTCTGCAAAGGAGCTTAAGACGTGCCAGACACTGCAGCCTGATTCAAGGCACTTTGACTCCTGGAAGACTTGGCTGGCTCAGAATCTCTGGATGTCACTGGGACGCCAGCTACTGAAACGAAATCGCTTGTGTTTCCATTTTCCAAAGTAATTAGATTTGCATATCTCATACTGTCTCCTCTAATCACAGCTATAGCAGCTCGCTGTCAACAAGGAATGTTTTGAGGCCTCTGCCGGCCGTCTGTCCACACGACGCTTACCTGAACTGTCTGTCCATTCCCTGGGAAGTTGTTTTTGCTACAGCTGCCAACGTAAAAGGAGTCCCACGCCCGTGCTGTTCAGAATCTGTTGGGCTCAAATTTAGATTCATTGGTACTTTTCCATAGTTACATTTCTCATTCGGTTTGGTTGATGCTTCTTTTTATTTATTCTGAAGTTTTCGATGTAAGCTGAACAGGAGTGCCACCTTCTAAAATGACTGCTATCATACCATGCTCCGATGGAGCATTAGCAGGAAACAATATTCTACAAAGCCACCGGGCATACAGCGCCCTAAATAACATCGCAGTTACCGCCCTGAGCGCACAGTTTTGAATAGAGACAACTGAAGACCTTTCGGCACTGGGCTGCTTAAAAATAGTTTTAACCCAGATGCCCAAGTGCCAGACTTGCAGTTCCTCATGCTGGTCCCCAGTCTGGGCTGCTCGTTCTGAAGGGAAAGCATTTGAAACATTGCAACAGGGTCTCAACTTTGACCCCTTTCACTTAAACATGAGACTCTTTTTAAAAGTCTGAATTCCAGAGGGAATCGCTGAACTTTGACCTGCTTAAAATTAGTTTTGTTCTAGTTCCTTCACAGTGACTCAACAGGCCGGTTTTCCAGGCACTTAAGGGGTTTCTGCCCCGAAGATTCCAGGTCAAGTCTACAGCTAAGTTTGCTGGTCGGATGAGAACACTTTGTCCCGGGCTTTCAAGCAGCTAATTCCCAGATCTCCAGTCCTCTGCCAGATGTGGGTATTACTCAGTACTAAACACACACACACACACACACACACACACACACACACACACACACACACACACAGAGTCCTTTTTGTTTTTCACACTTATAACCTTTTAGGGAGCAGAGTTTTCCACCCACCGCTGTCAAGGGCAAATGTTGGTCATGGTTACATAAACATTACTTAGTAGCCTCACTTTGTACCAGACCCAAACTCCCTGCTTCTGGCATATTTATAAAGCAGTGCTTCCTTCTAAATGAACGTGTATCGACGGGGCGATGGGGTGGCTGCTGGGATTGTGTTTATTAGCCTGTTAGAGGTTTGAGAGATGAAATATTGCACAAGGAGTTAACAGGGATGGGGGACAAGAGAGAAAGCAAGGGGTTGAAGAAGATTGAAATGTATTATGTACTTGTATGAAAATGTCATAATGCAGACTTTACTGTGTATAATTAATATATACTGTTAGAAACATTTTTTTTTAGAAAGGAATGTACACGCCTTGTATGGAGTTTGTCAGCTGTGTCCAAATTTTGGGGCAGCTAGTAAATAAGTTTACCAGGAAACTAAAGAATCAGTAAAGATCCAACTTGATTTAGTCCTTCAAAGCTCTTCTCCCCGATTCAGGAAGAACTAAGCTGGCAAAACTGAAACAGACCCTAACTTCATTCCCAGACACCAGGCTACTTAAGGGGCGAAGCAGCCACTGGTCTAGAAACCGACCCTGGATAAACTCTTTCTTTAAAACACTTCAGGAAAGTCAAGGACACCGCGAAAGGAAATCCATTTAGGTGTAGGAAGCCAGGAGGGAAAGAAAGAAAGAAATGTTAACACAATTAGTTAACCAGGCAAAGAGTCGATATGACACAAATTACTCTATACAAATTACATACCGTGTTAAACAAGGAGTCCTTATTGTCTCTGGTAGATGGGTGTGCTGTGCTGAGAGACGATGCATAGGGTGACTGCTTTCCTCACATGCAAACACTTGGTTTCCTTAGAAGTCTATCAGTTTTCAAAGAGTGTGAGTGCACGTGCTTGTGTGTGCATGTGTGTATGCACATGTGTGCTTATGTGTGCATGTGTGTGCACATGTGTGTGCACATGGGTGCGCATGTGTTCCAGGTCCATGAATATATGGATGTATGCAATCATCACCTATACAGAGGCCAGAACAGGCCATGGTCTCTTCCTCTGTTGCTTTCCACCTCAGCCCATTAGAACACGTCCTCTCACTGAACCTAAAGCTTACCTTACAGATTTCCTGGCTGACCAGGGAGCTCTCAACCTCCACCTCGCTGTGCCCCCAATCCTGGGACCTCAAGCACATGCAGTCATGCTTATTACCTTTTAAGGTTCTGAGACTTCGAACTCCAGGCTTCACGCCTACCTGGAAGCACTCCTAGCCACTGAGCTAGCTCACTGCCCTACCAACTCTGTCCTTACATCCCCGGTGCTATGGCCTAATGCAGGAAGTCAGAAATGACACAGGCAACACAGGCTCTGAAAAGGGCCACCCGCAAAATCCAGTTTAACACTCTGCCTCCGTGTTGCTTTGCGGAACTCAGTCTGATTCCCAGGCTTAGAGGAAGAACAACTACTCAACATAGTTGGCCCAGGCATGGCACCTTTTGTTTTCTACATATGTGCAAATAAAAATGCAACATGGTTGTTCTAAATGTAGAGTGGTAAACGGTTGCCCATTAACTCAGATCCACGTGGCCTCCGTCCGGTATCATAAGTTAGTCAAAAGATGGATATTGAATGTCCCCAGGTTTTTAAAATTGTGAAAATATTTGGTACACATTCCTCTATAATCCATGCATGCATAACCCTCTGGGTTCTTTGAGGAGCTTAAGGAAACAGTCATTAGTACTTTTGAAAACTAGGTCAATTATTTATGTAGGAAGAGGTCACCTGAAATGGAAACTGTAAGTGCCGTGGCCTTCAAACGACACGAAAATTGGTATAAATCGTGTCAGATGCTAACGAAATGCTCCCAGGTCAGACGGTGAATGACAGCATTTAAATAAAACAAAATGGTCCAGTGGTTCCCAGGTAAGGCCATCATCCGAAGGATCTGCCAACATATGATTAGCACTGTAGCTGCTTAATCCTTTAATTGTCTCAATAATGAAATGTGCTACTAATTATGTGGGTATTTTGGCTTCACATTCCAAAAGAGATAGTTGCATTTTTTTTTGTATATGTTGTAAAAACTAATGTACGAAGTCAGTAAAGAGTAATTGAACTGGTTCAGGAGCAATGTACTCAGTAACCTAAATCCAAAGGTGCTTTCCACCTACCGCCACCTCCTTAGAACACCTCTCTAACCCGTCATAGTATTGTTAGCCTGTCCTAGGCAGCTCTGCAAGTTTGTACACACACGCACACACTCACACATGCTCACACACATGCACACACAGATGCACACACACGCACGCACACATACACATGCACATGCACATAGGCACACAGGCACACACGCACTCACACACAGATACACACACACACACATACACACATGCACACACACACGAATGCACACAGGCATGCACACACACACATAGACCACTTAGTAGTAACCCAGGCAATGACAAATTTTATTAATCAAAATTCAATCTTTGCCATTTCCATCACAACACAGATTTATAACCAATTCTCATAAACAAAACTGAGGTGGGCAGGGCTGGGGGAGTCACTCAGCCAGTAAAGCACTCATCTTATAAGCACAGGGATCTGAGTTGCTACCCTAGAATCCAGGGAAATAAACCAGGTGTGGTGTGCTCACACCGTGCTGTGGGGGCACAGGCCGCAGGGTGTGCAGGCTGGCCAAGGCCGGCCAAGGCCAGCCTGCATGCCCAGCTTCTGGCTGCTAAGAGACTCTGTCTCAAAAAAGGGTTCTTTCATTTCTTTTTCCATGAAAAATTAGATTGGTTTTGGCTCATGGTTTGAAAGGGTGCAGTTCTTCGCAGTGGAGAAGGCTTGGAGGCAGGGGAGTCAAGCAGCTGGTCATACAGCATCCACAGTCAGCATAGAGGTGGGAGTCAATGCTAGGGCCCGGCTGACTTTCTGCTTTCTCCAGTCAAGGACCCCAGCCCAGAGGATGGAGTTGTCCATCTCAAAAAGCCTCCTGAGGAATATGTCAGAGGTTGACATCTGGCCTACACACACACACACACACACACACACACACACACACACACAAACACACACACACACACACACACACAGAGAGAGAGACAGAGACAGAGACAGAGACAGACAGAGACAGACAGAAACAAAGAGAGGGGTATGATGAATCTTAGTTTAACATGTGATTTGAAACAAATAAAATAAAAATTTTAAAGCTAGGTTTACAAATGATTCAAAAGACAATTCCAAGACACACAGAGAGACAGTTTTCCAGAATATTTAGAACAGGGTATCCTTATTGGAACAAGGACCTTACTATTCCAAGTGCTAGTCTTTAAAAAAAAAAAGCATTAACATTAATACATAAATGATCGCACATTACCTTAAAGAATCAAACTGTATTTTTACTTAAATACAGTCTGCTAAATTAAACAGAGCAGACTCAAAGATCAATGAAATGAAACTCGAAACACAATGAAATTAACCACCGGTTGATCTGTAAAATACTGTATCTCACATAGAATTGATATAACATTTATATTTTTTCAAAAAAAACCCTATAATTTTAGAAAAGAAAGTAAATCTTATTTTCATAGACATTTACATGCAACCCCAGACTGGAGGCTTCGTAGATATTGGTTTGGGGTTTGGGTTTTTGGTTTTGTTTTTTTTTTCTCCTCCTGTATGTAGTCAGAATCTGACAAGAGCTTATGGTCGGATTATGCACAGAAACTGCAAATTTAAACAAGGTGTGATCGGAGAGACTGCTCACGTGTTATTGTATCACACCGTAGCAGGCCGTTAATGTATGCACAGTTCCAAAATAGCCTGAGTTATTACCACACAGCATTGACAAGCCACCGAAGCTCCAACGGGCGTACCTTTCCAGAGGCAGTGCCTCCACGGCTGTGCCGGGCCCAAAGGTCACTCTTCCTGTTTGTATTTGACAAGTCACGCCAAAGCCTGCTGACCCGGAGGCCTGCCTTCGTAGTAGGCTCCTCGTTCTGACGAAAGTTGTTTCACCACTTGAACTATGACAGTGGGGCTCAGGGGCTCCATAGTATTTAATTGACTCAATTATAGAACGAGTTCCTTCTCTTCCTCGCCATGCCCTACTTTCCCTTAAGTTGCACTTGAATTATTGATGAAATCTCAATAAAGCATCTCTTTGTTACACATGGTTCACAAGTCAAGAAGAAGCCTCGATGATTAATTTTTAGGCTCGCCGCCGTGATAAACGCTCTTCTCATCCTCTCTCGGGAAAGTCAACTGCACGGTACAAACTTATAAGGACGATTCATTTCTCCTGTTGTTTTGAGAACATGGTTCCCATACGCGTAAACCAAAAGGAAGAATCTGTAAGCCCAGTTAGCCAGCACTCCCGTCTTCCAGGTGACAGGGACCAGACTTTGAAACTGTTGATTCTTCTTTTCCTCCAAGATCTGCTAGACTCCGAGGGGTGGAGGTGATGACTTCTTACTGATCACCAGGTGACTGAAAAGCCTCTGTCCCCTTCTACCAACAACAACAAGAATGATCTCTCCTCCCTCACCTCCTCTTCTCCCTCTCCCTCTTCCTCTCCCTCTCCCTCTCCCTCTGTGTGTATGTTGGAAGGAGGAGGGACTTGTATGTAGAATGTGGGAGGGCAGTTTTTAGTATCCTACCTCAGTCATTCATTTATTTGAGATACGGTCCTTTGCTACCCTGGAACTCACTCTGGAGACTAGGCCTGTCTACACACATGCACACGCACACACGCGCACGCACGCACACACATACACACACACACACACAGAGAGAGAGAGAGAGAGAGAGAGAGAGAGAGAGAGAGAGAGACATACAGACAGAGATAGAGAGAACAGAGACAGAAGCAATTAGAACTGGAATTCTAAGTGTGCCACCACGGCCTGCTTTTATTAAAAATAATGTTTTGCACTCTATTCTCTGAAATACTCATACTTTGACGGTATCCATCCACCACTGCTTCCACCCAGGTCGTCCTAGTGTCCCCATCTCTGTCTCCCTCCCAACTTCAGCTGTGGTCACTCATAATCCTGAGTTTAATTAGTGCTGCTCAAGCATACATGGCTGTGTGTCCATACACTGCACACCCAGCGTTTCACCTGCGTGCTGGACCTCAAGCCCTCCAGGTTTACACAGCAAGCATGTTACAGACGGAGCACTACCCCCAGACCCAGAGGATGTTTTAAAATCACAACCTTTCCTCTGTTACTTCTTTGCCCTTGCTTTCATTACTGGAAACAAACAAACAAACAAAGAAATAAAAACAAAAAACAACTCCACAAGATCCCACAGGAGACAGCGCCTGCCTACCAACCTCCTCCCACACAAACACTGCCTTTCTTTTCAGAGCATTGTTCCCCGTGAGGAGACATGCTTGCCACAGCGCAAGCGTGGAGGTCAGAGGGCAACTTTCAGGAAGGCTCTGTTCTCTTCGGGTCGTGCAGCGTTCACCCACAGAGCCAACTCGGTGGTCGATATTCCAAGCTTCGACCTGCTTCAGAGACGCATGTTATGGTTTCTCTGCCCCCATGCTCGCCCTTACTCCTCCATGCGGTCTCACGTAGGTAGCCTGAATTTTCTTCTCTTTACTACAGCGCCAAACTCTTTCTTGGGAAAAAGTTCTGGGATTTCCTAAGCATGTACAACTACCTTGTCTCCTCCAAACAGGTTGGGTGCACCCCACATGTAACATCCCGAGGTTCTGAGAGCTTTGAAGATGCATGCGACTGACCACTAAACCCACCAAGCGCTTGCCGCACTTGATCCTCCCCGGGAGGTGAGCCACCAGTTGGGACAACCCGTGCTTGCCCACTCCGGCTGCGGCTCTCACTACTGAGCTGCCAGCTGGCGGCCAAGTCCATTTGGACCATTGATTGTGACTGATTACATGCCTTAATTAAACACGGAAATACATCATGAAATATCAGAGCAGAACGAATGTCTCGTGCAACCAAACTGACTGCTTTGGACAAGGTGGAACATATTTTTGAGAAACTTTAAAAAACCTCTATGGCATCATATAACTTCGGAAATTAAAATCATGTTTCTTAAAAACTAGCAACTTATGAATTCTAGATTTCTTGTCAAATGCCTTTAAGCTTTTCTGCCATTTTTTTTTTTTTTGGTTCTTTTTTTCGGAGCTGGGGACCGAACCCAGGGCCTTGCGCTTCCTAGGCAAGCGTTTGCCATTTCTAATAACTTGGAAACAATGAGTATACACACACACACACACACACACACACACACACACACACACACACATATCTGAGACTGGAAAGCTTTGGTGATATCGATCCACTGATAAACAATGACAGTAATCAGTTGAAGAGTCACACGCTCACACTCAAGAATGCTACACACTTTGCCTTTCTAAGACACCCCGAGCTTCAGTGGTTTCTAAGCGACAAGTATCTCCAGCAGTCGGTTACACCGGAAAGGAGAGGGCTCTGTACGTGCTGCGGTACAGAGCTGCGTGAACTTCCTTTTTATCGCTGGATTATAAACTTCCTGATGGACGTACCCAAGCCCCCTTTCCTCACTGTTGTAACCTCGTTACTAAATTCATAAAGACAGAAATATTATATATCAAAGAATTGACTCTCGGTAAAACTGATCTGAATGAGTAACCAGTAGCTGAGGCGAATCGTAGGTTGGGCTGGGAATGCAGCTCAGTGGGAGAGGGCTTGTCTAGCATGTAGGAAGCCCTGGGTTCAATCCTCGGCAGCACAACAGTAAGGGGGAAGTTGGGCTGGTTTGAATATAACATCACTTATGTTAAATTGATTATTATTAATTCCAAAAAGTTGCCCATAAATCTTTTTTTTCTTCGTGAGACGATATGGGTTCTTAACCCAATAATGGAAAGATCATTTGTGTAAAATTTAAAAAAAAAAACTTTTATTTATTTAAAAATAACATCGTGCCGCATAAGAAGATTTCAGCCTTCTCACTTAGGAACTATATTTAATGTTATGCGATTAGGTTTCCCCAGGGACCCAGCCCTGATCACCATATCCTTATTAAGGCAAGTATATGCCGCGTCCCAACTCAGACTCCTCACCCCCTGTAATGAAAAGCAGTTACTGTGCTCTATTTATTCTCTTCCTTCCAAGAAATTCAAAGCCACCAGTGTCTTCTGAAGAGGGACTGTTAAATGTAAAATTGGGAACATAACTGGACTGAATTTTTATTAACGAGATAAAAAAGATGTTAATAGGAAAACCAAGCTATCTTGAGTCCAGGCACAAGATGACTCCGTGATAATTCTTATAAACCACGCTGAGTTTTACCAGGAAAAAAAAAACTTATAAACACTTAAAATTCCAAAAAGGCAGGAGGGGCGTATTATATTTATGGAAGGTTCTTGTCTTTTCAGATCCTCTATCATGGAGCTGCGGCAAACAAAGATAGCTTTTAATTACGGCACTTAGCTGATTTACAAATTGACAAATCCAAGAGGAAAAAAAAAAGAAACAAGCCACACAAGAACGTTCAAGAGCGGTTAGGACACGAGGCAGGATGTGGGCCATACATCAGAGCCAGAAATGCACAGGGATAATGGTGTCAGTGTGGCCCCAACCTTTCAGTCAATTATGAGGAATTGCTAAAGACAAGGAAACGTTAAGTCATTATGACCGTGGCCAGCACTCACACATATAAACAGATGTGCACACATGCTTCTGCGCCCACGCACACACAGACGCTCTTCCATGGGCTTTTAAACAGTTTGAAACATTGTAACTGTATTCCCAAACCTTATCTTATTTTTTTCTGCTTCTAAACCCATTGTTTAAATGGTTGCATAAGTTAAACCCAATATCATCAGGTTTGACTACCATCCTATAATACACCACCTCCCCATTTAGTGTAGAATGTGTGCTCCAGAAATCCGGCCCCCTCCCATCCCTAAATGAGCTCCAGCTTCAGTGAGATTGCCTATCTCAAGGACTAAAGTGAGAGGGCTGGAGAGATGGCTCAGTGGTTAAGAGCCCTGTCTGTTCTTCCAGAGGACTCAGGTTCAATTCTCAGCACCCTCGTGACAGCTCACAGATACTCCAGTTCCAGGTGACCCAAGATCCAGTTCTGTCTTCTGACCTCTGTGGGCAGCAGGCACACACATGGTATAGAGACATACATACAGGCACAGAAACCCAAACACACGGAATGTTTACTCACGTGGAGAGCAATAGAGGAAGGCACACAATCAAACTCTGTGATCCACACGGATGCATAACTTTTATTTGCATGTTATTTGCATTTGTTTTAGGTGTATTCTGCATTCCATATATACAAACATATATACACACACAGTATATGTATATATACAGATGTATAAGCTGGGAGGAGTTGAGATAGTATCTAATGTAATGTATGGCTGGTCTTGACTTCACTATGTAGTCAAGGGTGACCTCGAACTTCTGATTCCATCTTCCAAGGGCTTAGACTGTAGGCATGAGCAAAGAGTTCCAATTGATTAGTGACAGTTGATTTAATAAATTGTATGTATGTATGTATGTGTGTATGTATGTGTGTATGTATGTGTGTATGTATGTATGTGTGTGTATGTATGTATGTGTGTGTATGTATGTGTGTATGTATGTATGTATGTGTGTGTATGTATGTGTGTATGTATGTATGTATGTATGTATGTATGTATGTATGTATGTATGTGTGATTTCTGATCTCCCTCCCCCACATACATACATAAATACCAGGAGGGCCAAGCCTGCAGTTCGGTTGTTAACAGCGTGCATACAACCTTACATTTGGTCCCTAGCACAGTGCAGACCAGGTGTGCTGGCACATGCCTTTCAGCACTCAGCCACAGAAATCGATCAGGTCAGAAGTGTAAGATCATCCTCTGCTACATACGGATTTTGAGGCCAGCCTGTTGAGGGAGGGACGGAGGGGGCAACGACTAGGGTCACCATTGAGAGACCCATGAAGCCTGGTCCACTCTTTCGGGCTGGCTATGTTTACTCACTCTCTGGGCAGCTCTATCTCCCCTTCCAGTTTACAGCACTATCATCATGGCCGCCGCTGCCACCACCTTCTGAGAAGAGGCCACCGGGCCATCTTGCCTCCAACTTTATTGCTTCAGATCATAAAGTCTTTCCAGGTCCAGAAATCTAAAGCAGTGCCCCCCTGTCCCTCCCCCCCACACCAGATGTCTGCTCTATTACTGGTGCAGTGACACACATCTGCAATCCAGCACTCAGGAGGCTTGTGAGTCTGAGGCTAGCCTGGGCTACATGTGAAACCCTGAACAAAAGGAACAAGAGCTGGGATGTAGCCAGCCCAGTGGCAGAGCTCTAGTGTCATACGTGTAAAGCCCTGGGGTTTCATTCCCAACACAGATATAGGGGAGGAGGAAGGAAGGGAAGGAGGAGAGGAGGTCAGCAGGAGGGAGGGAAGGAGAGGGAGGGAGAGGCAAATTGTTTGGTTTTCAGTTTTACTGTTTTTAAATGTAACTTCCAGGGTGACCATTCCACTCAGCTCCTCATCTATTCACCCTCTTCCTCTGATCCCTCTCAGGGAGTATCCCCAAGAGCTCTCCCCACAAAATCCCGCTGTGACACGTCTACAGATCACAGACTGACCCTGGGGACTCTAAGATATGTTATCATCCACCACCCTGTAAAGGGAACTTTCCCATCTGCGGTGTCCTGGGTGTAATGTCACTAAAGGAGTAACATACGTGTAACTGAGGAGTACGTGTGTGCAAGCCTGCGAGCATGCTGCAAACATTAAGTCCCTGGTCTCCACATGGCACCAAACATTGAAGGACATCTGTCACTTCACCTGACAGTTAAGAGCGATGGTTATTCTGTTACTGGGACACTTGTGGGCAACAGCAGTCACGTTAGTTAAGAACAGCAGATTCCTCTCAGCCCATTCCCCACAGGAAGTTATTGGATATGGTTTGTGGAGAGATTGCCGCCATCTCATTTCAGCCAGTCCCATCATGTTGCCAAGGTTCCGCCAGTACCAACCTGCCTGTTGTTTCACCAGCACCTGGCTGTATCTCACTTCCGAGATCCTTGACAGAGGCAATTCTGCCTGCATGGAATAGACTCCTATTTTGCTAGAGCAACATGCGCTCCCTTCTCTAGCTGAACTTGGTCCCTTAGCAATGGCATAATGGCACATTCCAGGGGACCGGTCATCTCACACACAGACATACACATGGGCAGAAAGTCTAAGGAAATAAAGTATCTGATTGAAGGCTGACTGGTTGATTGTTGGGTGGCCTCAACATTGTGAAAGTTTATCAGTAACACAGTATCCATACACCATGGCCAACTGGCCAAGCAGGAAAGTGTGAGAGTGGTTAGAAGCCAAAGCAGTTCTATTCTAAAGGTCATATCTAATGTGCTTTTGGCAATAGGTCTACGTATAATCTATCATTACTGAAGGATGGAATTAATCAGGACAGCACAAGAAAAGATGTGGTTTGGGGGAACAGAGCCAAGGGGCAAGAAGGGCAATGTAGGGGCAAGAAGTGAGTCTTTTTAAACCAAGTCTGACACTTGGTTAAAACCTAGAAAACGCAGAAAGAGCGTTCTATCAAGAAGCATGGCACTGAAATATGAGGTGGGTTCAATGCATTCAACTCAATGCTTCCCCAACCTCCTTAGTGCTCTTAGATCTTCCCACCTGGTCACTCTACCTCACTGAAAGCCAGCAGGCAGCCTCTATGACTATTCTTATAGAAAAACCCCAAGATTTATTGATACTTGTAACCCTGGAAGAAACGATACATTGACGTAAATACAAATTTGAGTTCCAATAGGCAAAAGCAGGTCTGACTTAAGAAAACAACTTTTACGGGTTGGGGATTTAGCTCAGTGGTAGAGCACTTGCCTAGCAAGCGCAAGGCCCTGGGTTTGGTCCCCAGCTCCAAAAAAAAGAAAAGAAAAAAAAAAGAAAGAAAAGAAAACAACTTTAAAACCATTAAATGATATCTCACGGTGAAACTCACCGTAGGGCCAGAGGTAACATTTTCCTACTGTGTGCTCGCTGTGTCATGAGTTCCTCACAACTGATTTGTGCACCAGGTTGTGAGCACCCCGTTCTGCAGATGAAGACTCACAGACTGAAAGCTCAATTTCATAGTCAGAAAGAGGTAGAGGAGGGATGAGGGGATGGCCCGATCAGAAACACTCATGCCTTGCAAGCATTAGGACATGAGGGCAAGCCCCAGAGTCTGTGTAAACAAGAAACACTTGCAGATGACCTTCTAATCTAGGCGTGGGGCAGTGAAGACAAGCAGAACCTGGAACTTTGATGGCCAGCCAGCCTATCCTCATATGTGAGTTCTGGGCAGTAAGAGAGGTCTAGTCTCTAAAAACAAACAACCTTAAAGATAGATAGATAGATAGATAGATAGATAGATAGATAGATAGATAGATAGATAGATAGATAGATAGATAGATAGATAGATAGAGACAGATAGTTGATTGATAGATGATAGATGATAATAGATGATAGATAGATAATAAATGATAGATCAATAGATGATAGATAGGTAGCTAGATGATAGATAGATGATAGATTACATATAGATAGATCGATGATAGCTGATAGATAGGTAGACAGATGATAGATGAATAGATTAGATAGATAGCTCAGTCCTTATGAATAACACCAAGGATGTCCCCTGTACTACACAACTACAAATTAATACCTGCATGTACACCACAGAAGGGAAGGAAAGAGGAAGGGAATGAAGAAGACAGGGAGAGAGCAAGTGTGAGGGAGGAGAAAATTAAGGAGGTAAAGGACGAACCAAAGGAGGAGTGCAGTATTGAGGTGCAGCATCGGAGTGCCCAAAACAAACTCATGGCGTTTGGTGGAGATAAGCGTATTCACAATATGATCACCACATAGTTCAATATGTGTGTCTCCATGTCCTTTCTGTTGCTGAGGTGAAACCAATGCCAAAGCTATTTGGGGAGGAAAGGAATTCATTGCCTTCCACGTCTCCATCCTAGTCTAACAATCAGGAAACCCAGAACCACCCACCACCGCCCAGTGTGGCACCGCCCACAGTGGGCGGGACCCTTTCACCAATCACCAATCATCAATCAAGAAAACGCCTTACAGACTTGCCTGTGGGCAAGTACTTTTTCAACTGTTTGTGGTTCCCTCTTCTCAGATGCCTCTAACTTGTCTCAAGCTAGGGAAAAAAACAAACAAACAAACAAACGAAAAACCAGAACATACAGCCAATACTAAAAAACCAGCGGAGGAGTGGGGTGGGTGGCGAATGGGGATCTTCAGCCACTGTATTCTGTATACTTTTGTATTTTGTATTTTAATTCTATATACTTTGTGGGGGGGGGAAGTAAAGCTGAATTCAGAAAGCAAAGGATGGGATTTCAGGTTACTGTAGGAGGAGAAGGGTTCAGCTCAAGCCCAAAACTGGGAGTATGAAGACTCACATTTGTTTGATGCTAACTTTCTCTCAACCATCAGAGTCCCTGGGGACTTAATTGGCTCTGTGAACCAGGCGGCGTGGGAACACTGGGTGGGCCCCACAGTGAAGCATTTCATTGGCTTTCTGGGATGGATGGACTGGTGGGAGAAGTCAGACAGCCTTCCTTCCAGTTGTCTGAGATCTTTGGCGTGCTTCCGTCTCTAGCGATTGGGATACCGTCTTTCTCTTGTAAAAGTTACCATCACCAAATCTCTGCCGAACCCCACCCCTGCCTCTTCGATGCGGTGTGTAGGCGATGACAAGAACACGACGGATTCCTCCAGAGTCTTCTGAGTTTCTCATCAATCTTATTACGAAGACTTGACTTTTTAACCTGCCTGGGATGCTCTCAAACTGTTGGGAGCACCTTTGGGCTTCACCTCACAGCCCCTCCCCTCTTCTTCAGGCACTGGACCTGAAGCACTGCAGGGAAATACCCCTTCCTGTCTTTCTTCGGAACCTTTGAGCATATAGTCTGCCTCCGGTCCTTCTCTTCCCCCTCCTTGGTGCCGCATTTTCTTTCACGTGTGTCTTACAACGGCAGGCTTTTTGGTTTTATTTTCTCATTGCTGCTGCCTTCCAACATACCTGTTACCTCCTTTGTCTGGGTATATACCCTTCCGAGAAGTGCACAGTGCAACATTCTAAATGAAGGCCATTACCTGGTTACAGTTTTTTTTTCTTCCCCGTAGACGTGAGATCCTCGTGAACATATCAATACTGTTCTCCCTACAAGTGACTCTCCAGCAGTAGCCTGGTGACCCACCCCTACGAGGTGCTCTGTGAAGATGTGTTGGTTACTGAATGAGGGTGAGGATGGGGAAACGGCTGTGAGAGCAGGAATCATCGTGGAGTCTGGCGGGTTGGAAAGTAAGGAGTCCATTGATGGGAGGGTTTGAAGCCATCGGAGAAAATAACCACTCAGGGAGACTTCCCCAGGGATCTGGGAGTCGGGAGTGGCTTCGGTGCAGTGACTGTAGCCTCTGTACCAGGCTGGGTAGGGCTTAGAAGGCTGAGATGCTGCCGGCAGTCGGGGAAGTTAGCTGCAAAACTGGGTGCATCTTGGAGCAGATCGAGAGGAGACTGAAGTGCAAGATCCATCCACACTGGCACAGAGTGCTTTGAGTTTTTGAGAAAGGGGCAACATGACCCAAATAGCAAGCACATCGGGAAGCTTAGGTTGACAGCAGCAAAGAGAGCTCACTGCAGAGGGAAATGCTGGGCTTGGGAAGACTGCAGCAACAGGCTGGGTCCTGGAGGGAGGGGCAAATGCAAGGCATCCTTCTGAAGGATCCCTCCTGAGACTGAAGATGTATTTACCTTGTCACTATGTGTAGGAGCCCAGTCCCTGGAATTAGAGCTCTCCAAGTTCAAGTCCCAGCTAGGCTAGCATCACTACGCAGCTCTGGGCAAGCTCAGGCTCCTTGTCTGGGTGATGGGACAATATCTGCACAGGACGGAGGTCACTGGGGGGTCTTCTTAGGAAAAGAGCCCCTTAGCAAAGAGCCCAGTGACCGCGACCAAGCAGCCAGCAGCAAGCGAGACAGGCAGCGCAGGGTGACAGTGCACCAGGGAGGACATGACCTTTCCTGAGAGGTCCACATGTCACCAGAAGATGGCCACCTACACTGTGAAGAGTTAACTCGCTCTGACTCCTGCCTCCTGCTTTTCTATAACCCACTTCTGGCTTCTGTTCTGGACTCATGCCAGAGCCACTCTCTGCTGGTTCACTCGGGTCCCTTACTCGTCAAACTGCTGGAGGCCTTTCTAAACTTTTGCCTTCGACATTTAGTTGCAGCCTCCTCCCTCACCCCAGTGCCACCCCCTAAGGCAATTCTAAATACTATGCACCCCAACAAACACTCAGTACCTAAAGGCACCACTTTTCCTTCTCCTGAGAGACATCGGGAGGTAAGAGGAGAACAAATACAGTGTGAAACTTGGCTTTGAAGGGTTAACGGAGAGTGATTATTTTTTCTCTCCAAGGATAGGTAATAGCATGAGATTCCGAAATTAAGCGCAGTGGGGGGTTGGGGGGGGGCTGCGTGGATTTCACACAGTATCACGGGCCTTGGCAATAAAGCACTTTTAAAAATGCCTTGTGTTGCTAATTCCTTACACAATCTCCTTTTATTTCCAAAGCAGTGTGCGGGGCTTGGAGCCATGAGATGCACGTTGATGTTAATATTACGCTGCTTGGATTAGAGCCATTTTTGTGCTGAAACTCCTGCTAGGTTTAGGGGATGTGGTACCTTTTCCTTCTCCTCCCTGTACATTTTCTAGATGGGCTGAATGGCTTCCTCCTCTGATGGGGCTGGCATCACTTCTGCAGGTGTGACCTTGATGAGCATCTTCTCCTTAGAATCTCTGGATCCCATGTCACTGGGATCGACTCCTTCTGATGGAATTCAGGTTCCCTCTGACCTCAGCACCAGGACAGTCTCCCCTTCACCCACCCACTGACTCCTTCCTCAAATAGTTATTAAATAGTTCCACCTACTCTCTGGACCACTGTGGATCTGCATAGTCGTACAAGACAACGTGCAATTAGCCACAGGGCCAGGCTTGATTGCAGAGGGAACCGTCTTCCTACTACACGTGGAGGCCATAGTCTATACATGGTCAAAGAACCACTGTAGCGCCTACCCTGTAGAACGACGTGCGCTCTTCTCTTGTGATATCTCTGACACACATACATGCCTGTTTTTCTAGCTGGAGGGGAAGCCCTGTCAGTTGTTCAATAGGTATTCCTTGAATGCCATGATCACATGGAGACGGCAAGAAACAGGGTTCCCGTCTTCCTGGAGTCACGGCTACTCTGGGGCTAAGAAACACAGGTTTGATCCTGTCTCTTCCCCAATGCTTTGTTCACTTGCTATAAAAACCGCACTGGTCTAATTGAAATCCACACTCGTCTTCTTTTAGTTCTCTCCTTTGCAGCATCTTTTTGTCCCCGGGAGAAAAAACGATCTCGTCTTAGCCATGGCTCCAGTAGCCCATGGCAGCTAAGGTCTGAAACGTCAGAGTACTCCAGGAAACAAACAAACAAGCAAAAATAATAATTCAGAACTTTACAAATGAAGAATGTGTTGGAAAACATGGGGGATCCCACAGCACCTCAGCCCCACTGTGCCTAGAAAGAGTGATATCGCTGTCTGCAGTATCTGCCCCGTGAATGCCCACCTGCCAGCTAGCTTGGTTAGCAAACCAATGGTCACAGCAGTGTTGAGGTGCTTACCTACAAACGACCCTTAGGATGAAGTCACCAGTGCCATGTGACAGTGCCTGTGTCCTTCGCCTTGCTTCGTCTTGTCACCTACTCGTGTGGACACAGGGTAGGGAGTCTCCAGAAAAGCCACATCCACACTCAGCATCTTCTTATATCCGTTGTTCCGTTTTGTTACTGGTTACTATTGGTACCTACTAGGCCTTCTTTACGTGATAAATTTCCTCATAGTTAGGTCTATATGGGGAAAACAGAACTGGATTTTTAGGGTTCGGATCCGTCACAATTTCAGGCATCTAGGGGATGGATCTTAGACTGTGTTCCAGACAGATAAAGGAGGACGAATCTAGTGTAACCATAATCAAAATCCCTAGTGTTTTGTACATATCATTCTCCCATTCTTTCTGCTCCCATTTGTTCATTTAAACCACACCGGGAGCAGACACAGAGCCCTGTGGAAGGACACTCGCACAGCCACCAAGCGCAGGCCCTGAGTTTGATCCCCGCACTACAAAAGAAAACAAACAAACGTCTTTAAATACCTACTGTGTTCCAGAGGCTTCACCAAGCGTTTGGGATATACAAAGGTCGGCCTCTGGTCTTCAGTGGACTACTGAGTACGGTAGATTGGGTTGCTGGGAAATCCCTTCACAGCTAACTGTGACATGACCACCACTTCTGCCTGCCCCAGGTCACTGCCTCCCTTTGTCAGGTTGTCCCGAGCTGGTCTCAGCCACACTAACGTTCTAGATGTGTAAAATCACTAAAGGCTCTTTCATTTTTAACTCAGAACTAAGAGAACACAGCAAGGGGTTGGGGCTTGTTTCTAGTCATCCAACAGCCAGCCATGCGCCATCTCACCAATAAATACCCCTGCTCTCTGAGCACCTTACTTAAATTCCATAATCTACTTGTGCAACCCAGGCCAACCCAAATGTTACCTACTGCTGGATCTCAAACCTTTAAGTGCCTAAGAATCGTAAGTTACAGTTGGTAAAACCAGAGGATTCAGGGTCTTTTGTGTGGGGTGGAACACAAAAGGCTCAATTTTTAACACATGCCCCAGATAGCTTTCCAGGGGATGACCGGGGGAGCAACACACACGGCACTGTCCTTCCTTTTGTGGTCAGCGTTTCCCTATAAAGAATGGCTACCTACGGGCATCAAGCAGCTCTTGGTATAGCATATGCGACTGGAATCCAGGTGTTCCGTGAGTTTGGGGTTGACGTGTGGATGGGTGATTAACAATGACAAGCAGCGTTCCTGCTTTCCTTTCTGTCACTGTGATAAATACTCTGGCAAAAAGCAACACAGGGGTGAAAGGGAGCATTCGCTACATTGTTTCAGGGAAGCCAAGACCGGAGCCCAAGCACCTAGTCACATCACACCCACAGTCGAAAGCAGAGAGGAAACATCCTTTCTTATAGACTGCTTGGTTTCTTCACTCTCGCAGAGTACAGCATCTGACTGGTGAAGCGGTGTGGCTCACAGTGGGTGGGTCTTCCTACACCAATTAAAATCAAGGCAATCCAGCAAGGCATGTCCACAGCCTAGGCCTCACTCATTCAGCCCCCTCTTCCACGTGATTCAAGATTGCAACAAACCGATGGTTAAAAGCCAGTGAGCACAGTCTTTACAAATCACCACTCCCCCTGGCTTTCACAGCATTCCCCTTCTGATCCTTCATGATGTGGGTTAGCCAGGAAGCCATCGCTAGCACTCCCTACAGAGAGCAGACCCTCGGCAGTGCCTTGACAGGAAGGGAAAGAACCAGTGTGTCAAGATCTAAAAGACCAAAGTCCGGTGATGACTGTCCAAACCATGGCAGCTGTGGGAGGTGGGCAGATCACGTGACCACATCAACCTGTTAGCTCCAGCGTGGAAAGGGGCAGATATACAACTAATAGGAGTTGTGCAAGGCTATCGGTGTGAAGCATCCAGCACCAACCCCAGAACATGAGAAACAGCCCCAGAGATGTCAATTCAGCCATTTCACATCATGCAAAGCTGCCTCTGTGAGGTCCAAGACTCTGCTCTCCTGTTCACGGGTATAAGTCCTCAGTTCCGGTCCCTTTCTGTTTCAAGCATTATAATGGTAACAAGGGGGCAAGCCCACAGCCTAGGGAGCACTGTTACCTCTGGTTTGGTTTTTTGGTTTGTTCTTAGTTTGTTTGTTTGTTTGTTTGTTTGTTTGTTTGTTTCTGAGACTGTCTTACATACCCCAGGCTAGCTACCAACTTGCTGAGACTGTGTCTTACATACCCCAGGCTAGCTACCAACTTGCTGTGGAGCCAAGGGCATGCTTTTAACTACTGACTTTTCTGTCTTTCTGTCACACTAGTTCTGCTGTCATGCACCATCATGGCTGGGTCGTGCCATGCTGGGAATGGCACCCAAGGCTTCATGCATCTCGGGCAAGCACTCTACTTCCCACCATATAGTTTCAAACCGGGCAGGAATGTATCCACCACACCCTTCATTTCCAGTGATATTAACACAATGCAGAGCAGACATGGCACCATGAGGGTAATACTTTGTTAGGCAAAAGCTAAGAAAGGCCAACACACACGAACATGTAAAGGGAGCTGGAATTCAGAATACCTGGGTACCCAATGAAGTCCCTACAAATAAAGAGTGGCTTCCTCGTGTTTCTTTATCTAGCAATAGAGATATTTACGTACATAAAATGACCACTCATTTCCTGGTTGAAGCAGAAGAGACGCCTCTTTCTGTTGGGTGCCAAGGTTGACTATGCTGTCTGTGAACGAGTCAAGAAGAAAGTTCAAGACAGAATTGTAAGAGACAGTGCGCACTTGTTCAAAAATAGTTCCAGCGCAAGAACGAATTAATGAGACGGATCCTGCCAGACACTATGAACGGATGCCAGCACTCGAGAGGAGCACCGCACATCACAAGAGCTTACATGCGAACCCCAGGCTGCCCGATACGACACATAAACCAACCCTGGTTCTCCACTGCCGCAAATGAGACCGTGAGAGTCTGCATCCACAGGGCATGTGCCCAGGCCCAGAGAAGAATTAAGTAAGCAGGGAAAAGGGGGTTCTGGGGGTGGTTCAGGTGGTAAAATGCTTGCTGGACAAGCATAGGAACCAGAGTTTAGAGCCCCAGTGCCCAAGCCAAAAGTCAGGCACAGTAGCACGCATCTGTGACACAAGTGTTGGAAGTAGGTGGGTTCCAGTCTAGTCAATCAGTAAGCCCAGGTTCAGTGAGAGATCCTGTCTCAACATATAAGGGGGAGTGGAAGTCATGGAAGACTAAAGAAGACATGGACATCAATATTGCCCTATACTGCATATACCACGGAACACACATGAGTGCACACGCACGCACACACACACACACACACATCACACACACACACAATCACACACACACACACATCACACACACACACATCACACACGCATCACACACACACACAAGAATCAAATCAGTATCTTAGAGAAGACATCCTCCAAACACTGTTAAGGTTTCCTTTCCTCTCCAACAGTGACGTCCATCTGCCTTTTTTCACACAGAGACCCGCAGTAACCCATGTTCACTCACTGCTGGGAAAAAAATGATGCCAAAACTTCACAATAAGCAGTCAGTATCCTGGGCACAGATTCCCTAGGGGAGCCCCTGTCTGAGGAATGTGTCAAAAATTAGCTCTCTTTTCCTGCCTCCCAGCCTCTGCGGATTCTGAAGCTGTCTCCATGCCAATTTCCCACAGTACAATATAGAACCACCTTAAAAAAAAAAAACCTGGGGCAGAAAACAATATGTCGGAACCACCTAAAAGTCTCAAGCCAGGTGAGAGCCTGGCGCCCACAACTATTCCCTGGCATTCACAAAAGCAACCCTCTCCATGATATCACCGAGGGTCGGGATAGTTGAGTCTAAGTGGTGTGGTCGCCATCCTCCGTCGCTGCCTCCCACCCCAACAGTGCCCCCAGCCGCCTCTCACTCCGTCCTCACTCCCAACAGTGCCCCCCGCGCCGCCCCCACACAGCTACAACTCAATTCTCAGTCCTATAAATGCCTCTTCTCAGATGTTGTTCTCCCAGTGGGAAAAAGAACGAAGTGAGGCCAGACCACCAACTCCTCCACAGTTTCTTTTAATTTAAAGTTACAACAGGAGGGAAGAAAAGAGACTTCCTATTAAGGGACAAGTCCCTGAAGGGGCTCTTAGCTGACAATCGAAGGACTGCTCATGGCAGCGATCAAATCTAAGGCAACAAAGTGCTGGTGGCTCTGTGTCTCATCCCAGCAGGGGCTGGTGCTGAGGGCCACTTGAGTTCAGCACTTTGTGGCGCTTGTAAGTTGGTTTAGGATCAGTCACGCAGGGGAGCAAAGACTTCGGGAGGTGTTTGAGGCTTGAGATAAAATGCAGCCTGGAGTCCATTGCTGCTCCACTGAACAGAAAGCCTACCTCTGAGGTAAGGAGATGAGAGTTCCCTCACTGCTACTTTGTTGGGAGAGTTACCAGAGGACAGTCAAGGTCAGGTGGTCTGTCTGCCCGGTGTGTGGTGTCAAAGGGTAGGGACTGAAGCAGGGGGAAGAAATAGGCTTTTAAAAGCTAAGCCTGAGGACTCCCTTGCAGGAACACCACCTTCCACTTATGAGAAATAGCCCTTGTTTAAATACATTCAGGACCATCTGATACAATGTATCCATCCACACCTGGCTGTTGCATTTTTGAGTATGTTTGAAAGAAGCGGTGTATTTTTGAGCTTTCCTTCTGTGCTACGCACAGCGCACTGTGTTATGGGTGCACAGACTCATTTAACCTTGGCTAGTACCCTTCTCATTCTACAAGGGAACTCAAAGGACCCCCACCCCACCGCCCTGTCCCTGGGGCTTCTGAGGGTGCTATGTTTAGTTTGCTTGTTGGTGGCTGATGCACCTGACCAGACCTGGCACTATTAAGGCCGGGGCTGTGTCTCATCTGTTTTGAGAGTCTAATGGACACTTTTGTAGCCCTGTGGCTAGGTACCACTAAGCACAGAGGCTAGATGTGGACTCCTCCCTGACACCAGAGCACAGTGTGAGCTTCAGGTCCCCAACAGTGCAGTCCTTCCCGACAGTGGACCCCACTACAGATGATTTCTATCCTCACAGCCAAACCACTGGTCAGCTGCACCAGTCAGTTGAACTTCTGTTCTCTGGGCACTCGTTCCTGTCTGCTTTCAGAAAAGTGCCGGAGAGACCTGCGCTTAGAGTGGAGCATTTTGATTTGCCTTCACCTGTTTATCCCAGGATGAAAATGTTAATTGCTTAAGGAACCCTTACGTGAGTAAAAGATAGAACCCACATTCGTACCAAATGCGACATCTTTAATAAAACCACATTGTCAGCGATCATAGAGATGCTAACTAGATGGCCATATTATAAAGTGTTGATCTCCACCTTGAGAAAGTGATTTTTTAAAAGATTTTACACTAAAATAAGTTTGAAGTTTAAAACGAAGCCTCAAACATCTGTATCAGGAGAAACTGGACTGGTTTGGAGGGAAAAGCGGGACTAAATTGACAAAGCAACCAGCTTAGGGCAGACCAGACACTCGGCTAGAAATGTCACATTTTTTTCTTCTAGTGCCATCCACAAAACATGCATGTGAGGACATCGCAGGTGCCCAAGTAAATGGTCCGGTGACAAGGGGCCTGCCATGCAAGCATGAGAACAGGAGTTCAGGTCCCCAGTACCCATGTAGAATGCCGGGCACAGACACACAAGTCCATAACGTTAGTCCTCGGTGGGCAGACACAAGCAAACACCGTGTCTTGCTGAGCAGCCAGGATCGGCCTCGCCGAGAGCTCAGCTCAGTGAGAGACCCTGTCTCCAAAGGTGATGTGGGAAGGAATCGTGGACGACAGCCAACACATCTATGTCTGGCCCCTGCATACATTTGCATGCAGATGCAATGTACCAGAACACACACAAACACAGGAAAGATGGGCATTATATTTGCACCTTTAGAGGTTAGAAATAGGCACAGGGCCCTTTAGATTTCTGATCTCCAGATAAGGTTTTGCATGACTCACGCACAGACCTAAATTGAAAAGGCACCCCCCCCCAGTTAAGTGAGCAGCATCTTCTGCTTCCTGGTTCCTTCCAACCTCCCTAACCCTTTAATTTGGCTTAGAACCATAGTAAGAACAAAGTTCCTTGGTTTGTCAGAGAATACCAACTGAATGTCAAGCTAGGTTCCCTCATCTCCACAACCACTGCACTACTGTCTACCATGGGTAACGACACCATCAAACCTTGAACTAGTCAAACACCAGTTGATCGCAAAGGGTACATGCGTGTCTTTGCGGGGTTTGTTTGTTTACGTGTCTGGTTGGTTGTTTATGGTTTAGAAGCTTCCGCATGATAGGGAATGCGTGATTCCTATACCTGGAGACATAAATACTCCCAGCTCTTCCCAATAAGACATACCACCTCAATGGCTCACTTTCTCCCCTAGTTTCATCACTGTGCTTCCCTATCCAAGGTCTTCAAGTTGTAAGTGGGACAATCAGCTACCTATAAGGTCTATCTTTGATTTCTTCCACTTGCCTTTATCCCAGCAATTTCCACAGCTCTTTCTCTGAGAAACCGAAAGGGCATAACAAATGGGGGGGTGGGGAAGGGTGATAATATCATCCAAGCAGAGAATTAAACCATAATGAACTATTTATACCTTTGAATTAATTAGCTTATGGGCCAGAGTTTAAGTGGGCCAAATGGGGCAGGAATCTTGGAAAGGCTCATCAAAGCAACCTGGACGGCGGACAAGGCCCTTCCTAAGATTCAGGGTCCTCATTAGGAGAGTTTTTTTCAAAGGCACCTACATAAGGCTGCTAAAAGGGTAAGGGCTTTCTGAAAACAACTCAAAACAGATTCCCCTAATAGTTTTACATTTGACCTTAACTCAACTTTAATGCCAGGAACTAAATTTGAAGACAGAATTTAAGAAGGAGTCCTACAGAAGTGTCCCAATATGGCCTAGCAGCAAGTCCCTAATATACCAGGTGTCTGTTCTCTACCCTTAAACAAATCACAGGACAACATCAAAGTTAATAAAATAAAAGCCCAGCTTTGTTCCAAAGAATGTTTTAAAACTCCATAGGCTCTCCTGTCAATGGTAATTCCTCAAGCAAGTTAAATCTTGGGTTTGTAGGGAACCATTAGGTAACTTTTGCGCATCCCAAATCCCCCTCATACATAGGCACAAGTGGCTATTTCTGCGACACTACACACAGGAAATGAACCCCTAAGACTCCACTCAAACTTGATAGTCATTAACTGTCCCAGTTCCCCCAAGCTCCCCCAAATGGGAAGTGGAATTACAAGACTGATCATAATTGGATTAAGACCCATAATTCTTTAATTCATTCATCAAATTGAGGCATTTGGAACAGTTTATTTACAGAGTTGTTTAGACAGTTTTGTGTGGTGTTTCTGAAGATAAACCAAAATGCCTCTCTGAAATAAGTTTCAGAGCCCAAATCATTAACATATGAGACTCAAATGTAGACAATTTACAAACGGGTGTTTTAAAACATTCTTTGGAACAAAATTGGACTCTTATTTTATTAACTATCTACAAATCTAAGCTCAGGATCTAGTGATACTTTCTGTGAAACAGACAAGCACTTTCTTCGCCTCTTATATAAATGTACATTTCTTAAACCAAAATAAAACAAACAAACAAACAAACAAAAACAACAACACAAAAGCCACCCTGTGAGAGCACATTTATTTCAGGCTTAGACAAACATCTTCCCTGTTCCTCTCAGAATTCTTAGTATATGCCGTCCCCTAACACTAGAGTTGATCGGGTACTGGGTGAATCATACAGGCTCTACCCATTGATCATATCTCATCAGCCACCGTCAACATTAGAATTCTCAGTTCTCCAAAATCCAGGATTTCAGGAAAATCTCCAACCAGAGTTTTCTCCTTCAGGTTTCCCCGCTTGTATTTGCCAAGTGTGACTGCTTATCATTCAGTAGAAGGATGGAGCTTTTAATAGACAACGCATCCCTGGATGCATAAGCATCCCGTCTTATTTTTAAGTGTGTTTTGTAAGAAAACATTTCTTCAGGAGGTCAAATTCCTTTCTTTGGAAAAGGAAAACTTGACATTTTAAACTCATGCCTTACTCCAACAAGAACCCCTGCTCCCCCCCCCCCCCCCCCGAAAAAGTTGTCATACCTGGCTAAGAAGCTCAATTCACTCCTCTCATGTGACACCTTCTCCATATGCTCTCTGCAAACAGAGCCTTAAGAGTCTCTGCAAACATACATTTTTCTCTTTGACGCGGCCATGCGTCAGTCTAAGCGGGATGTGTGTCTACATGTACAAACCTACGAACTAACTACTGTACTTCAAGAACCTCCCGGTGATTTACCGACTGAGCTTGGCAGATGTGAGTCCTTTATGCGTGCCACACGCATCCAGCCAGGGCCGTTTGAACAGAACAACAAAACTAATTCAGCGCTTCTGTCTTAAGGACTAAAAGCGTTCCTCCAAGCGCTGGGAGCTTATCGTGGTGTTAGAGTAGATCAGAACTACCCATCCAAACGGGGATGCAGAAAGAAGAAGGAAGAATTAAACCGGAGAGCAAGCAGAGAACGTCAAGAATGTGATAAGCAGACCACTGGAAAGAAAAGGGGAGAAGGAAAAAAAAAAAAAGAAATTCTCTCCAGGATGCTCCTATATAATTAACACAAATAACTAAATAATTATGCATATCCTTCCCACCCCCACAATTAAATGTTTTTAAACAACCCTCGTGATGAAAGATCCACCTTTTAGGCAAACAAAGCAATCCCTGGCAGTTTGAGGGTTTGAGCCTGGATTGCATCAGTCAGTTCTTAAGTGATGCCTGCGATTTTTATCTCCTAGAGTTCTGAGGAATAAGGAGTTGATGGCATAATTTCCAAGAGAATTTTGCACGGTGCCCAGGAGAACTTTCGATGTGAGCGCTTAATGTTTTAAATCACTCTGGCTGAATTTATCTAGGCTTTGGCCTGGGAGCTATATTTAAATCAGGAAGAAGCACCCCCCTGGAAGCTGGGCTCCCTGTATCTTGAGTCTGAGAACAGATTCCTTCCCTATCTGCTCAGACAGCCGGATTCCTTTAAAATGAGACAGATCAAAATTTAGTGGTTCTGTACAGTATGAAATTGTCCTCCTTTTAAATGCTATAAAAGTCAAAGTTTGGGGAAAAAACATTTCCGTATACTTTAAAAACCATCTGGCCCTTAACCTAATCACTCCTGGCCATCAAGTCCCCCCCCCCAAGTCTGTTCTTTTTCTGATTGAAAATGTCTCTTGTCTATAAATCTCCCACCACCATTTCATTAGTGTGTGTGTGTGTGTGTGTGTGTGTGTGTTTGCGCGTGCACACTCACGCTACTAGGAGCCATTATTTATGAACACCGAGAAAACAAATCGCTGTGGTCTCTTCTGCTTGCCGATTCCCACACTTATTGCCCCAAATCCCACAAATTTCCCTCTGTCTTGCCCTTGACGGTAGAGCTGTGCTGAGCAGAAAAAGATTCTCTGGGGAAATCTGTCCCCGCTCCCTTTCTTAAACTCCTCTTGATACCTGGATACTGTGAGCATCTCAACCGGGTTAGAATAAATTTCCAAACTTCTGTGAGTCAGGAAAGTGAATGGCCACCCCGAGTATCCTGGGTGGCCAACCCCGAAAGTGTAGGCTTGACAGCAACACATACTTCCTCATTTTTGACCTGCTTCAGCTGATTGGGGAAGACTGGAAATGAATTCACATTCCTCACTCTCAGGCACCGAGACCAAACGGCCTGTTAATATATTCACTTTGCAAGATGACTATTAAAATGTGAGAACTCTATCCTGCGGATCTGAGGCCGGCCGATTGATAACTCCAAAAACTGCTGCTTTCAAACGCACACATTTCCTAATCCAACTTGCTTTCAGCCCGTGTGTGTGACCTCTGTCCCCTACTTCTTACTACCTACCTTAGCTATAAAGTGCAAGCGGAGAGGGACACAGCACGTGAGTAGTTTATACTTTGCTCAGAGTGAGGGACAGGGGGGGGGGGGGGAGGGAGAGAGAGAGGGGAGGGAGAGAGAGAGAGAGAGAGAGAGAGAGAGAGAGAGAGAGAGAGAGAGATCAATGAACGCTTCCGGTCTCTGAAATGTCTCAAATCCAGAAGGATAAGACTTAATTCTGAAATTCTGAGTAGGACTGAAGACGATGGAGAGAGAGATTGCAGAAAGCGAAACAAAAAGACAGAAGAGCTGGGGTGAAGGTGACGGGTGGGCTGAGAGGGCTCTTTCTGTTCTAGACAGGAGCGGGGTTTTGTCCAAGTTCGAGGGTCTGACCCTGGAAATGCACAAGGCTAGCCCGGGGCTGATCCCTGCCTGCACCGCTTGCTTCCCGCAGCTCACATCTCCACCACCACTTATAAAACAATACCGGCAACAGGACACGGGCTCCTCCAACAGCAGCCCAGATAAAGTTGGCCGGGTCCCGTGAATCGCAGCCCCCTCCCTCCCGGAAGGGGGGGTGACAGCGCCCCCCGCAGCCTCCCCCGCAGCCGGGCCCAGCCCCCTCCCGGGACTTGAACAAACTCCCGCGCCCCCTCCCTGGGGCTGCGCGGCTCTCCAGCTGGAGCAGGGCGCCTTGGAGGGCTGCCCGCCACCGGCACCTCCACAGCGGGACGCGCCACAAAGTTAAAAACGCTGCGGTTCACGCACCTTACCGGGTCTGGTTAATCGCTCCTCTGACGCGGGATGCGCAGCAGCGGGCGGGGGCCCCGGAGGACCCTGGAGACGGGATGGGGCGGCTCGCCTTTTGCACTCTGTGTGTGTCTGTGTCGGGGTGTGTTTGTGTGGGGTGTGCGCGCGCGTGTGAGTGTGTGTGTGCGCGCCTGTCCCTCTCTCTCTCTCTCTCTCTCTCTCTCTCTCTCTCTTTCTCTCTCTCTCTCTTCCCCCCCCCCACCCCAACCTCTGGCTCCCTCTCTCGCTCTCTCTTGCTCTCCCTCTCTCAAGGACGAAGTAAAATCCCTCAGCTGGTCATGAGGCGGCTTCCGAGACAACACAATGCTGGTGGAAATAAATAACAAAAGGCGAAAAAGACAAGTGGGAACAATGGGGGAGGCGAGGGCAGCGCTCCAGCCGCCGGTGACCGTGGCCGGCGCGCGCCCCGGGGTGCGGCGGAGCGGGGGCGGCGCGGGGCGGGCGCCGGGATCGCTGCAGGTCGTCCCCCCACCCCAACCCAGGGTCCACCCTGACCTCCTGCCTGCGGCCCCGCGCCAGCATCCGAAGCCCGGGAGCCCTGTTCACGGTCCTCCCGCTCTGCTGCAACCCAACTGGCTTGTAAATAACGCACCGATCGCCCACACCGTGCAGGAATTTTTTTCCCCCTTTAATCTGCCCTCTGCTTAAAGGAGCGATCAGACGAAATGGCAGGAGTGGAAGGAGGAGGATTAGGAGAGGGGAGCTCGCTTCTATCCCTGCGCGATCGGTGTCTGGTCAAGTCCCCTTTGTCAACTTCTTCGCCCTGCGCGCCCCCACCCTGTCCCTCCTGCGCCCACTCCCCCATGTGCAGACAGGCTTGCACCCTATGGCTCGGGGACGCGTGTGGGGGGTCTGCGGGTGGAACCTTCTAGGTGGTCAGCAGACCCTGGCTGGAGCGCCGCTGGAAGGTTCATGTTTTAAAGCCACTACTGCCTTTCCAGAGGTGGGCTCTACTCCAGGGTCCCTGCTGCCTTTTGCGTGTCGCTCCCCACCCACTTACTCCTTGGGGTAGCGGGGTGGGGGGAAAAGTTTAGAATCTCCCATTTATGCCTCAGAGGTGACTGAACTGCTTTGATTCTGAGTGTATTCAGTCAAGAAAAAAATTATATATATATATATATATATATATATATATATATATATATAAATTTTCACCGGATGCCCAAGAACCGGGGGTAGGGGGGTCGATTTTGAGGCGAGATGAGGCAAGCACAGGGTTCCAGAGCTATGCCACTTGGGAGCGCGAGTTACATCACCACCATCAGAAACTCGGTGGGTGAACCTCCCGGACAGAAGCTAGGGCCTAATGGAGGGTGTTCGTTCGGCTGACAGCACTGCCACTCTCTTGGCTCTGCTCTTCTTGCTTTCACAGACTTAAAACGGCTGCGCCTGCTGGGGGTGGAGGGGGGTGGGGGGACGCGGCGGGGGAGAGGAGCTGGAAAGGGGATCCCCAAGAAATCTCTAGCCAGGATTAGGCAGAGATAAGAACTCCTGCAGGGACCCAAAGGGGACCCAATAAAAAACAATTCTAGCAATACATTTCTTTCTTTCTTTTTTCTTAGGTCCATTTCTCTTCTTAGGCTTCCGTGGGCTTGTATGTTCTCCCTTTCCATGTCTGTGATTCCCTTGGGAGGAGCATTCATAACCTGCACAGTGTCCCCGGGCACCCCCAGCATTTCCCAGAGTGCACCAAGGCTACCTGGAAATCAATGACCCTGCTGTTTGTTCTTCCAGGGCCTGCAGGAGCAGGGCCCTTGCAGCGAGCAGCTTGGCCATCAGGCTCAGGACCTGTCAGTCAAAGGCCAGCTCTCTCCCCTGACTTATTCCCTGCCTCTTGTCTACAGGGGAGTTGTTAGGAAGCAAGATGGTGTCTAGACGCCTCTGACACTCACGGTCCTGGAAAGCACATCTTCCTTTCCGTCCCTTCTACCCTTGGCAGCTGGGTGGGTTGCTGATCCCTGGGGTTTTTGCACTCGTCTAGAGTGGAAAGTTTCCGGGGAGGAGACGTTTAGACAATTGATTACTTCGTACCTGCTTTCTAAAAATGGCTAAACACCTTTCCCTTGGTAGAAAAGTGAGAAATGCAAATCTTAATAACTCCGAGGCAGAAATTTCAAAGTGTAAACGCAGCCATTATCCATTCCCACAAAAAAAAGAAAAGAAAAGAAAAGAAAGAAAAAGAAAAAAAAGCATCCCCTTCAACAAATATTTGATAGCATGGAGCCCAGTAATTAAGGGAACAATCCGATAAGCCCAGAGCTTTCGTGGGGGGCTCTGAATTTCCTTCACCGAGAATTTATACACTGGGTAATCGTTTGCTGCTCGAATGCAGCTCTGGATATGGCTGTCTCTGCTGTGAGCCCTTAACCGCCTTTACTATTTAGTCAGAGAGCTGAAATAAATAATAATCACAACAATAAGAATATGAAACTCTTTGGACTAATGTAGTTTCCCAACACTGAAAATCAGTCTGTGTTTGAATAAAACACCTTCCACATGTGTCCGTTTTCTCCACAGGCTCTCTGTCCTCCAGTCAGTCATTTGCAGGCGTCATCTACTAGCTCAGTGATAATTGCCCTCTAGCTTCAATCGAAGCGCTGCTTTTAGTCTGAGGAGTTCTTGGGCTGGAGAGATGGCTCCACCATTAAGGCCATTAAGAGTGTGCACTGCCCTTGCAAGAGGGGAAGACCTAAGTTCGGTTCCCAGCATCCACATCAGGCACTGTGACTCCAGCTACAGTGTAATAGGACACCTCTGGGCATCTGCACTCACGTGCACAGGCGCGCAGACACATACAGACAATTAAAAATAAAAAAAATCTTAGAAAACAAGCAGTTCTAGCTACATGTAGGACACTCTATCCTTCTAATGCACAGTTGTTCAAAATTGGCTATTGCTGGGTCAAGCCCAGTTCCTCCGAACAAGTAGCAAAAGGCAAATTAAGACCAATTACACAATAGTGGGCCCTCATCATACAGGTCAGAATATGCATAACCTTTGTAAAGGCATTGTCACAATAGATTAATTTCCATGGGGATTTGAGCTTTCTAGAACGATGAAGAAAGAAGGCTAAAGCAGATTCTCTCCCCATGGGTCTCTGATGGTGCCAACCAAACAGAGCATGCCTTTTGTGCTGGTTCGTCAGTGTTACAGCTTTGGGGCCAAGATGTCCTACAGACAGAAGGATCCAGGCGGGTAGAGAGAAGACCACAGGCTCCTGGTCTCTCCCAGTTATTGAAACCACATGCTCTCCAGAGTATGCCTTGATTACTGTATAGCACAGGCAGAGTTGATTGAAAATGTCCAATGGGATGTTTGTTTGTGTTAAGCTTGGAAAAACACAGACACATACACCACCATACACACACACATGAACACACACACACCACCATTCACACACACACACACACATACACCACTGTACACTACCACACACACACATACATCACAATACATATATACATACACACACACAAATACTACCATACACACACACACAAAAACACACCACCATACACATACCCCCCACACATACATACACATACACACACACACACATACATACACACACAAACACACAAACACACCGCCATGCACACACAGAAACACTACCATACACACACACACAAAAACACACCACCATACACATACCCCCCACACACACATACACATACACATACATACACACACATACACACACATACACACAAACACACAAACACACCACCATACACACACACACCCCACACACACACTGAAACTGGGGCTTTATTGAACGTCAGTGTTTCCATTTATCAAGCGTGTACTACATCCCAGAATCTGAACCAAGTGTTTCTTGAATGTGTTCTTTTCTCCCCTTTACACGACAGACTTGCAAGAAGGGTGACAGCCCTGCTCTGCAGAGGAGGGAAGGGAAGCTTGGCAGGCTGGGGAGCTGCCCAAGGCCCTGCTCTGTGGTAGTGACTGCACTAGACGCATACTAGCCTTGGCCAGCTCCAAGCCAGTCCATTCCACTTCACCTTGACTCCTCCTGGAGCACAGCAGTGCCAGTTTGCAGTGGTAAGTATTAAAATGCCAAACTTAAGGTCTGGCATAGGGCTCATTGATAGAGCACTAGTCTACAGTGTACAAAACTCCAGCCTCAATTCCCAACACTGGAACATTAAAGCAAAATACAAAATTTACAGGATATAAATCCCAGACATGAGTTATGTTGGTAACCTCATTCACCTTAGACGTTGTGCAATTCCCAAGGAACTATATGTGTGCTATAAGTGGGAGGAGATTTATAAATATATTTTTTCAGGGTTTTAAGCAATAAATATGAAATTATCTTATTTTTGTAGACTAGGCAATTATAGATTATATGGGCACATACTTACCCATGCAATTAACATATAAATAAATATAATTAATAAGTGAGGGTTTTAAATTCATAGCCTTGCACAGGTACTGCTCTTTACATAGGCAAGCTCATGGAGTCCTACATGGTCGAGCATACCTATCACCCTCATAATTAAGAGGCTGAGATGGAAAGTTCACAAGTTCAAAACTATCCTAGGCTATGTTACAAGTTCCAGGACATCAGTACTCCATAGCAACATTCTGTCTCCGAAAGAATAAAAATATATAAATGAATAAATAAGACCTCACAGCGAGCCGTGAGTTACATAATTTTATTCTATTATTTCATCAACACAATAGCGAACCTGGAGAATTACATAAGTACCAGAAGGTTGTGCAAAAAGAAATAGAGTGTGGATTGAAACCAAACAATCCCATACCATCTTTCAATGTGCATATAGGCATATACTGCAGACAGTAACCATAGCCATATGTATACAGTATATATACACATATATTTATGCAGACAATATACCTATATATATTCATGGACAGACATTACACATAGCTAGAAATCATACCAACAGCAATCAGAAATATTTATGGATGGATGGGAAATCCCTTATGCTTAAGGTATTCAAGACAGATTGTTGAGGCTACCCGAATTCCTCGAGTATATCTGGAGATATTGGGAAAGTGTTACTAAAATTAGTTATTGGTATGCAGTATTAGTTACTGGCCTATGTACACGAGGTCCATTGAAGGATTTGTACAGTTATAGGTGTTAAAAGAGTAGAGAAGGGCTGGAAAGATGGCTCAGCCCTTAAGAACACGGACGGTTCTTCCAGACGTCCTGAGTTCAATTCCCAGCAACCACATGGTGGCTCACGACCATCTGTAATGGGATCCTAGTCTCCCTTCCGTTGTGTCTGAAGACAGCTATGGTGTACTCAGATAGTGTTTGGGGGCTGGGGAACAGCAGAAAAAAAATACTTGGGAATATAGCAATGAAAAGTCTCCACTCGTTTCTGTTACTACAACAGAATATCGGGTAGTTTATAAAGAAATTTATTTATCTCGCTGATTGGGAACTACAAGCCCAAAATAGGTGGCCACTTCCTCTACCAGGAGGGCATCATATCATCAAAATGGAGAGTGGGTAAACCAGAGACACTCGGTGAGTGAGACAGCCCAGCTCACCCCAGTCTTTCCCAGTGCCCTAGGACTCTGCTCACCAGGGCCACATCCCAAGACGAGGTACCTTCCATGTCCTTTGTGGACCCAAGCAGGTCACCAAAACTCTGCTTTGGGAAGTTCAGCATCAACTCAGCTCTGGGGGAGACAGCTGCTCAGCCCACAGAAAAGCTTGGTAAACTCTGAGAGGAAGCTATCAGTGGGTAAAGCGAGAGAGCAAACCCAGCCCCTTCCCAGTGTCACGCTCTCTGTTTTAATGTTTTAAATTAGCGTAGGCTTCCAATCTCCTCCCAGTAGCAGGAATATAGTATTAAATGTTGCTCTAACTTCAGCGATGATGGACTCAAAACCCGGACTTCCCTTCAAAGGAACCTGAAAACATTTGATGAAAATTTGAGATAGAGAAGGATTTATTTTCCCCGGGGCTATTTTTAATCTCTCTCCAGAAAGAAGTACAAGTCAATTTTGGGCCGTGAACTCGAAAATCAACCCACTTTATATAAGTGAAGCTTTTCTTTTACTCTCTTCTCCCTAAATATGACATTTGGTGTCATCTAAGGAAGGAGTGGACAGGAGTGGACATCCTGGAAGCTATAGCTTCACGAGCTCCCAGCATATATCCCAATCTCCCAGCATGCTCCACAGTCTCCCAGCATGCTCCACAGTCTCCCAGCATGCTTTGTAACCTCCCAGCATGCCTCATCTAGACATCTGCCCTCCTGAGTATTAATTATTCCTGCCTCAATGAGCCCGTTAAGGAAAAGCTGAAAAAAGTTGTTTGTTTTCCCACCAGTTGGGAGGCTGAGACAGGAGGATTGCTGCGAGTTGAAGGCCAGTTTGGATTACTTCAGGCTGGCTTGAGTTACAGTATAAGATCCTGCACCCACGCATATGCCCTGCACAAGGTGAGATAGCTAAACAGGTAAAAAGCATGTTACAGGTATGAGTTTGGTGAAAAGGGAGAATCGTCTTTCAAACGCTCCTCTGGCCAGACACGCATCCATAACACATCATGCAAAAAACCGTAATAATAAAAGCCCAATAAAAGCACCGAGCACCGTGTTGCATGCTGGGCATTCCACCACTCAGAAGACCAAAGTGGGGTGGTCGTCGTTCAAGGCCAGCCTGTATTCAGAGTTCTGGGCTACCCTGGGCTGCAGAGAGAGTGCCTTAAGGTAAACAAAAACAAACCCTAGGCCTAAGAGATACCACACACAAAGCTCTCATTGAAAAAAGAAAACCACACAAAACTCTTGAAAGCCCATTACAGATACATATGTTTTCATTTAGAAACTACTATGAAATTGAGTGTTCTTTCATTTAAATGTTCCCCTGTGGTTCCACAAATTAAAGATCGGTAGTGCGGTATTAACAACCAAGAGCTGGACCAAATTGAACTGCTTAAAACCAGTTGGCCGAGCCGTCAGCCATGGCTTCTATGGCTGAAGCTCACCGAAAAGGGAGCTCGCTGAAACTTTTTTAAATACATAATTTTTTAAAAACTTATCCACTGGGGTATGTATTTTAGAAAGAACTTTTTTGTGTGTGTCAGATCCAGTTTTAAAAAGAGAATAATGTAGAAATCCCAGATACTTTATAAACTCCAAACCACAACCACGCTGCTCTCATTAGTGAAAGGGATTTATTACACTCACTGTTGATTTTTTCCTTCCTGGGACAAGAACCAGAGGGAATAACAAAATTAGTTCTAGTCAAATGCAACAGCGTGCCCTCACCACATCCCCGAATCTTGTCCCTTAACCTACAGGGCTGCTTGCTTCCTTCCTTCCTTCCTTCCTTCCTTCCTTCCTTCCTTCCTTCCTTCCTTTCTTTCTTTCTTTCTTCCTTTCTTTCTTTCTTTCTTTCTTTCTTCCTGTCTGCCTGTCTGTCTTTCATTCATTCATTCATTTATTTAATTCATTCATTCAGTTTGACTTTTCGCATTTCTCTTTGAATAAGGAGGATACAATGTGTCAGTGTGGGAGAAGTGAGCCTTAGTTGTAAAAGTTGTTCTTGAGAGCAGGGGATGGGGAGGAATGTCTTGAACTGCTGTCTTTGGACCTGATGCACCATTCCAGGCATGAGATCACAGCAGCTCTGGGTACCGGCCAAGCTGACACACAGGTGAGGTGGAGGGTCCTGAGGTCCCAGCCCTCCGGAGGAGAGAACTGTACTGGAGGTTTCCGCAAAGTGAGATGCATTCCTGTTTTTAAGGATGCGGCCCCTGTAAGATTCTCCTGTGGACGATCCACACCCATTAGGAGGAGAGGAAGGCATGAGGTTGTCAGGGGAGACACAGGAGAGTTGGAAGGAGGAAACGAAGAGCCTATATGGTCCGATTTCACCGGGTGCAGGAGGAACTCTTCTGGAGTAAAGAGAAAATGTTAAATGGTCATTCTTAATACAGGAATTGCCCCCACAATTAACATATCCTGTGTTCTCTACTGTTGCAGCAGTTTTTACTATAAATAAGCGTGTTGACCTTAGTTATGATGCTTTAGAACATTATAGGCACAGTCACGTAATCCCAGCACTAAGAAGCCTGATGTGAGGGGATCAGGATTTAGAAGCCAGTTTCAGGATTACACAAGAGGTTGGAGATCGGCCTGAGGGCTAGGGCTGCTGCTCAGTGGTAGAGCATCTGCCTGGCATGCCTGAGGCCCCAAGTTCAATCCCCAGTACCGCCCAGTAACAGAGCTGTTGATCAAGGTGTGTGTGTGTGTGTGTGTGTGTGTGTGTGTGTGTGCTGTCAATCAAAGTGTGTATAAATATGCTGTCACTTGAGGTCACAATATATATGTGTGTATATATGTATGTGTATTTGTACATACAGATACACATACACTTACATATACACACACAGACGTCTGTGGAGGGGTATAGCAGAGGGCTACCTGCAGAAATTGGTTCTCTCCTTCTGGGTGGGTCCTTAGAGTCAACTGCAGGTTGTTAGGGATGGCAAGAAGCACCCTTACCCTCGGAGCCATCTTGCTGGCCCAAGATCATGTATTTTAAGTTCAAGTCCCACTAATACTCAAGTGTTTGACTCTGTGAACTGAGGATGACGCGATGACTCTTGATATTCTTCTATTTCCTTCAGACATTTAGTAAAGCATTACCAACTGTGACATACATGACACGTGGCCTATGGTGAAATATGTCAGGCGAATAGAAGTTGGAAATACGTATACAACAAAGAAGGTAGATTTAAAAAAAAAATCACTAAAAAATGTCCTTGCTTGAGAGTAGAAGGCCTGGCTGTAGCAGCCTTTCGGTACTAAGAAGAGCCCACATAGTTTCAACTCCATAACAGAGGAAGCGACTTCAGGTAAAGTGAACCGGACAGCAACTCTCTACCAACCGGGCTGTCCCAGGACTGCCACACCCGTGCATGGGGGACAGACTAATTTAACAGAGATCAAGGAAACGCTGAATGGCAGGATGAGTCTTGATGGAGGCGAGGCTCACAGTCGAAGCTGGCATTGTTTTTGAAGATGAGTTTTATCGTGTCCTGTGGGCAAGCTCCTGAAGGGACAGCATAGCAGCCACCTAAGAGCTGTGACCCTGATGCTTCTTCAGACAAGGCCTGGAACTCAAGCCACAAGGGGGAAAGCACATGGAACCTCAAGTGCTTGCCCGTGGTCATTCAAGGTGCCAGAGATTAGAGGAAAACATCCTGTTCTCACTAGGAGAAGTCTCGAATCCTTCAGGAGCAAGATAGGAGCTAAAGAAGGAAGAAGCAAGACCCTAAAAATCAGGAAGCAGCCAACGTTTAAAGATGAAGGAGTGTGATCAGGAAAGACCTTCCACAGAAGGTGAGGGGGTTTTCTGCTAGTTCAGAGTCAGTTCCGTGGTTTCTGGACCCCACACCCAGAAAAATCTATGTGGGAAGAAGAGCAAGCTTTGGCTGTTTCTCTTTGGAATGAAAACTCTAGATACACTCTGGGCCAAACCCTGCAAACATCTCAACGGGATGCAAGGGCTGTGGTATAAAATAATTCCTCCACGGCAGCAATAGGGCTCACTAGGTAGAGGAGCTTCCGGGCAGGCTCCACGGCCTGAGTTTGATCCTTGGCCCCTCATGGTTACAGGAGAGAACCAAGTCCCCAGAGGCTTCCCATGATCTCTACACACATGCGCATGGATGTGCACATGCATGGAATTGATTTCTTAAGGTACTTAAAAATAGTCTATCCCGGAGGCCACTGCTTCAGTGACCCCCAGCACTGTAAGAGTAATGTGCATCCGGTTGTAGCCAGGTCTATGTGAAGCTATTTATTCGTCTTTCTCGTTTATTATCGTAAGAGTTCATGAAACAACAGCTACTACAGTGCCTTGTAATCTTTAAAGATGATGACAGCCATGACATATTCATTCATCTATTTTCCAGACAGAGTCTCAAGTAGACAAGAACAGCTCTGACCTTGATTTGTAGCCTAAGGTGACCTTGAACTTCTGATCCCCCTGCATCCATCTGGAGTCACAGGTGTGTGATACTATATCTGGTATTGGGTTTAGAGGCCAGGGCTTTGTGTGTGTGTGTGTGTGTGTGTGTGTGTGTGTGTGTGTGTGTGTGTGTATGTGTGTATGTGTGGTGTGTGTGTGTTTGTGTGTGTGCACGCACACACTAGCACCCTACCCAGGGAGCTGTAGCTCCAGCCTCTGCCTGAACAACAGCCTTCAGTGAGACTGTAAGAGATTGGGCTAGAGAAGAGATTGGAGCCCTGGAGGGGCTGGATCAGACAAGCACCTGCTGTCACTTGGCGAGTTGCACAAGCAGCATAGCAGCATTAAACCACAGAGACATTCCCATGCGTGTGAAAGGCATCATGCATTTAACAGAAGGGAAACGTCACTGTAAAAAGTGAAATTGACTCAAAGAACCAAAAGCTAGGAAAACATAAGAAATTAAGACATAAAGACGAGATCTGTTCTCTCCCCCACAGACAAATGCATAAAACCAGCCGACGGGAAGTCTCCACGTGGACATTTTAAGATGCAGAGCCCTTTTACTTGAGTTCCTTCAGTGGACCAGGATTTGCTTGGGAGTTCATCATCATTCTGTGCCACTGGTTGCCGAGGAGAGAGCTCCCCTGAGGCACTGTCAGAACGACTAGCCTTGGCCTTACTGCAAATGGAATTTTAGAAATCGGCCTATGGTCGTACAGCTCCAAATCATGCAAGAGCTTTTTAAAACGGTTCACCCATCTTCCTTCTAAGAGCCAATACCTCAGCGGGGCCCTGGACACTGAGAGCAGATTAATGCCTGTGAACATAACGCTTAAGTAAACACCGTGAGGTCTTTTAGGATACAATGTTTCTGTTGTAAGTGACAGCTGAGAGAAAGCCCGCTCTCTCTCCCTCTCTCCCTCGCTTCCTTCCTCCCTCCCTCAGTCTCCTCCCTCTCTCTCTCTCTCTCTCTCTCTCTCTCTCTCTCTCTCTCTCTCTCTCTCTCTCTGTGTGTGTGTGTGTGTGTGTGTGTGTGTGTGTGTGTGTACGTGTGTGTATGAATTTCCATACTTTGTAAAAAAAGAAAACTTTCTTTCTCCAGGGGCCACTTTCATGTCTGACTGATCCCTGCCTTGTCTATGCTGTATTATGCTTCTGGCGAAGTGGGAGGGGAGATAAGACTTCAGAGAACTAATTTAATGAGCTGTAGCTCTGCAGGCCTGGCAAAGGCACCTGGTCTGGCAAGGCCACAGGGAGGCCAAGGCCACAGCTCCAAGACCTCAGCCGCTGGCTCAGGGCAAAGAGCAGAGAAGAGGGACACTGAGGGTCTGGAGGTACGAGGTAAAGTTTTAGAAAGTATCTTTGACTTTATTTCCTTGAGAGCGGCACGTTCCGTGAAAGTGATAACACGAAATGAGCACGTGCAGTTGAAGAGATGGTTCAGCAGTTAAGAATGCTCACTGCTCCCAGTGAAAACTGAAGCTCCCAGTGTCCACATCAGACAGCTCATAAATGGCTGCTAACTCTGCCTCCAACGGATCTGACACCCCCTTCTGGCCTCAATGGCCACCCAATCACACCAGCACCACCAGCACCAGCACCACACACAGACACACACAATACACCTTTAGAAACTTAAGACTGAGACCCCTATGCGTATGTATGTTTACTCTGCTATTCTTCACGCAGGGTGCGAATCTGTCTCGAGTTTATGCATCTAGTTATCTTCTTACAGAAATGCCGAGAAGCGCAAAAAGAATGCTAACCCCGAGATGGTGTGTACTGACAATGAAACCATCCGAGGACTGGAGACACGGTGTGGTGCTTAAGAGAGCCTGCTGACCTTGCCAAGGTCATGACCTCATCTGCCCACAGTCACAGTGGCAGCTCACAGACACCTGTATCTTCAGTTCCAGGGGATCTAACGCCCTCTTGTGCCCTCCACGGGTAGTGCACACACACGTGCATACAAACACACAGGACAACCATACCACTTAAAATAAGATATGTTTACTAAAAATTGAGTGAAATGTAAAGAAAAGTTGATACTATTATGCACTGGTAAAGCTTTTTAAATTTGTAATTACAGTCAGGAAGAAATCCATAGGGTAAAAGATAATTCCAAGTGGATTTCTGGCTTCAGTTGATGCTGAGAAAGATAAAAAAGTAACGACGACAATCCTTAAAATAAGAAAGAGCTTTAGATTTTTTTAAAAAGAAAAACTCAGTTTAAAAGCATTAAAAGAAATACTAAGCTTAAAATAACTAAAGGAAACCTAAGGTAAAACACGATGCGCTGCGTTTTCTGAGCGAACGAGAAAAGACATCTCTTCGGTAAACCATCACGCCAAACTCTGGCACAGGTGAGCATTCAGAGTCACAGTTGGCGAGCGCTTCCCTGAGCTGGGGCACACTGGACCTACCTGTTTATAGAAAGCCGACACGGTGACTGGTACATTACTGGCGGCCATGTGGGACTAGCAATGGAGTGATTAATTCCTCCTCACCTTGTGTCTTAGGGTTTCCATCCTTGTGAACAGACACATGACCAAGGCAACTCTTATAAAGGACAGCTGTTGCGGTAAAAATAAAAAGTAGGTGTGACCGTTCCCCCGCTGGCCGCCTGGTACTCTTGGACCCGGGCGGTCGCTCTCTGGCGTTAGTTCTGGCACCGCAGAGCCTTATAGAACTGATATTAGTTTATCTCTAATTAGTATCTCTCCTGCCTGCCTAGTTCCGGTACCGGAGCGCCATATAGAACTAACACCAATTTGCTGTCCAGGACTGGCCAGAGTAACTAGCAATGGGAATGGAGAGACTGCTGGGGCCAGAAGACAGCTAGGCTAACGTGGTGTGGTGCCTCACTGGAACCAACCACCGCTGAGATAAACTAATGTTAGTCCTATAAGGCCCTACGGTGCCAGAACTAACGCCAGGGAGCGTCTGCCCGGGTGTGAGAGTACCAGGGGCCCAGATTGGAGCCGTGAAGCGCAGGAACCGGTCCTGCTTTTTTGTTTTGTTTTTTGTTTTTGTTTTTTTTTTAAACAGCTACAGACAGCATTTAATTGTGACTGGCTTACATGCTGAGAGGTTCAGTCCATTATCATCATGGCAGGAAGCATGGCGGCATCCAGTCAGGCCTGGCGCAGGAGGAACTGAGAGTTCTACACCCTGATCCAACTGCAAACAGGAGAAGACAGGCTCTCATGTGGTTAGGAAGAAGGTCTCCAAGCCCACCCCCACAGTGACACACCTCCTCCAACAAGGCCACACCTCCCAACAGTGCCACTCCCTTGGTCAAATCACCACACCTTGGTACACTTTACCTGGAGGAGCCTCACCAGGCTCTCACCATGCAGTGCCATTGCCTTGGCTCCAACAGAGGTGAACTATAACTAACCATAGCAAAACAATGCACCCAGGGCCTCCTCCGTGATGGGAGAAAGACTGCACCACTGTCTCATGCCCACCGGCAGAGTGACGCCCTCCCCATCCAGTTCCCACCAGCCTCTTACCTTCCGTGCCCTTGGTTGGTTAGCCACACTCAGCAGTCCTGGGCAAACAGGTCTCCAGACGTGTGCTCCCAGAGAAGGGGATGAGAGAGAAGGGGGAAAGGGGAGGAGAAATTGTAACAGAGAAGACAAATTTGTGACTGTTTCTGTCCCAAAATCTAAGGTTCATTTTGTCAGATTATATGGAATTTTCTCTGTGTCCCATACATTGTACACCGCCATAGTAGGACGTCACTCAGGAACTGCAGATCATAGCAAAAGAAGTAAAATCACAGGCTCTTTGAAGAGCACCCAGGGAGGTCCGATTCTGGGAAGGAAATAAAATCAAGAACAATAAGTAATTAGAAGATGCTGGCAGCATTGCTGCATGAAAACACAAGCCCAAATATAGATTCAACCAGACTTCAGCCCACATGAGCAGTAACGTCCACGATCGCCCCTGAGGGATATCGGTCAGTTTCCCCTCTCTCATCCCAGCCTGGTACAAATAAACTGAAAAGCTCCTCAGAGTGGCGTGTAGAACTTTATGACCAGACTCCATTCCCCGACGTGTGCCAATGTGCTTGGAGATAAAAAGGTAGAGTATGACACAGATGATGCAACTTTTTGTCTTGGTTGTGTGTGTGTGTGTGTGTATGTGTGTGTGTGAATGTGTGTGCACATGTGTACATATGTTGTATGTGTGTGCATGTGTGCACATGTGTGCACATGTGTGTGCATGTGTGTATGAGTGTTGTGTAGACGTGTGTATATGTGTGTGCATATGTATTGTAGTAAATAATATAAATAAAAATTGTGACACCATCCCATGCTAGTGCTGGCACCATAGGGCCGCATGGCATCTGCAGGGTACTTTCATCTTAATGAGTAAAACCTTTCCACCTGACTCCTTAAATTTCCAATTCCCATCTCACACTGCCACCGGCTACTCGAGTCTCTGGTGGTCTCCCCATGATTAACCCCATCAGTGAGCATCCATCTGGTTCCCAAGGTGGGTCAGTGCCATGCCCATCCCATACAGAGACCACCCATCTCACAGTTCTCTTGCTGCAGACTCTATTTATAGTCCCAGCATCCCCTGCTGTGGTTATAGTCACAATTCCCAGTATCCTGGTAAAATCAAAACTCTAGAAGCCTGTAATTTATCAATCAGATTTATATCAGTAAATTCTCACTCCACGAAACATCCACACAATAAACTTTGAACTAATTAATATTGATATACTCTAGATAAGATTATCTAGATAGATATTGTCCTATAAAAAATCTATCCCTTATGAAATATTCATAACTACCTGTGGCTCTTTAAAGCCACACAGATCTAAGTCGTCCTTCTCTGTCTCCATCTTGGTTCCTCTCCTTCCCTCCTTCTCTCTCTCTCCTCTCTCCAAATCTCTGTGCCTGCCTTCTTCACTGCTCAATCACAGGCCCTGCCTTATCTTGTGCCTGCCCTCACCTGCATTTAGACAACAATTCACACACACGTGTGTGTATGTATGTACACACACACACACACACACACACACACACACACACACACACACTGTCTGTCTGTCTCTCTGAGTATTCTTCTGGCCCACATCTTAGTGATGCCCAGAATCATACCTCTGTCAAAGAGTGGTCTGGTACTTTTCACCTTACAATACTCTAGGTTGACACCTCTTTTCTTTGGCCTGATTGCACCGTGGCTCATTCTCAGAAACTGTATAAGATTTAGAACATATTTTCTATAAGAAACTCAACGTTAGATATCAAGATTCAAGAGTAAAGGGATGTAAAAGGATGTACTATGCTAAACCAAATTACAAGAAGCTGGAATGGCTACATTGATTTCAAACAAGTTCAATCCCAGAAGAAAAAAAAAAAAACAAAACCAAAACAAAAACCAAAACAACATTATTGGTGATGATATAATGACAACGGAACAAATTCTCCAAGGGGACAGAAATCTTAAAAGACATAAACATCTATCATGAGTATCAAAATGTATAAAGCAAAGACCGATAGAAGAGGGAAAAGACAAGTTCAAACATAATTCTAAAGCTACTTGCTGTTCCGTCTCAATTATCTAATTTATGCATTATCACCTTTCAAGTTATTCCTTGATCACAAGAACCAAATTCAAGACGATGTTTGGGGTTTCACCATCCCTGTGTCAACACCCGAGAGCCTCATAGTCAGGAAATAAGCAAGTATCCAGATGGCAGTACCCCAATGGTAGTGAAGTGGACTTGATCTGACTAGCATCGTGGGATCATTCATTCAAGGGCAGCAAATTCATTCACCGTGAGCCTCTATGGAACAGGCACCGAGACCGACCCTTCCCCATTTCAAACCCCAAATACTCAACAGATGGAAAAGCCTGAGAACTATACGAGGTGTTTCTCAGACAGAACGATTAAGTCATGTGAATATTATTGCTCAAAACAGCACGCTTATAAACACAAACACGAACAAAGAACACACTTCGAGCCACATACTACTGATCAAAGGGAATTTAAGGGAAGGTAAGAACAACTCCTACTAACTGAGAGAGACATCATGACTTACTGTAACCTAGCCCTACGTCCCGACCAACTGAGGGAGCTAGGCAGCTAACTCACTAAAATTTATGACCCACAGAAGATGGGCTTAGAGGGAAATTTGAAAGCTCAGGGACTAATCATTTGGCTTAACTTAGAACAGTGGAGAGATCATGGATAAAACTAAACTAGATGAAGAAGTAAATGAGGGAAATGATTTTATATCAGAAATGAATGAAATCAAATAATGAATCAAAAGAGAAAATAAACAAATCAGGCTCTTTATTATTGATCTACTCTCTGTCCCAGCGTTCCAGGAATAATAAGAAAAGACATAAATTATTAATTTCATAAACGAAACATGAAGAAATACTACTGATCTGGTGAGATAGGAAAGACAGATAAATGACACGAGCAATTATTGTCCATAAATTAGATAGGGTAGGTGAAATGGATGAAGTCTACAGAGGACCCACATACCAAGATGCATATAAGAAGATACAATCAGCTTCAATGGACTGGTGCCTAGTAAAGAGGTTATAATCAATCAATAACCAGTAACCTTCCAAGAGAAAGCAACAAGCATGGATGATTTCTTCGATGAATCCCGTCAAGCATTCAAGGAAGTAATGCTACCATCTTCCCACATTCTTCCCCAGAAAATAGAAGCATGGGATGGCTCAGTGGTGAGGAAGGACAGTATGGGATGGCTCAGAGGAAGGATAGCATGGGATGGCTCAGTGGTGAGGAAGGACAGCATGGGATGGCTCAGAGGAAGGATAGCTATTGCTCTTACAGAGGACCAGCATCCATGTTAAAAAGTTTACAACCTCTTGTAACTTCAGTTCCAGACTCTGGCTTCATTCTCAAGTCTGTGTGTGTGTGTGTGTGTGTGTGTGTGTGTGTGTGTGTGTGTGTGTGTGTGTGTGGTGTGCACACAATTAAGTAATTAAGTAATTAATTAATTAAGATAAAATAAGGAAGCTGAAGCAGAATGACCATTACCCTATTTATCCCATGAATCTCCTCCTAAAACCAAGAAAAGCATTACAGGAAACAAAATCAAGCCTGTGAACAGAGCCAAATGTCCTCAACAACTCGACTTCCTGGTAAGAAGGAGGATAACCAGGTGTGCTACCAAGGAAGACACTCAGAATAAGAAGGAATAGACTCTATCCCCATGAGGAATGCACTGGAAACTCACGAAGTATGGGGCAGACACCTGACAGAAGCAGAGAAAAGAGCCTGCACCTCGCAACCCCAGCCTGTGCCTGTCCAGATGGCAAACCCCCATTCAGAAGTCTCTCTTCTCTTTGAGTTATACTGGGGATTCAACTGTCAAGAGCCAACAGCTCTCTAGGAAGAGAAATCCAGACCCACAAAGTGCTCATCACAACATAAAAGCACAAAATGCATGGAAGAGTAAGGCAACAAAATTTCTCCAAAGATCACACCACCATACCAGAGGAAGAATTCAAATGTTCACTTGTCAAACTAGCCAGTGATTTCCAAGAGAACGCCAATGAGCAAGCACAGCAAGTAATTAGAGCAATCCAGTGAGAAAGTCAACCAAGGTAGTGAGAAATTCAGCAATATGGGTGAAAAGATCAGCAAAATGTGAAACAAATCCATTGGTGATGTTTGGTGGGGGGGGGGGAGGCTAATGTTGAAAATTAAAAACTAATAAATCATTAAAAAGTAGTCTGAAACATGAGCAACAGACTCCACCAGGGAGAAGAAAGGCAATGAGCGAGGCATGGGGAAAGACCAAGGAAATTCCGTATTAAAACATAAATAGAGAAGCCATTAAATACTTGAGCATTGCCACAATGTCTAAGACCTCTGTGGATGAAGAGAACAAATCTAAGAACCCAAGGGTAGAGGAAGGAAATGAGATATAGAAAACCGAAAACACATCAAAACAAACAAACAAGGGCAAAGGGCATGTGAAATTCACCCAATGAAATGACAGCAGGATGTTTTCTAAGCCCAAGAAATGTGCATCCAAGCAACAGGGGCACTTATGACCCTAAATAGACATGACCGGAGATGAACTCTTTTATGCCACAATACAGTCAAGATACCCAAAGGATGAAATATACAAACATGTTTACAATCAAACCATTATCGCCAGGAGAAGGAAATGCTAACTAAGCCAGGAAAGCGTGGAGCAATGCTTCAAACCCTGATAGTACTCACTGCCAATCATGATGACCGTACACGAGCCTGATGTGCATACCTTCAATCCCAGCAATCTGGAGGCAGAGGCAGGTGGATATCCATGAGTTTGAGCCTGGCTTGGTCTACATAGTGAGTTCTAAGCCTGCAAGGTCTACATAGTGAGATACACCTTTAAAAAGAGAAGGAAGGAAGGAAGGAAGGAAGGAAGGAAGGAAGGAAGGAAAGAAGGGAGAAAGGGAGGGAGGGGAGGAGGGGAGGGAGGGAGGGAAAGAAGAAAGAAGAGAGTGAGGGGAGAAGGGAGGAAGGGAGGAAGAGAAGGGGGAAAGAAGGAAAGGAAGGAGGAAGAGAGGGAGGGAGGAAGGAAAAGAGGGAGGAAGAGAGGGAGGTAGGTTACTGTAGCCAGTCGTTATGTTTTAAAACTAACAAAGAAACACATTTCAAGGTAAGCAACAACTCAAGCAATACTTGACTGCTAAGTGAATGTTGCAGAAGACAGCTCAGAATCCTAAACACAGAGAGAAAAGGACCATTTCAATCAAGAGAGTACGGGATCGAGTAAATTTCACGAGAGGACTAGATGAAAGCAGGAAGGAAGGAAGGGTAAGGGGGTATCAATTGTGTCCATCAAAGGAAACCAGTAAGCCCCTAATATGACGGCAAGAGAAAGAAAAGAGCAAACAATGATTGAACTGGCCAGAAAACAACCCAAAAAGTTATAGAAACCAGAAGACTTCCTTCAGTAATAACCCAAAATGCAAACAGTTGTGACCCTCCCATTAAACAATGCAGACCAGGGTAGATGAAAACACAGTGTAACTATTGCCTGTTTCTGAGAAATACACCTCACTAGCAAAGGCACTGACTGAACATGAGGGGATGGGGCTTCCATTCACCCACAAATACAGGTAGAAAGCAGGCTACATAGCTGTTCTGAGAGCAGATGAAGGAGACTCTGTCACACAATTAGAAGACATGAAAAGACTGTAATATTAGAGAGTTATCCATCAAGAAGCTAGAGCAATTGTAGGTATGTGTGCACTGGACGATGTGGCTCCTAATTTCATAAAATAAACACCAATGGACTAAAAAGAATTGGCAAGTCCTGACCCAGTAGCAGTGGCTCCAATACCTGACTTTCACCAACAGCTGGGTCATCCAGAACTAAAAATCAATAAAGACACCTCAGAGTATATCTGCACCACGGGTCAATTGGACATAATAAGACAGTTACAGAGCCTTCCTTGCAAAGACCGTAGGATATACATCCATCTCAGCAGCCCAGGGAACTTTCAAAAAACGATTTTTCTAATTATAAATTCTTAGTAAAATAAAACTAGGAAAAATACTTTTAAAATTCTAGAACGTCAAATCTGATATAGACTGGAAACAGGCAAGCTCCATGGCCATGGGTGTTGATGGAGCACAGGATCAACCAAAACCACTCACTCACGGTGCTGGGTGCTGTGGTTCTCAGATATAATCCCAGAATTGGAGAGGCTGAGGTAAGAAAGCCACCATGAGTTCAAGGTCAACATTGGCTATAAAGTGAATTCCAGGCCACCATGTGCTACATAGGAAGACCCTGGACAGGGGAGGGGGGGGGAGAGGGAGGGAGAGAGAGTGAGAACAAACTCGTTCATTTTAATTTACCACATCAACAGGCTAAAAATAATTACAGAATCATATCAATTAATGTATAAACATAGATCGAAATAGATCAAAAACACCATGATAGGGCTGGTGAGATGTCGCAGCAGGTAAAAAAATACTTACCACCAAACCAACCACCTAAGGTTGATTCCTGAAATCCAGAGAACTGACTCCCACAGTTTGTTCTCTGACCTCCAATGTATTCACATGGACATGCAAACAGATAGACAGAAAGACACACATAATAACTAGACAGACAGATAGATAAAATGTAAAATTTAAAACACCACCTTAAAAACATAATGCAAAAAATTAAGGATTTTAAAATTCCTGTTAACTTAAAAAAAAAAACCTTTTACTGGTTTTTGTGATGTCACATCCTGCAACCTAATCTCATTCATCTCCTCCCCACCCCTGCACCTCATACCCACCTCACCTGAAACAGAAAGTAACCTCATTGTAGAATCTGTGGTGTGTCACAGTGTGCCCCACAGTACTCCACTCTGTCTACTCTCTTCTTGCTCATTGCAATGACTCGGTTCGGTTCATTGCCATGGCTACTCTATCAATCCTGGAACCTCACTGAGACTACTCTCCTGTTGTTGTCCAGTGTCATGGAGATCTTCTAGGAATGGATGTGTAGGACTGGCCACTTCATGCACTCCAGCAGTTCATCTATGGGGTAGATGTTGGAGGGGACCAATTCAAAACCCTAGCTCTGGGCCTGAGAGGGATCTGAGTTAGTCAGCCCACAAGCTCTTCTGCACCCACACCACTGGGGCAAGCTCTCCTACCCTGCCCTGACTGGCCTATCTAATGCCACGGGCTTCCACTCTCCTGCCCTCAGGGTTGGCTCACCCACAACGCCCACAACTAGGGCCAGCTTTACCCTGCTGCCCAGGCAAGGTACAATGCCTGTCCTCCTGAGCAAGCACTGCTGGTGAGGGGCAGGGCCAGCTCTCCTGCTCTCACAACCTAAGGGTGTGCTCTCCCACCTGCTGTAGATGGCAAGGTGTGGGAAGGGTAGGAGGTTATCTCACCCTTATCCATGCCAGTAGATGGAAGATGAGTGGTGGGACCTGCTCTCCATGCTCACACCCTCAGGGCCAGCTCATCCACAACTGCCACAACCAAGGCCAGCTCTGTTGCACTTTCTGAGTGATTTGCAGGATGCTCTCCCAAGTACTGTAACTGGTTAGGGGTGGGGTCACTTCTCGTATTCAAGCCAAGCCTCCAGGGCTAGCTATCCAACGATGCCTAGTTAAGAGAGGGGGGCTAATTCGGCACAGCCCCCAGATATCAAAATGTCTGCAGGACTTGCACTAACAGATCCCTGCTGTTGCAGAGCCATGGACCCAGATGTGGATCCTGGTGGACGCACAAATCATACCCCACCCCACTATGGTCCAGCACACACATCAAGCTCCTCACTAACCTGGAGTCTCCAGTTCTGCCTCTCTTCACTGTGCCCACACCCTTCTATTTCTCTCTCTCTCTCTCTCTCTCTCTCCCTCTCTCTCTCTCTCTCTCACTCTCTCTCTCTCTCTCTCTCTCTCTCTTCCATTTCCCCACCACTTACTCTCTCCTCTTAGTGGCACCCAGGGTCTCTGAGTGTCTGGGGTCGTCTTAGGACTGCTCTCAGCTTGCCCAGCTTGTGCATTACGGCACTGGGCAGGGGTCATCTTTGGCATGGTATGTCCACCTCTCAGGCCTGTATGGTCCCAGACTGGTGGTCCTCTCAGGCTAGCTCCCATCTGGGCCCCCTGGCGTTGGTCTGGGGTCATCTCAGGCTAGCTCCCATCTGGGCCCCCTGTCATTGGTCTGGAGTCATCTCAGGCTAGCTCCTTGACCAGGCCACCCCCATGGCCCCATGCAGTGTGGGGAATACTGGAGGAGCATTACAGTGTAGAGAGGAGTGGGGGACATCTGTCCTGGCTCACTCCTGCCAGGGGCCTTCAGCCCCAGGCGAGGTTCTTCTAGCCTCCCACTTGCTCCCTGTCCTGGGAGCCTGTCTGGGCCTGCATAGTGCCACTCTGCTGGTCACCTCAGGTACTGTGACTTTTGTCAGGGATGCTCACAGGTCAGAGCACTGAGGGTAGACATGGCCTCTCAGTTCTCTGCCATCTACCGATGCACGTGTGACACCGCAGCCACACCTGCAGTGCCTCTAGGGACAAGCTCAGCTAACTTTTTGGTCAAAAGGGAGCCGTGAGAATTTTTCAGTTAGTGCCAAGAGCATCTTAGTGAAAACAGGATAGCCTAAAGAACTGTATAAAAATAAACGTTAAACCCTTAATTTCTTCTACGTTTACTACAGAGATTCTACCACACCCACTGGCAAGTACAGAGGGGCCTCTAAAAATCTGGCAAAAGATGGCTAATCTCTTCCACCAAAATGTAAACATTCTTATATATTTGGTTGTGAGCCTAGCCTTTAACGGCTGAGCCATCTCTCCAGCCCCAAAATGTAAACATTCTTAAAATGGACTCACTGCCGCAGGGATTTCTGGCTTGATTTTTACCGTTTGAAGAGAATATCGGCTTTACTCACACTTCTTATTGTTGTACACCAAGTTCACTTCAAAGAATAAACTGACTGCCTTACTGTTCTGCCGAAATTTTTTTTAAAAAAACCACTGTTAAAAATTTTAAGAATTTCACATTCTATTGAGGATTTTATTTCACGGCTTGATCAACGTTGAAACACAAAAATCGAGACTGTTTAAAAATCCTTTCAACCAACAACTCTTAAAGGCCAGAAAGATGGTTCAATGCTGAAGAGCGGCTACTGCTCTTGCAGAAAACCCAAGTTCGGTTCCCAGCACCCTTGTGGCAGCGCACAACCACCTCTAACTCCAATTCCAGGAGATGCAATGCCCTCTTCTGGCATCTGAGGGTACTACATGCACGAGGTGTACCTAAACTCAGACAGCACACAGATAAATTAATACATTTGTAAAAAGCAACTCTGCAACAATAACTGAACCAGTTAGCAAAATTGCATATTAACCAAACCAGAAAACACCGCAGAGCCCTGCTCTTAGCTCATGAGTAACTCCACCTTCCACCAAGAGCTGTTCCTGGCGCCGAGCCATTCTGGAGGTGCTTTGGGTGAGGTGCACGCATTTAATTCCTCTGTCACTGGGCAGATTACAGATCTTGCCTCAAAACCTTATTACGTATGCTTATTTGAGGCCTATGAGTCATGAATGGAAACGAGTATTTTCAAAGATCAAAGAAAATGAAGATCCGATCAATTACCGGAGATTCTAAGAAACCACCAAGGTGGGGAAGCCAATTCTCTCCGAGCGCTACTTTAATTAGTATTGCCTTCATGGCCTCAGCGAGGAGAAAGGGAAACAGGTCCAGAATATAATCCCTGGGACTGCCTGACGTGCTCAGATCTGAGGATAAGCGCACCTCATGAAGAGGGGAGGAAGAGACTGCAAACGCTTTGCGTGCTTTTTAAAGTACCAGAAAAAAATGAAAGTCCACGGCAAGTACCAATTCCCGGGGAAGAGGGAAAAAAATCACTGAAACTGACAAGACAGGTATTTTCAGCTGCTTAGAAATTAAAAAGAGGTCTCCTGCTTCCAGACGACTCACATAATTCTGCTGGGAAAGAAAGCAGGTAGATAAAATGTGGATCACACAAACTTTGTACATACAGACATATGTTTCCCTATGCTCAAACGGAAAGCCAAACCACCCGTCAATATTGAGGCATCCACATCCTAGAGGAAACAGAGCAGACGAGTTGGAGGCTCGAATAGAAGTCCTGTTAGACAAATAATAAGGTCCTTTTGCACGAAAGAGTATACATTTATGCTTTGGGGACACGGAGCCATCGAGAGATGAAAGGGGGAAGGCAGTGTGGTTCCTATACATAATGCAGCTTCATTAAGCCGTGAGGCAAATTAAATCACAGCATTTGCAGAAAAATAGGTGGAAACTGAGATCATTACATGAAGCAAATATAAAGGAGGAGGAGGAGAAGGGGAGGAGGAAGAAGCAGGAAACTAAGCAAGACTCGAGACGAACGTTACATGTTTTCTTCTCTATGCATAATCTAAGTGTGTGTGAGCATGTGCCTGTGCATGACAGAGAGAGAGAGAGAGAGAGAGAGAGAGAGAGAGAGAGAGAGAGAGAGAAGAGAGAGGGAAGAGAGAGGGAAGAGAGAGGGAAGAGAGAGGGAAGAGAGAGAAGAGAGAGAGAGGAGAGAGAGAAGAGAGAGAGAGGAGAGAGAGAAGAGAGAGGGAAGAGAGAGAGAGAGAGAGGAGAGAGAGAAGAGAGAGAGGGAAGAGAGAGGGAGAGAGAGAAGAGAGAGAAGAGAGGAGAGAGAGAGGAGAGAGAAGAGAGGAGAGAGAAGAGAGGAGAGAGAGAGGAGAGAGAGACTAGGAAGGGGCATAAAGTAGAAGGCGGCAAAAGAAGTCTAAGAGAGGGCATCTGTGGGGAACATGAGAGAAAAGTGAAATAAACGTGTCATGGAGGGAGCAGCCTTTTGAGGGGAGGGTGGGTCAGGTTGCTGAGGAGTAGAGATGAATGAAAGCCAAGGATAAAGTTACATACATGTGAAAATGCCAGGATGAAACTCACCATTATGTGCTATAAAAATCAATAAAGAGGGCCACACAGGCACAGTCCCCATCCCAGACACTTGGAACTCAGCAGAAATCTCCATGTACTTCGTTCACACTCATGAAGGAGCACACATGCTCTCCTTCCTGGGGTTTTGTTGTCGCTGCCTCTCGCTGCTTCTTAAACCAAGTTCTACTCTTTCCCCACTCGTTCGTGTGTCCATAGGCACGTGCGTGATCACGTGTGTGTTCAGGCTCTTGCCCTAGCATGAGTGTGGAGTTCAGAAGACAACTTGGCTCTCTCTTCCCACCATGTGGGTCCCACCAGGGGTCAGGCACGGTGGCAGGAGACTTTACCCGCTGTGTCACAATTCCAATTCCATCAAAACGATGAAAGATTAAGAAATGCTTTAGGCGTGGGTGCCATGCATGTGCAATCAGGACCTTGTAGAAGTCAGAAGAGACATTAGATTCCTGGAACTGAGCTACGGGTGGTTTTCAGCTGCCGTGCAGGCGCTGGGAACTGTGCCTGGGTTCTCCGGAAAAGCCCGGAGTGTTCCTAACCACTCTTCTCTGGGCCCTGTTAAAATCTTCAAGACTGAACTATTAGAGCACATAATAGAGTGTGAGTTGATGCTGCTCAGCTTGGTACCCATCCCAGGCCTGATGTCTCATCACATGTATACGCCTGCATCCACAGGTATATCTATCTCTTGGGTGCAAGCGTGTCTGCGGAGGAGCTCCGCTCTTTAATACAGTGCTGCTGCTGATCTAGTTCCCCTGTCCTGTCGCTGACCCACGGAACGGCACTCTCCCGGGGCTCTGATCTGGGACACCTGTTACCTGCCTATGTGCCCTATTTTGAGAGCACTCCCCCACCCCTTTCCACATGGTTCCATTTATGATTTAATAGATCACATCAGACGCAATGATGAAAAACACTCCGAGTTAATTAATGGGGTGTAAATTACATAAGGGGTGCATTATAGAATTGCAAACAAGACTTAGGTGTGGGCATGTCCTCCTCTGCATATTCCCAGGTAACACTAATACTCTTGACACTTCCTACAGCAGCTCCACACTACAGTCCTCACCAACAGAGTGTGACAAGGTTCAAAGGCTTCTCTGGAGCTTCTGTAGCCTGCCGGGTGACCATTAATTAGTTAATCAAATGTCACACCGTGGAGCAGCAGAGCATGTCGTAATCAGAGCCAGGGAAGTAACCTCCACATTGGACATACCTTCCGGTCATATGTGGTTCCCCGTTGCCAGGGTTGGAAGGGACCTAAATCATAAGCCTTTCTCATGAGGTCTTCATGAAGCTTCTCGGTGGTTATTTCCCATGATCCTGTGCTCCCTTCTGTTATTTTAAAAATAAAGCCATCCGGGAACAAAACAGAAGTGTGTTCTATCCATTTCTTCCAGACGATCGGGTCCGACGAGTTTGACTTCGGAGGAAGTAAGTTGACTCCATGTGTCACTGGGTCTCCTGACCTTGAACACCCTCTGGTCCTAATTTCCCTAAAGGTATACAGGTTAGATTTCCCAGCTTCTCCCTGAATTCCCTCAGCTAGGAAAGTCCCCTAAGAAAGCTGACTCCAAGTTCAGAGTACAGATACTTCTAGCTCCCAGAACACCCATTCCCTACATCTGGCTCTGCCTTTCAGGAGACTATGCCTGGTTTCCAGCTCTCTTGAAAATACATTGTACGAAATGTGCGGTTAACGCTCACGGCCCAAGGACCACCTCTAGGAGCATATTTCAAATACTGCACATGGGCGATTGGCTTGAATTTCCTCGCCCAAACACGGCTCCTGTTTGAATGTAATCTTATTTGTCTGTTTCACAGGTTTTCAGAGCAGAACAGAACACACCAGGCCTGTTCCAACGATTCCCGGAGTAGGACAATTGCTTCCCTCATTCAAACCGTTTCGGGCCTATTACTGGGTGGACTTGTTTCCTTGACAGCAATGCTGGGCTGCTGTATCAATCGAAATAAACCTCACAAGTCCTTGTTGCCCAGGTACGGATAAGGCAAGCTCCCCTCAGCCTACAGGAATGCAGCTTGTGTGTGCACATGACACAGAGGCGGGGGACACAGTCATCAAGACTCGGGGTCCTAACAGCAACTTCTAAATGTGTCTGTGCTATTTCTCTTTTGTGTTCGGGTGACATCAGACATAAAGCCCACTCAGTGTCCCTAATGGAAATTTGATAAGCATTAATATGTGATATATATTACAATATTATATATTACAATATTATATATTACAATATTATATATTATATATTATATATTGTATATTGTATATTGCATATTGTATATTATATTATATTATATTATATATTATATATTATATATTATATATTATATATTATATATTATATATTATATATTATATATTATATATTATATGATATAGTATATTATAGAATTTAATATATTAATATATTATATATAATATGTTATTTATTGTATAATATCATATATCATATATATATACATATCAAAGTTTCTGATAAAAAATTACTACTAAACCTGACAAGATAGAACCCCCTGGCTGGCTCCTAGAGACCACCTTCCATGCTGGGATGCCCACGTTTTCCTGTCCTGTTTTAATTCATCCTAAGTCTGATGAGTAGTAAGCAGGAGACAGAAGGAGCATCCTTCTGGAAGACAGCAAAACTGACCTAAGAACTTTCTAGAAGCCCTTTGAACAGAGACTTCCCTGGGAAAGAGCCTTGGCTCTCTCTGAAGCCTAATTGAAAGTTTTCTTTGCTACTCTTCCACTCTTCAAAATCTTTCTTCAATGTGCCCCGAAAGACACACACGGCGGGCCCTTCCCTGACTCAAGCTGGAGGTGTGAGGCTGGAGTCTTTACAGGATATCCCCAGGTGGTTTTTCAAGTTGGCGCATGTGTGTGTAGGAGCGACTGCCTGCTGACAGGTAAGGAACTGGACCAAGGACTGTGCATGCTTCTGGCTCACGGAACAGACCATGGCGAAGCAGGCTGCAGCCCCTCGCCAATGCCACAGGATGTCCCGGTGGATTGGTGTGCTAGGTGTCCGTGCCTGTCTCCTGGACTGGCGCCCTGCCTACCTGCAGCACAGTTGGTGGGGGCTTGCCCAGGGTATGAGTTCCTCGTCTCATGACTGTGACCAAAAAGCCATGACTCACAACTGGAGGGGACAGTCCACCGTGTCAGGAAAGTCATGGAAGCAGGAGGCGGTGGCCACAGGCAGCAGATCCTGAGGAAGGATCTCCATTTAACTCAGGCTACCACCCTGGCTGAGACATAGCCCCACCCTCATTTAGGGTAAGTCTCCCTAGCTCACCTCAGCAAACCTTCCCCCCAGAATCCACCACAGCCCCTGAGAGGCATCCCCAAGGCTCCTTTTCTGGGTGATTCCACATTCTCTCAAGCTGACAACACTAACCGTCATACCAGACATGTAGGAACTCCTGGGTTTCATTCAGACAACAGCATGTGAACAGCATTGCTGAGGGCCTCAATACGCAAAAGGATTGCAAGTTCAAGGCCAGGCTCAGTTACAAAAGCGAATTTGAGGTCCCAAGTCAGAGTTCCATGAAACCCTACAACAACAACCCACAAAAGAGAGGAGGGAGGGAAAAGGGAAGAAAAAGAAAAAATAACAGAGAAAAAAGGAAAACTTCAAAGCCCGAGTCATAAAGCCCATGCTCTCAGTATTTCTGGCTAGCACAGAAGGAAAAAATCCCAAAGAACAATTCAAAAGGAGCTAACAGTCAACCTAGCACAAAATATTTGTCATGAATTTTAAAAAGAATATCTTCCTTACATTCTGCAGGTCTCACGGCCTACAGAATAAAATCCACCCTTTGAAAACGTTTCACCCTCCTTAAGCCTTCCTAACTGGACCTCCTCTTCACTATGCATCTGGTACATCACCCTGGGGAGTCTGCACAGGTGGCCTTGAGCCCCTGGCACCTCCCCTGAGTCCTGCTGACCCTCCTGTTACTGCCCTATTAATGCAGCTGTGCTCCAGGAAGACCAGGCCCAGAGGGGAGGAGAGGAAGGACCTCCTCACCTCTCAGGATCCCTCTGTTTCTTAACTCTCTCTTCCCTGTCTCTTGCTTCCTCTTCTCTCTCCGCTCCTCTCTCCGTATTGGGGATCAAAACCAAGGCCTCCTGCATGCTTGCTGAGAGCTCTACCAGTGAGCTACCCCCACAGGCCTTTTTCAACTTTTATTTCTAGGCAAGATCACAGTAAGTGGCTCAGCCTGGCCTTGAACTCACTTCTTGGCAGAGGCAGGCCTCCAAGCTGCTAGGGTGACAGGCCTTTGTCACAGATCCAGCCTTGCCTCTGGCCCTCTCAGCGATTTTCCATTCTTACTCTGTTCTTTCCATCTTTTAATATATTCCAGTCCACATGCACACACGTGTGTCAGTGTGTGTGTCTTCTCATGAGTGTGTTTGTCTGTGAGAGCGTGCATCAGTATGAGTATATGAGTGTATGTATTTGTGTGTATGTGAGTGTATGTATTTGAGTGTATATGAGTGTGCATTCACATGTGGGTAGGCATATATGTGCGTGTGTATAAGTATTGAGTGAGAGTGTGTAGTGTATGTGGTGTGTATAATGTATGTGGGAGTGTGTGGGAGTGTAGGAGAGTGCGTGTGAATGTGTGTGTGGTATGTGTGTCTGAGTGTGTGTGTATGACAGTGTGACTATGAGAGTATGTGTGTGAGTGTATATATGAATTCATGTATTTGCATGTATATAAGTGTGTTTGTGTATATGTATGTAGAAGTGTGTGTGAGTGAGTATGAGTACTGTGTGAGTGTGTTTGTATGTGTGTGTGGTATGTGTAGTGTATGTGTGGGTGTATGAGAGCGTGAGTGTATGTGAGTGTGTATGTATGGTGTGTTATGGGAATTTGTGTGTTAGTGTGCATGAGTATGTGTGTGGTGTGTGTGAGTATATGAGAGTGTGTGTGTGTGTGAGAGAGAAAGAGAATGTGTGTATAGGTGTGGGGGGTATGTAAAGTATGTGTGTGTGAGTGTAAGAGAGTATGTAATATGTGTGTGGTATGTGTGTCTGGGTGTGTGTGTGTGTATGAGAGTGCAGGTGGGTGTGTATGGTATGTTGTGAGAATTTGTAAGTGTGCATGAGTGTGTGTGTGTGTGTGTGTGGTGTGTACCTAAATTCTTCACATGAGGTAACATATTTTGCCTTTCTCCCCCTCATTGTCCCATCTTGAGTCCCCTTTCCCTTCCATCGTTGTCTTGCTGGGTCTGGCCACCTTTGCTGAGCGTGATTCTATTCAGTTCTACCCATTCTGCCTCAGACAGCGTCTCTTTCTTGAAAAAAGAAAAGGTGTCACTGTACAGCACCTCCTCTTCTTTGTCCATTCTTCTGCTGATGAACGTCCAGGATGGTCTCATTTCCTGGCTACTGTGACTAGGGCAGCTGTGACCATGACCTTGCAGCTTTCTCTGCAGTGGGAAGTAGACTCCAGGTGCAGGCACATGAAGGCTGTAGCTGGATGGTTAGTGTTTCAAGGAACCCCACGGTTATTCTCCGGAGTGGCTGTACGAGTTTTCACCCCCAGCAGGAGAGAACAAAGTATCCTCTGGCCCATTCTAACCAGCATTTGTAGCTATTTGCTTTCTTAGTACCAGTCACTGCTCTCACTGGGTGGATGGGATCTCAGTGTGGTTTTAACGTGCATTAAATCACTGGGATTTAAGCATAGTGAATGTTTTCAGACGTTGATTACCTATCTGTACTTCTTTGCTCACCTGTTTATGTGCTTGCCTGTTGACTGACTGACATACTCGTTTGGTCTTACTTTTGCCATTTGATGTCTTGAGCTCTTTATATATACTAGAAAACAATTACCTGTTGGGTATGACTCCTCTTGGTCTGAAAGCTAGCTCCTTTTTCTGCTGCTCCCTTTGCTGTCCAGCTTTTTAACTTACGTGGTTATTTCTTGAACTCTCGGAGCCCTTTTTAATGCCCTCGTGTATATTTTGAGTGTTTTTCTTCAGCAGTTTGGGAATTTCGGGTTCCCCCTTAAAGTCTTGGATCTATTTGATTGATTTTGCACAGGAGAAGGGGGTGGATCTAGTTTCTGTCTTCCCCATGTGGGGATCCAGCTTTCTCAGCTATCTATAGCCCGTGTGTGCACTCTTATAGCTTTGTTAAAGTGGGTTGTCCCTGTCTGTGTAGGTTCATTTCTGAGCCCTTGCTTCTGTTGGTCTGGTTTTGGAACCTCACCATGCACTTCTCAGGGCTGTTATAGCTCTGTGGTGCTTGTTGAAATGAGGATTCATGACAGCTCCATCGCTGATCCTTGTGGACATGAATATTTGATTATCTGGGGTAGGTTGTGTCTCCAAATGAACTTTAGATTGTTTTATTTCTAGTTCAGTGGAGAATAGCCTTGGGATTGTGATACAGATTGGGTAGCATCTGTAAAACACTTTGGTAATATGGACCCATTTCCCAGCGTCAATTCTGTCCATCCAGGAACAGCGGATGTCCTCTTCCCTTCTTGTCTTGTCAGAGATGAGTTTCCATCATGGGGATCTTTCCCCTCCTTGATAAGGTTTGTTTGGGGTATTTTTTTTTTTTGATGAATGGGATTCTCCCACCATTGATTCCTTCCTCGGAGAGTTGGCTATTGGTTCTGGAGTTTGACACCACACATCTTTCTTCTTTAAGTCCCGAGACACGTGAAGTCCTCATAAGCGAATCAGAGTACCCCTTGTTACTCTGGCTAATTTTAATGTTTTGGGGCCATCTACTCTTTGGGGAGAAGATGTTATATCTGCAGAGGGAGTATATCAAATTTGGTGAAATTAATGAAATAACTAATCCTAGCATTATTTCTGAGTTTTCAATGATTGTCATGTTTCTCCTCTGTTTTTGTTTTTAAACACACACTTTGTCAGTGTCCCTATGTATCACACACACACACACACACACACACACACACACACACACACACACACACACACACACTTGCATGCATTCTCTCTCCCTCCCTCCCTCCATTAAGTTTCTTTTAGGCAGAACTGGGCCACTCCATCTGTGAATCTCCAGTTCAAGACTTCCTGAATTTAGCAGACTATGCGACTTCATTTTATTTGATTTGTGAGTTCCTCCTGCTAGCCTGTGAGCAAAGCCTGGCTGGCATTCGTTGTCACTGAGTTTCTTCTACATTGAAAACTGAATGAAAAAAATACCCTAGGAGGAGAAAAGTGGGTTGTTTTAGGTGTTACACTATTCTTACATCATTTAAGCAGCATGTTGCAAGATAACAGCCGTAACGTGTGGACGATTCTACTTATAGTAAAATAAATTATACGTGACACACATTTGGTTGCAAGCATCTAATTCCTTTTGTGTGCATATAATTCAATTCCTTGATTATTATAGAAACTCCACTGGAGATGTGACCTTTAATTTGTCCTAATGTATATAGGAGATAAACATGTTGCTGGGATTTAAATAACCGCATTTGCATGGTAATATGTTTAGGAAAACATGATGGTTATTTATAGGGCTTTGGGCTATTTAGAAATATTGTTTGTAAATATTTGTTTTGTCTATAGCAAAAAAAATTTTTTTTTCCATGAGGCTGTAAGTCCTTTCTCCGAGCCTTTGTGAGCTGCGTTTGGAAGATCTCCAGGCAGCACAAATTACTGAGAAACAATGCAAGGCTTCATAGCCCTGTTTGTTTGCTCTGTGATATGGAATTCATGATCAAACTTAGGTGGCCGAGGGCTTCCCATCCGCTCGCACTATGGAAGTCTTTTCTGTAGAGAGTGTCAATTGCTCACCATCCTTTCCTTCTTCTGCCCCTGTGACTGTATAGCCCCGTTCCTTCCAGGGGTAAAAAAAATCAAAGAGGAAATTCTAGTCAGGTACAACTAACCCCTTGGGGAGTGCAGCGGACGGATGGTCAATGAGAGATGCAGATTAGTCGATGAACAATCTTTGAAGGCATTCATCGCCATGCTGAGACCCTACCCCAGCCTGTCCAGTCAGCATTCCTGCAGGAATTCTGAGCAGCAAGGACTTTAATGCTTAAACGGAAAGACCAGTGCTCACCTACTGTGCCAAACCTCTACAGCAACCATTCAAAGGGGGTCGCCTTTTACTGTAGAAAAACAATCTGGGTTATGAACAGTACAGCGGGCACCATAGATTTGCTCTTAACAAGTTACCATGTTTTCTCTTCTACTGAATGATTAATTGTTCCACGTTTGATCAGGCTTCTTTTTATTCGTCAAAATAACCAAAAGAGTCAACCTGATAGTTAAATAAGATTATGGCATCTCATTAATATTTCAGCTGGCTATTTCTAACCCATTATTCTGATCATCCCCTAACGAGCACAATGTGGTTGGCTAATTCTGAAATTCAAACTAATTTTTTGCAAGGGTGGAAAAAGAAAATGCAAGTCTTACTGACTTGGAATTTATTAAAATCCCTACTCTGATAAAGAGTAACAGGTGTGCATCTATAGGTACGAAAATGCCTCTGTACATGGGGTAGCAACTTCAAGTGTCTCCTAACTTGTGCCATTACCTAACCATGTCACATTACGCATAATCACTTATGTATGATACCTGATACGCACAACTATAAATCTACTTAATTCTACCGTGATATCTTAAATGGATCTTTAAGGAGATGGGGGGGGCAATTTGTTTCTTCGCTGAGCAAATCAAACAACTTATCATGAACCCCAGTAAACTGAAATTAATCACGTGCAGAAAGTGCACAGTTCTTCATGGAATGGCTGTAAAGAGGTTGACTTTATGTAAATGAATCCTCTCCCCGATAAAATAAAAATCACTCGTCTTTTCACATCCGTAGACTAAGAACAATAAACACTTGTCTTTTTTGTCACTGATATTTTCAAAGTGATTTTCGGCATCTGCTTCTTTCTGTTATTTAATTAACCTGGTTTCAAAATAAACAAAGGCACCGTGTGTGTGTGTGTGTGTGTGTGTGTGTGTGTGTGTGTGTGTGTGTGTGTTTAAATCTATTTATTCCCTTTGGATCATTCCATGGCCTCTATGATGGAGGAGCATCACCCCCTCTAGTGGATAAAGGGAAAACGCATGCAAGCCAGGAGCTTGAAAGGCCCACTGGGTTTCCTGCAGCCTTCAGGTTCTCCTAAGTAAGCGGCTGATGGGTTAATTTCCTCCCGTCGCTGCTCTCCCTGAGAACATATTGTCTTGGAGTGAGGACTGTGTCCCACACGTTTGTTATATTAAGATGTAGAACAGAACTTGGACGTTAGCACAATGCAATAGAGGAAATAATCCTGAACAGACTTCCTGCTTCACCGGGGAAGCAGTATGTGGAACCAACCCCAATCGTTCACCTCTCTCTCTCTCTCTCTCTCTCTCTCTCTCTGTGTGTGTGTGTGTGTGTGTGTGTGTGTGTGTGTGCATGCATGTGTGTGTGTGTGTGTGTGTACACGCGTGCACTAAACAAAGAGACATCAAGCCCCCTATTCTCTACACCAGGAATTTGTAATCATTATGTATGCTAAAATATATTTTGTAGTTGAATTAAATGGACTAGCCATTAGCTTCTAGACTTTTCATTTATATAAAAAGTTGTTTAGAGGCGTTGATTATGGTTTCCTACAAAAAAAACATCTATTTTCAGTTGGATAACATAATATATGTCACACACACACACACACACACACACACACACACACACACACACACACACACTGGGAAGCTGGCTTATTCTCTGGGAAACATTTATCAGCAAATGGTCCATTAACTTCTACTCAACTATGGAGATTTAAGGTCAGTCAGTGGGCATGACTGCTGGCTCTAACTTCCGATAAGTAGAATAAACAAACACCCACTCAAGTATAAACTAGTTTTACTTTCTCTCTTTGAGCTTTAAACGCCGAGTCCTTGTTGCCAGCATCCCATGACCGTCTGTCCTTCACTGTTATGTCTACTCTACTTCTCAATAAGGAGGTGCTGGAGTCCTCGGACGCCATATTGCTGACAAACAAGTTAAGGGATGCTGGAGATGGCCCTGGACATCCCTTGATATTGCCCCCTTATTGGAATGAGGTTTGATTGACTCATGAAAATATATTTTAGGGACTGTAGGTGGCACAGTAACTAGGAGTGTTCACTGCTCTTGCAGAACACCAGACTTCATTCCCAGCATTCATGTCTGATTGCATATCTTTAATTATATTTTTAGATATAGGAAAACAGGACCAAATATATCTATATATATGTGTATATATATATATGTGTGTGTGTGTATATATACATATATACATATATATATATACATGACCTGGACATATATATAGTGATAAATCTTCACATCTATTTGATAGTCAAACAATAAGAGGGGGAGATTTGAAAACATTCTTATGAAAAGTAAAACTGTCAGTTGACCATCACATAAGTTGCAATATCCTTGCAAGTCTGAAAGCACAAAGCAATGAAGAAGGCCTTTATCAGATATGAAAGGCCTTGCAGTAAAGGCATCCTCAAGTCATAAATACACCTTAAGAGCACTTAGGATGTAGATGGGCAGACTGATGAGGTTATGTGAAGTAGAAATTGAATAGCAGTGTAAGTAGATGGCATTACACACTGCTATCATTGTTTCTCAGCTCATAAAACACTTATACTTCCACCACTGGGTTGGGTTGAGTTAGGTTGAGTTGGGTTTGGGTTGGAGTTGGGTTGGGTTGGGTTAGGTGGGTTGGGTTAGGGTTGGGTTGGGTTGGGTTTGGGATTTAGAATTGGGGTTGGGTTAGATTGGGTTGGGTTAGGGTTGGGTTGGGTTGGGTTGGGTTAGAATTGGTTGGGTTGGGTTAGGGTGGAGTTGGGTTGGGTTGGGTTGGGTTAGGGTGGTTGGGTTGGGTTAGGGGTGGGTTGGGTTAGGGTTGGGTTGGGTTGGGTTGGATTGGGGATTGGGTTGGGTTGGGTTAGGGTGGGTTGGGTTGGGTTGGGTTGGGTTGGGGTAGGGTGGGTTGTTGAGAGCAGATTTTCCCCGGTAGTTTGGGCTTACCTCATCCTTGCTATGTCCAGGCCAGTCTTGAACTCACAGAAATGCTCCTGCTTTAGCCTCCCTAGTGCTGAGATTATGAATACATGGCGCCATGCTTGGCTTTGCCTGTTTTTTTTATCTGCAAAATGACAGTGCGCCCTTCCTTTATCACAGAATTGGTGAAAGCAAAGTGGCCTAGAATACCCGTTCCTCAATCCTAGGACTGCCCCATAGAGACGGGGAGTTGGACACTATAAATATTCATAGCAAAGTAGGAAGTTAGTCTCAGAGAAGCTCCAAGAATGTTGAGAAAGGATGTCAAAGCTGAACCCCCCACCTCTGCGTGCGGAGAAAGCCATTATGCACAGACATATGGAAGCAGACGATGAAGCGTGACTAAGGGAAGTGGGTGAGCCATTTGCACTGAACAAGCCTTGAAATGAGTGCCTGCAAATAAGGAAGCAGAGGGAGGTGGAGTGCAAGCTCAGCAGCAGGAAAGGCGCTCAGACTCCATGCGTGCATGGTGTTCAAGGGGCAGCAAGGCCAACCGTCTGTCCCACAGGTTAAAACTGCTGTTCTGAAGCTGAACCTTTGGGGTCTGTGCTACACCTGAGCACTGGGATCAGAACAGCACCGTGGTGATGAGTTTCAGGGTGGTTGGAAGAGGAGAAAGGAAGGGTTGGTGTTAATGTAGGAGCTCAACCGGCGTGCAACCTGGAAGGGGGTTCTAAAAGGCTAGAAGAAACATGGCTGACTGTGTAAGGTGGGAAGTGAGAAGAGCTGGGGTGTACAGTCAAAAGGGGTGCTGAGCTTTCTGGCCTGGAATCCAGAACATTTATAAAAATAGAGACTGGACTTGATGGGGAAAATGAGGGGTTCTGTTTCGGGTTTGTTGAGCATATGCACCTTACTATGTTGTACAACCTTTTGGGGAGACCCTGGCTTCTGCTGCAAAAGCGTTTCCTCCACCATGCTCTTTTAACTGCTAAGTGACAATTATACTCAGCTATGCACAGGCTCTAGGCAATCCTGAGTTACCAGAGCCCACTTCCTCTTTTCAAGGCAGCTTTTGCACACAACCACTAGTTGTGGTGGAAGCCAGACACCTGTGGGTAGCGGCAGCGCCAGATTTAGCCGAGCTATGGAACGCCAGAGTAGGCACTGGCGAAACTCTTCCCTTTTCTGTATGTGGTTTTCTGCTCTGGGTACCAGCACTGTATCAGCATTCCGTCAGCGGGCTTCCCACCAGGGTCTCCCATCATTCTCATCTGTGGGGAGAATGTACGGCATGCTGGCAGGCTGTCTGTAAACCTGGGTGTGGCACTATGTAAGTGAGTGGATGAGGGAAGGACTTGATGACTGAGGGTAGTATCTGGCCAACTTATTCACTCTGAGAGTTTGGATTCCACAGAACACAGTGGCTAGCTAGATTAGCTGCCCCCCTAGGCTCTGCATTCATGTGAGAGACCCCACCTCCATATACAATCTGATTGAAGAAAACATCCAGTGTCCACCTCTAGCCTTACATGCATGTGCACACCCATGTGCATCATAGCACACTCATGCGTGCACACACATACATGCACACACACAGCAGCCATCTTAACCCTTCAAACACACAGTTCCATGGCTGTAATACGTATGGACCTGGGTGACAGTGCTCAGCACTATTAAAGTAAATGAATAAGGAAGCAAGTAAATAAAGCCACATAGAGAAGTGGCCTGCACATTAACGGAAGGAATTATTACCGATGTGTCTCATACTGTCACAGAATTAAGAGAACAGGACCCATAACTTAGCACTTTAAATAAAATTATATCACATAATCAATTATCCACCCATGAGCCTGGCTGGTTTGGGGAGTCGTTCGTGATTAGATAACGCGCCCTCACTTCTAGTAGTTAGCCATGATTGGATGAGAAGAAATGACATTCTGCAGACATAAATTTCTGAGTAGAGACTTGCAGGAGCTCTTGTGGGCCCAAACTATGTGTGAACTGTCAAGGATTTTCCTTATAATCTGCAACCTGAACTGATGGTCTGATGCGAGCATCCTGTTAATGTGTCTCTAAGTGTGCGAGGAAGCTGCACGCACCAGAGAGACCAGATATTACAGTGGGACCATCAATACCACAGCTTCATTTGGCCTTCCCTTTGAGTTAGTCATCAAGAAGAGAGTCGTGTGTGTGTGTGTGTGTGTGTGTGTGTGTGTGTGTGTGTGTGTGTTTTCATGTGCGTTTCAGTACATGTGTAGGTATGTGTATGTGCACACATGAGCATATATATCAGATGTTTTCCTCATTATGGAACTAATTGATCAGAATATATGTGATCTCCCTTAGCATGGGGCTTACCTGTGAGAATGGTCCATGTTTCGTCCAGGCATGTTGGCTTACTTCTTTAATCCCAGCAACTCGGGAACCAGAGGCAAGTGAATATCTATGGGTTCAAGACTAAATGTGGTCTCGTGGTGAGGTTCCAGGACATCAGGGCCTATTTAAAACTCTATCTCAAGAAAAAAAAAAAAAAGGAAAAAAGAAAGTGGTCTGTGTTTAAATTCTGGTCCTGATGATGCCTGAAGGAGGTTTTCTTTATGGTGATGCCTGATTAAGGCGTCTTTGCAACAATACATAATGAAGTACATAAGTATATACTTAAAAAGAAGGTATTATTGCCTATGTCTTTAAAATAAAAGTTAGGCATCGTGGCATGTGTCTGTAAGTCCAGATTTGTGAGGCTAAGACAGGAGTAGAGCTTGAGTTTCCCATGTCAGTCTGGGCTACACAATTAGTTCCAGGCTAGCCAGATCTATACATGGAGACCCTGTCTCAAAACAAAGCAAGAATCAAGCAAAACTCTTCTTGAAGAGCCTACAGTATAACCGATAACAATAGTAACACATAAAATCTAACAGGCTCAGTAAGTATCGATATGTTTGAAAGGAGAGAGACAGAAACAGAGACACAGAGATGACAGAGAGGCAGAGAGAGAGATTAGATGTAGACCAACAACACCTAAGTAAAAGGACCCCTGAGTCAGAGAGGGATCCAGAAGAAACAGGGAAACGGTCCACACTAACCAGCTTTCAGGGAAACTATGTACCCTGAGTGGGCTCCAGGTATTATAATCAGGTCTTTAAAATCACCATGCAGTTGTATTAGTTTGAATGACTACCTATTGTGCAGCCCAGATCAGCCAGTTTGAACCCAGAGCTACAGTATCTCACAGCACTGAAGTTCCTTGCCCTTATCACAAGAACACACACACTAAGCAAGCAAATGGAAGAAGAAGAAGAAGGGGAAGGAGGGGGGAGGAGGAGGAGGAGGAGGAGGAGGAGGAGGAGGAGGAGGAGGAGGAGGAGGAGGAGGAGGGAAGGAGAAGAAGAAGAAGAAGAAGAAGAAGAAGAAGAAGAAGAAGAAGAAGAAGAAGAAGAAGAAGAAGAAGAAGAAGAAAGAAGAAGAAGAAGAGGAGGAGGAGGAGGAGAAGAAGAAGAAGAAAAGAAGAAGAAGAAAAGAAGAAGAGGAATACTGCCCCCCAAAAAAGGTGCATTCTTTGGTCTAGAAATTGGAAATGCAGCCATCCCAACCAGAAATAGCTAGTCTCTACCAGACCCGAATAGCCTACACCAGAGGGACCTAGCTCACTTTTTTCTCCTTGTCCCCACATGTGGTCCCCATGAAGCTTGGTAGTTTTGGGTCACACATTTGGAGCATGAAGTCCTTGGTGTTCCCTGTGACCACCATGCTTGTTAGGGGACTGCTTGGCTGAGCTGTCGTCCATCTCAGGAGGAGATGGGCTCTGCATCTCACTGGCCCACCACACAGACCATCCAGATGCCAGTGCAGTCCTTGGTGTGTGGAGGTGCCGTTCGAGTGACTCTCCAAGGGAGAAAAAGTCTGAGGAAGGCCAAGATGGTGACATTTCTTCAAGCCTACCTGACTACAGTCTTCAGAATTAGTTTTAGTGAGCATTGTCTACTTCCTAATTTGGTAGCTGCCTGTTTCTTATTTTATTATAGTAGATATTTTTAACCCAGGTGCTATTTTTGACCTGGGAGCTATTTAAAGCATCAAGACAGACAAAGGGTGGAAAATCACTACCAGAACGGTAGGTTGTCAAACAACAACAGAAAAAAAAATGGCATCTTATTTCTTTGTTTTTATTTCTTCCTTCAAGGGATCATATAGCAAGGGATACACCTAACTTCTCAGAGACTTTGACAATGTCCCTGCTAGGTCAGGACAAATGGGGTGTGGTCACACTTTCCAGATCATCAGATTAAGAATCCATTCATGAATCGCTTCTCGGCCTTTTGGCTAAGATCAAGTGAAGAATCCATTCATGTTTTTCCCATGTGATTGTATGTTCACTTCAAAATTACAGTAGGAGACATGAAGGTAGGAAAACAATTTCTCACCCCCTTGAGTCATAACCAACACCATCTGACTAAAGCATGGCCACTCATGGTCCTTTCCCAACACTATGTTAAACAGTCTAGAACATTCTGCCTTTCTGCTCAGTGTGAAGGTTGAGATTTCCCATACTGTATCTAACACGTCCAATGCCTTGATTTAAAAGCTCCAAGCCTTAAATCTTCAGGGGCATGAGTGGCGTTGCTAACCTATGCCAGCCCGTGCAGGCTTTTAAATTAACTGTTTTGAGCTCCCAGGTTGAGCTTAATTCTTCATTGGTGGGGAGCCCTGGCTGAAAAGCATCTTCCACTACACACTTCACACAGTTTCTGTGTCCTGCTACCAAGCTTCGACTCTGACGTCAAGTTCACAGGGCCAGGTCCTACAGCTGAGCTCAGCTGTAGTTCCAGAAAGAGAGAGATAGACAGAGACAGAGAGATAGACAGAGAGACAAAGAGACAGAGACAGAAAGACAGAGAGACAGAGAGAGAGACAGAGAGACAGAGACAGAGACAGAGAGAAAGAGACAGAGAGAGACAGAGAGACAGAGACAGAGAGAGACAGAGACAGAAAGACAGGGACAGAGAGACAGAGAGACATAGACAGAAAGACAGAGACAGAGAGACAGAGACACAGAGAGAGAAAGAGAGACACAGAGAGACAGAGACAGAGAGACAGAGAGACAGAGAGAGAGATAGAGAGAAAGAATGAATACTGGGATAGAACAAAGACCCCAGAAGTAAACACAAACAAACAGAGAGAAAGACAGAGAGACAGAGACACACACACAGACAGAGACAGAGAGACAGAGAGACATAGACAGAAAGACAGAGACAGAGAGACAGAGAAACAGAGAGACATAGAAAGACAGAGACAGAGAGAGACAGAGAGACAAAGAGACAGAGACAGACAGAGATAGAAAGAGACAGACAGAGAGAGAGACAGAGAGAGATCTGGTGGGCACTTGTTTGGGAAGATGCCAGCTTACTCTTCTATGGTGGTGTGGTGGCTGTTGTAGTTGCTGTGGTTGGTGGTGGTGGTGGTGGTGGTGGTGATGGTGATGATGGTGATGATGATGTTGTTATGGTTGTGGTGGTGGTTGTTGTTGATGATGGTGATGTTGTGGTTGTTGATGATGGTGGTGGTGATGGCAATGCTGTTATGGTTGTTGTGGTTGTTGTTGTTATTGTTGTTGTTGTTGATGATGATGATGATGATGGTGGTGGTGGTGGTGGCAGTGGTGGTTATGTTGTTTCTTTTCCTTTCTTTCAGATGCTTCCACACTGTTTCCACAGAGGGTTTGTTTTCTTAGTTGTCTTGTTACCTCCTGAAATAGGACCATCAATAAAGAAAAGTGGGTTAAGGCTTGGCCTGGGCAGGATGGAAGCTTTTGTGCAGGTCCCATTTGTTACTGTTGCCTTTTTTATATTGTAGCTGTTCCCACCGGCACTAATTCAGTCTCGTGTTTAGGTTTTGCAAGCATTGGATGGAGAGGTTTAATTAAAAACAGTCTTGAGGAACAGCCGTGAACCAGACCCCAGAACTTGCGCCGGCCACCTCTTCCAGTCACACCCTTGTTCTTTTATCACTTCATTATCTCAAGTCCAATGTTGACTCGGTCGATTTCCTGTTTGAGCCTGAGCCAGTCCCTTGAAGTTATTTCAGCATCATAGTGTGGACAGCACAAGGTTCCCCGGGAACCTTCCCCCATTTACCATTTTCTCTATTGTCTCTTCCTTCCCTAATGACAAGCACAGAGAGGTATTTCAAGCAGGTACTTAATAACCCGTGTGCTTTTGACGCTCTAACCACTGGCCAGCACTGATAGCAATGGATCTGCAGAAGTGTTCAGACATTCTGTGCACACGCAGGTACCTCGGAGGAATTTTTATATGAAAACTTCAGTCAAGGAGCCACTTTCTCTGCTGTGTTTCACATGCTCAACTTTTCCAGCCCTCTCAGGTCTGTCTTGAAATACTGTCAAACAACGTGAATGGGGGTTTTCTGTTTCACTAACACAGCCTGATAAAACGGAGCCAAAGGGGTTGGTTGAATATCCTTCAGGAATAGCTCTGCTGGATGTGAGGACAGCTAAACACTTTAGGAGTTTGGACGTGGCAAGGACTGTTCATTTTTGTTCAGTCTCCTTGTTTTATATCTGAGAAAACTGGGGACTGGAAAGCTATGTAATCTGTCTGGAATTGCCCATTTAGTGAGCGGTGTGATTTCTAAGGAGACGTCCACCATGTTATTTTTGAGATTTGGTTTTCATTTCCAACTATGTGTATGGGATGTGTGAACATGAGTATGAGCACAGTGTTCACAGAGGCCACACGGGTGCCCAGCACCACTCACATCTGTGAGAGCAAGAAGTGCTCTTAACTACTTGCTTTTTGAGACAGGGTCACTCACTGGAACCTATGGTTAGGCTGCCTGTCCAGAGAGACCCACTAGGATCCCCCTCCGCAGTCTGGGATTCCAAATGCAGGCTACAACGCCTGGCTTTAGGCTATAGCGTCTGGCATCTTAAGAGTGTTCTCACACTTTTGCAGCAAGCATTTTAACCTACTAAGTTATGTGCTTGGCCTCTTTAAGCTTTAAGCCTCCAATTTTATTTTATGTACATTCTTTGACAAATTTGAGCCATCGACTGAAATTCGCGTTTCTCATCGTTCCCAGGCCCCTCCCCCATGGCTCTCTGCAGCCAATCCGCTCCCTGACGAGGACACCGCCGGTTCTCTTCCATTGCAGTTTATCTTTTCTAGATGTGTGGCTGTCTCGCGGCTCGTACTTTCATGTTTGACATTTAAAAACTCATCTTTTATATATCAGTACCGATGTAGGGGTTTTGAGAACAACGTGACCTTTCATGACCCATCCACGTGTGATCTAGGACCTAAGATGCTGGACACTCACAGTCATCAAAGACTGACTTGAGACAGGACCCCCAAGCTTGCTGTGGACTCATGGGAACAGCAGAGCAGCAGCAGGCATAGTACGAATTTTGACGGACAAGTGACAATGGGAGTAGCATGAAAAAATAATTTAAAAACTGAGAAAATTTCAAGCGTTGGGAAGGGTTTCCTGCAGGAAAAAGGCCGCTGACCACAAGCCCCATGCACACGCTCCCGCCCTATCGCCACCCAAACATTCAGGTGCCCTGTGCTGCACTCCCCGCCCCTCCCCCGCTGCAGTGGCTCTGCCACCTGGAGGCCTCAGTTATCTGCCACTAGTTACTGGCTGGCTGGCGTTGCGGGCTCTGACCTCACACGTGTCTCACGCAGTTAACTATGCTAAGCCTCCTTGTCCCCAGAGCTATGGAGAAGTGGTTGTGTTCTTGGTGACTGTCTGTGGGACGATCCAGGATCTGTTTCCTGAACAGCAGCAGTTTCCCTGGGAGCCACCATTACTTATAACGTATTCCATTCTAGCTTTATTAGAAGCAACACATGGAAGCAGGAGTACGTACTAAGCATCGGTGCCTAGCTTGTGTTTTAATGCGGAAAGGTACGGCAGAAACCAGCCAGCCCAGAACATCATCTCAGCTTGGCCGTCTCCTATGAAGCTTCAGGAGTCTTTGTCTCTGTGCTTGGTGCCCCTGGCTATACTGTCTCAACCCTTCTCTTCCCATTTTTTCCTTCATGTCCATCCCCACTTTGCCTATGTGACGATCTCAGTTCCCTCACCGCCGACTTACTGTGTGCTGGCGCCTGCCCATAGCGTGTGCTTTTCCCAGTCTCCTTCTAATTAAAAACATACTATTTTATTCTATTTATGAATTTATTTTTATTTGCTGTACGTGGTTACACATGAGCACAGGTCCCCACATGCACATATACGGATCTGAGTGAACGGCTTTCGAAAGTTGATTCTCTTCCTCTACATGTGGTCCTGGGAATCAAACTTAGGGCTTTAAGCTCACAGCACATGCCTTTATCTGATGAGCCATCTCACCAGCCCAACATTTGTGTTATGTTTATCTATTCAGTGTGTGTGTGTGTGTGTGTGTGTGTGTGTGTGTGATAAGTGGGCACATCTACCACAGCACACATGTATATGTATATGTGCTAGTAGTACATGTATGGCACACGTGTGTGGAGGTGTATGTATGTGTGAGTTAGTAGTACATGTACCATGGCACACCTATGGAGGCCGTCAGTTCTGTCCTCCTATGTGGGAGTCCATGAACTCAGGCCACCATGTGCAGTAAGCAAGTGTCATTTCAGCAGCTTTCACACTTGTCCCGTAGCAATGTCTCATGCTATAACCTGTTCTGTTGGTCCGCTCCACTGTTTCTTTCCTGTTTCTGGTCATTATGAACACATGATGCCATGACTTGGTGCCACAAACGTCTTCCTGAGGTCATGGGCTTCCAGTTCTCTTCAATGAAAACTTGAACATGGAATAACTGGTCATCACATAAACAAACATGATATAACTCATCATCACATAAACATGGAATAACTCGTCATCACACCTAAGGGGATCTGTGGACATCCTGTTGCAAGACATGCTGCATTAAAATATCCAATGAAACCTGGTACAGTGTTTAGAGTGACCCAGTGGAAGCACACAGAAAGCTTTCAGAGTCTTTTGTCTCCCAAGAAAGGTGCCTCAGTGAAAGACACGCCTTCCTAGAGTCTCACCTGACTGTCACTTCCAAGCACGTCAGAAACATCAAATAAACATCACTGACTTCCCTCGAGGTGACAGATGATAGGCATAGGTCACTAGCAGAGAATTGGCCCTGAGCTTTAATACTCCTCTGTCGTTAACATCCTATCAGAAGTTTAAATATAGATTATTCTACCCAAAATTAATTGTCGCTTCTGAAACCCAACACCCATGCAATTCTCCTTCCAGAACATTCCAGCTCTGCAGCGAGTGAAGGAGGCCTCCTGGTCATGTGAATGATGGGACCAATGCTTTTGACCTCACTGTCCATTGGCTGACGCTGTAAACACAAGTAAGGTCCTTCTCTCAAATTAGCTGTGTTGTTGTTGTTGTTGTTGTTGTTGTTGTTGTTGTTGTTGTTAGGAGAAATGACATCATTCTAGGTTAATTAGCACTTTTTTCTTTTAAAATCATGAAATCACATCAAAGTGATAAGAATAATTATCACCATTTACTGACAGTACCACAGACACTAATAGCAAACGTGTGTGTTTGTGTGTGTGTGTGTGTGTGTGTGTGTGTGTGATCACTATCTTAAAAATAATATCAGGGAACTCAATGTAAATGCATTTGAATGGTAAAGTGAGCAGAGAGAGTTGGGACAGTAGCTTGGTGGGTAAAGCACAAAAGATAAGGAAGTGAGTTCTGTCCCTAGCGCCCATATTAAAAGGCCAGGCACACATGTAATCCCAGTGCTGGGGAGGCAAACACAGGAGGATCTTGCTGGGCAACCAGTAGGGCTGAGTCAGTAAATTCCAGCTCAGTGAGAAACCTTGTCACCAAGGTTGACTTCTGCACAGAAGCACATATATGTGCACAGACACATGCGAGCACACACATCTAGCAGCGGACAACTACAGAACTCAGAGCCACGGTGTCTCCTCTACGAGTTGCTCAGTATTGTTGCTTTGAGTCAGGCTGCAAAAGACAGACAGATTAATGAAGCCCTTTATTAGACAAGGCCTGAGCATGAATTAAAAGCCCCGATGAGGTCCTCTGGGGCACTCCGTAGTTGAAGGTCAGGCTGCCATTACACACTTTCCACTGTAAACTAACTAAACTGTGGTGAGCTGCTGTGTTTTCTTTCTCTTCCCCTTCAGCCTCCTCAGGGAGCATCTCAATTCAAAGAAAGACCAGGAGAGGCAGGCCGCTTGCCGTGAATAATCGGAAAGAATCTATAAGTTCAAAAGCAACTTGAATTCCTAGAAGAGATTGAATGTTATAAGGATAAACAGGTCAGTATTTTAAAGACAAAACCACCCTTGTTTAGTATCAAGTGAGTATTGGTCACAGGTTCACATGGCTTTCGTTACTTATATGATCGCCTCCATTGGTTCTTTTCCCTAAACGGAATTCAGACTCTGAGCGAAGTTGAAATCAGAGGTGGTTGTTTTTCTTTGGGTCTCCCTTTTCTCTTTTCTTGTTTTGGAGGTAACATTAACAGTTACCTCGCTGAAGCCTCAGTGAGGTGGAGTACACAGGACACTTTCTTAGGACGTATAGACAAATCCAATCTACGGCTGAAAGAGGGAAAGAGCGTGTCTGTCAGGATGTGTTTCTTAAATGCAAAAGTGGTGGTGTTGCAGGAGTTTGAAGTAAAGAGAGAAAAGGAATTGTTTTCTATAGACCATGTCTGACGTATCAGTTTTTAGATGGCGACACCACCCCGCTGAGCCTCCGTTCTGCTTGTACCAGTAGAGAAAACAACCGTATGGTTCGAGTAGCTTTTTAAATTTCAGTTACCGGGACTCCACCAAAGTTTTATACTCACGACAGTTAAGTTCTCAGGATGCACAGCATCATCAGGAAGAAAGAGAAAGGAAAGAACAAAGGAATGAAGGAAGGAAGGAAGGAAGGAAGAAGGAGGAGGAGGAGGAGGAGGAGGAGGAGGAGGAGGAGGAGGAGGGAAGGAAGGAAGGGATCAGAAAATAGCAAATTCCAGGTTTGTCTCAAAATTTGTAGGGTGGATATTCTATTTTTCCAGATAATACATAGACTATATTATAAAAAAAATAAGAGTATAAATGGGAATCAAATCAGAGAGAGCCACCAAGCTCAATTCACTTCAAGTCATTATCTGTAGAGATCTTTTAAAGCTGTGTTAACAATCTAAAAGGGGAGAGAAGTGAGGTGGGAGGAAAGGGTGCTGGCCCTGCTGCGACTTCTCAAAGCTGCTCAGAGCTGTGGTTTCCTTCAATGCACATAGCCTGGCATGTCGCATACAGAGAATTAACCGAGGTGCTATAAAAAGATAAATAGTTCTAAGGCAGACTAATTGTCAAGTGGAGGTCATGCCAAATGCTACCAAGGAGACCACGTTGGGAGAAGGTTGCCGGCATCCTGGAGAGACACAGAGTGTAATTCAGGCTCAGCCATTCCGCGACGGAGGCTTGTCATCTACAGCTGCTATCTGGTGCACAGTGGGCATCCAAGGGTCTTAGCTCCTCCATGGGGGTCACTGGAGTTCACCCATAGCTGGAGGAATATGAGGGCCACCTCATCGGTCACTGGATAATCCCCAGGCTTCTGCACGTCTGGCTACGACTCACAGGCAGAGTCTGCTCTGATGATCACAGGCCAGATGGTTGCAGAACAACAGGTCCCCGTGTAACTGAGTTGGCCTTTTATTTGAGCAAGGATGAATTCTGGGTGACTGGAAAGATGAGGTGGGCAAAGTGTTTGCTGAGAAAGCACAAGGGTCTGAGCTCAGGTCCCAGAACCCATGGAAAGGAAAAGTGTCAGGCATGTGGTGCAATAACCCTCAGGGTAGAGAAGAAATAAGGGACCCTCTGGCATTCCTCTATCACCAAAGTGGGGAATGATACATGGTGCTGACCACTGGTCTCTCTCTCTCTCTTCTCTCTCTCTCTCTCTCTCTCTCTCTCTCTCTCTCTCTCTCTCACACACACACACACACACACACACACACACACAAGCATGCATAAACTTACATATACTCTTGTGGTGTACACATACACATGCACATGCATACACATACATGCACACACATGTATATGGACACATACACGTGCACCCATATACACACATGCACGCATGCACAGATTCACTCATCCATGCACACACACAAACATGCATGAACATGCATACACTCATGCATGTACACATAGACACGCACACACAGGTGCATGCATACACACATACACTCACATGGGCAAGAGTGTGTTTTGTGAGGCATCCTAATTTTCATTACATAACACTAATTTTTGATCAGCCACAAGAGTGCAATTACTCCAGGTCCTTGTTAGGCAGAATGAATTAGGCATCTTACACCCTGTGGCCTAATGAAAAACCTTGATGAGAGACCCCGCTCTCTGAGAGCCCCTTGTGTGATAATCCATTAAATTACCCTTCAGAGATTCTGGAAGGCCTTTGGTTCAATATTGCCAGCACGTGATCACGTGCTTACATCCCGTCACCTTTGCTCCTCAGTAAAACGCCCCATTGTGTGCTGTGTTCTATTCCAGGGCTTTTAACTTTCTGTGATGGCCACTTACTGCACAGAGTGCATGTGGGCCATGTCACCGTGCAGGGGACATTCGTTCACTCAAAGGTGCTACTGACAGTTATGCCCTCACTTTATGGATCTGTCTCCTAAGAGCACACACCTTCCCAGAGGTTAGGAGAGAAAGGAACTTTATCTTAGAAAGATACGTGTGTGTGTGTGTGTGTGTGTGTGTGTGTGTGTGTGTGAGAGAGAGAGAGAGAGAGAGAGAGAGGGGAGAGAGGGAGGAAGAGTTCATGTATGTATGTCTAGATGTGTGTGTGTGTGTTGTGGGGGTGTGGGTGAGAGAGAGTATGTGTATCTATGTCTAGATGAGTGTGTGGAGGGGGGTGGGAGTGATAGTACATTTTTATATGTGTAGATGTGTGTGTGTGTATATGTGTGTGTGTGTGAGTGAGAGAGAGAGAGAGAGAGAGAGAGAGAGAGAGAGAGAGAGAGAAAGAAAGAGAGAGAGAGAGAGAGAGGGAGAGAGGGAGGAAGAGTTCATGTATGTATGTCTAGATGTGTGTGTGTGTGTTGTGGGTGTGTGGGTGAGAGAGAGTATGTGTATCTATGTCTAGATGAGTGTGTGTAGGGGGGTGTGAGTGAGAGTACATGTATATATGTCTAGATGAGTGTGTGTGTATATGTGTGTGTGTGTGAGTGAGAGAGAGTACGTGTATATATGTCTAGATGAGTGTGTGTGTGTGTGTGTGTGTGTGACTTTTAGATTGTTTAAGAACTGAATGGTCCCAGGGAAAGCAACTGTGAGAATTTCCTAGTCTCAGCCCTGTGGTGACTAATTAGGGGACTTTAAGCAAAGCTATGTATTTCTGTGCATCAAGCCATTTCTTGACACAAATGTTTGACGAAATTTCCAAACTGCTCATTGAGAAACTTGCAAAACAAAGTGATGAAGAAAAATCTCTGCAGTGGGTGGACTGTGAGGACGCCCATTTCACTCTACCATAGTGGGATGCTCTGGGGTGTGTGTGTGTGTGTGTGTGTGTGTGTGTGTGTGTGTGTGTGTGTGTGTGTGTGGCGTGTGTGTGTGTATGCATGTGTGTGTGTGTGTGTGTGTGTGTGTGTGTGTGTGTGTGTGTGTGTGTATGCATGTGCATGTGCGTGTGTGTGTGTGTGCACTTCTGAGTGTCACAGTTCACAAGTGGATGTCAGAGGATAACTTGGGGAATCCGTTCTCTTTGACCATGTGAGTCCCAGGAATTAAAGTCTGGTCATCAAGCTGGCAAAACACCTTCACCCTCATCTCCCCGCCCTCGGTTTTACCTTTTAACATTTGGGAGTCTAAGTCAAGAAGAAGGAAAATCCCCAGGAATTTATGGCCAGCCTGGGCTATATAAGGAGACCCTGGAGGGAGCTAGGAAAGGAGGAGGAGGAGAAGAAGAAAGGAAGGGAAGGAAGGGGAGAGAGAAGGGAGGAGAAAGAGAGGAGACAGAGGGGGAAAGAAGGGAAGTTCAGAACCTAAAACTCAAGTAAATGCAAGGTGTTGTTAGCAGCTTGCCACAATCCCAGACTCAGAAGGAGGAGACGACCCCCGAGGGCAAGCTGGCCAGTTAGACTAGCTCATTCTTGAGCTCTGAGTCTGACTGAGAGATTCTGTCTCATTGAATAACATGGAAGACCCATCCCCAGGCCTCTCATACACACGTACCCATGTGCACATGTACCCCCATGCAATCTGCCTACACATGTGTAAGCATACATATACATATAACAGAGAGAGAGAGAGAGAGAGAGAGAGAGAGAGAGAGAGAGAGAGAGAGAGAGAAATGGAAAAAGAAGATTGAGATGTGACTCTTGATATTAGGTGCTCACTGCTCTGGCTGCCCGCCCCTAACCTCACCCCCAGGAAATGTTGTTTTTTGAATTGTTTCTGTTAACCAACAGCCTTATAACAGAAAGTCATACTTTCCATTGCCCCATAGGGCAGTGTCCTAGAAAGAACTTTGTCTCATGTGGGGATGCTTATCACACCCTGGTTAGAACAAAGGCAAATCAACTCATAACTAAATGAGGACATCCTCATAACCTTAATGGGCTCACCCCTCTTGCCCTGTTAGAAAATGCATGGCCTTTCTCTGATCCCATGTCTGCATTTAATCTTGGGAGGTGAGAAGGCTAAGAAAATCTAGGTCATACACAACAGCTGCTGATATTACTGCTTTTGTGTAAATGATGCAGACTTACCTTACACCCTACCTTCCCAAGTTACCTCCTCATCCTCAGCCGTTCCTCCACGCTCTCTCTCACTCTGCACCCATGCTTCCTCTCACTGTGCATGCACACACACACACACACACACACACACTCTATCTCACTGCACACACACTCTCTCTCTCAGTGCACACACATGCTCCATCTCACTGCACACACATACATGCTCCCTCTCACTGCACACACAGGCACCCTCTCATGGCACACACATTCTCCATTTCATTGTGCACCAACACTCCAAACTACACACACACATTGAAGTCTGCATCTTATCTTGCATTTCCCTGTTTGTTCTTTCCTGTGATTCAGTCATGTGCTGTGGCAAAGCATACCTATGGGCCTGCAAAATATATATATACATAGTGTGTGTGTGTATGTGTGTGTGTGTCTGCAAATTTTTAAGTAGGTAGTGATAGATGATAGATGATCGATTATAAATAACAGATAGATAATAGATGGTAGATAGATAGATCATAGATAACTGTAACCACAGTTAGAATCCACCATGTTTAAAATGGTGCTTCTGTGGAAGGTGTTAAGTTCAAAATGTCTCCTTTCCTACTTCCAACTCTTCCTTAGGTTTATTTATTTTATGTTATGTCTGTGGGTCTTTTTCCTGCATGTAATATGATGCCCTAGCAGTCCAGAAGAGGGATTTGGAACCCTGGAATTCGGGTTACAGATGGTGGTAAGCTACCATGTAGGTACTGGGAACCTAACCCAGGTCCCCTGCAAGGACAACAAGGGCTCTTAACCACCCTAGAGATCTCTCCAGACCTTCCCACTGCTTTCTGAAGAGAGGAAGTAGAATCTCACTGTGCAAGCCTTTGAGAAATATTAAACATTACCGCCACAGTCATAAACAGCTTCTCAACAGGGGATTAAGTAACCTTCCCAGTCAACAAGTTAAGAAAAGCATCGCTGGCTAAACACACTCTATTTACCATGAAAAACTAACTCACTTATATAATCCCACAGGTTGGGCTAATCCTGGTGATGTTATTTTTCTAGGTATGCCATACTCCAAGGGTTTGGGAATTCACGAGGAGAATTCCACCCAGCTAAATGGGAAAAGTTTTCCATTGTTTTACATGAACTTAAGGTGAGTGGTAAAGGTTCTTTTTGACTGTATACTAATACTATTCCTAACGACCTTATATCAATTATTATTTCTATAACTACTTTGAGAATTCTATTACAATATACATGAGTCTCTAAAGGTTTATTTATTTTTATTTTGTGTGTGTTTTATTTTATTTTTATGTGTATGGGTGTTCTGTCTTACATATATGCGTGTCTGAGCACCACTTGCATTCAGTGCCCTGGGAAGCCAGAAGAGGGCGCTGGATCCCCTAACACTGGAGTTACATATGGTTGTAAGCTGCCATGTGGGTGCTGGAAACTGAACCCAGGTCCTCTGGAGTGCTCTGAACTGCTGAGCCACCTCTCCAGCCCAGAGATATGTATCCTGCTTAGGGAACATTTTTTTTTTAATTTTCAGTAACAATAAAGCTTCAGTGATCACTATGAACACTGACAGATAGGGTATACAAAAAAAAATACAACAGAATTTGCTACAGGGGTCAGCAGGTCAGTTCTAACAGTCAGTCATGAAGAAACAGAGTGCAGGCCAACAGGCATTAGAGGGACTGGAGTGGTTCAGATGACCCACTGCTTCCTGCACAGGATCCAGGTTTGATTCCCGGCACTATCATGGCATTATACAACCATCTGTAACTCCATTTCCAGAGGATCCAGTGCCCTCTCCAGGCCTCTCCAGGTACTGCATGCCTGTAGCACACAGACATACATACAGGCAAAAGCCCATGTACATAAAATAAAAACTGACTATTAAAACTTAAATTCGTTCCTGGAATGCCCCTGTTAAATGTTGCATCTATCTCTGTGGGTGTAGGCGAATTTAGTGAATTTGGGGTAAGTACTGTTAGTATTTTTTAAACCTAAGTATTTTGCCTTTAAAATTGTTGTACAAAAGAGTACTTACATATGTACTCAGATGTGAAGTGCAAACGTAGTCATGCCAACATAAAAGCAAGCACATGGCCGTGGCAAACAGCAAGGCACACAGGTATTCATATGAAGAGGGTGCTCTGGCAGGCAGCTGCACACTTACGGTGAGAAACGCAGCATGCCGGTTGAGTTTCCCTATTGTATCAGGAAAGAGAACCTCTATGTTCTGACACTTAACGAATCCCTGGTGGAAAAATAATGTCAAGTTGCAGAGTGGCCTTACCACGTTTATGAGGAAGACTATCTTCATTTAAATATCCATGCGCGCGCACAGACAGACACACCTGTACCTCCAGAGGGTGTGTGCCCACAGTGTTAGCCGTGGTTCCCCCGAGAAAGAGGAGTGGAAAGGCCTTGGAGAGCGGATGAGGTGATTGGGTGTAGGAGTGACGAAGTTCTTTTTTCGTCTAAACATTCCAGTGCAATTCAAACCCAATATTGGTTTGCCAGCGTCGTCTGAAATCCCGATCCACAATCTCCTTGCTGTTGCTTTTACTCTTGCTCCCGCTTTTACTCTTGCTCCAATCTCTATGAGGAAAAAGTTACATTCATGTTAGAGCTTTGAAGGATATTGTAACTGGCTTTGCCGGGATGAAAATATCCAAGAGTTACTGCCCCACCCCTCTCTTTGACTATCAGGCTATACTGAAACAATGGACCCCCAGAAACTGGAATTCCCTCAAGAATCTCATTCTGGGAGAAGAGAATGTCTAAAGCCTGGGCCAGTTGGAGAGAACCCTGCCTTCCGCTTCCTTTCACCTCGCTCAGAACCTCTTCTGCAAGCAGCCACCCTGGATACACGTCCTTTTCTCTTTCCTGTTAATGTGGCTGTTTCAATCAGCTTATGGAGGACCGGTGGCTGAACCTGGCTTATTGTTACCCCCAAGTCCATCAATAAAACAAACTTTCTGAGCTGTAACCCAAGTCAGAGCACTGAGTCTCACGTATTTCTATCATCAGAGCTTGGGGTGCCCCTGGAAACAATGCCCAGTGTCATTTTCCAGCTTCCAGACAGTGTCACCAACATCCAGTGACCTTCGTCGATGTGGTTAAGAACTGCTCGGCTGTTTCACCCAGAAGGATTGTTACTTACGAAAATCGCAATGGGGTTTTGGTGAGCTGATTGTATCTTCCACCAAATAAATTTTATATTGTTTCCATTATTAACCGAACAGGTCTGACTTCTCATTATATGTAACTCATTTGCCCAACATTTTTTTAAAAGAAAAGTAACAAAAGAAGAATAGGAGATCACATCTAGAACACATATGTAAACTGAGTCTTCTTGTGACCATCAGAGCTCGTGCCTCATAGACACTAAAGCCATGCAAAAGGTCCTCTGTCCTTATCATCTAACAGTCCACACACACACACACACACACACACACACACACACACACACACCCATAGTGTGCTGAATTTTGCAAGAGCAGCTCTACTTCTCATCCTGAAGTAGGGACGCTCTGACTCCTGAATGTTTAGTGTCACCACTGGTAGTCGTCGCTGCGAGTGACTGATAAACTGGGTCAACCTAATTCTAATCTCAGGAGCAACATGGACTCCGTATCTAGGGACAGTTAATAAATTACATCCCTCGCTCCATGTCCTGCTTGCTTCCAGATGCATGCTTGAGCTTCCATGATTCGCTAATTTGCGCACCTTGCGCCTTCTCTCCTACAGTACAGCCTCTGCCCGCTTAAATCCCAGGAGCTTTAATCACCGTCGGAGCCAAGCTTTTGGAGTCAGGTCAAATGTCCCCAGGCTCAGACTCTATTTGATTGCCCTCAGCAGATGCGTGCTGGTACCAGTTTCGGCTTGTACGGGAGCCAGGGGTTTCTTCGTTTGCAGACACTTACTGCGTCTCAGCATAAGGTGAGGGTCCCAAAGAGATGACCCAGAATCAAGTTCTGGGGAGGCCTGGAACTCGGCAAGAACTTGAAAGCGGGTTTCATCTTTAAAGCTGGAGGTGTGACAATGGCGTTCTGGCTTCTTTTCCGAGCTGAGTTGGAACACCCACCGGCAGTGAGCATGAGACGCGGACGGTTTGTCTCCCTTTTAACAGAGGTCACCTTCTTTATCCCACTGCCTTTGTGCTGGTAAGACAAAACTCAACTCAGCTCACACAAGAGAGATTCCCTTTATGTTTCTCTTGAATAACAGTTCTGATGCCTGCCACCAATGCCAGGAAAATTACTATGTGGGATTTTGAAGCCCTTCTGGCTTCACCAATAAGGAGAAAAGACAGGAGGTTTTGTGCATTCTGGTGTATTTCACCAAGAGCTGAGAAGTTCATTTTTAAGGATGGTAAGACTTGGGCTTTTTACAACCATGCAGCCGTTCTCGATGTATACTAATTAGGTGAAGTGCGGGCTGGGATTCGGGGATTAAATGTACTTTCTGGGGCTGCAGAGATGGTTCAGAGGTTGAGAGCATGGATTGCTCTTCCAGAGGTCCTGAGTTCAATTCCCAGCAACCACATGGTGGCTCACAGCCATCTGTAATGAGATCCGATGCCCTCTTCTGACATGCAGATGTTTATGCAGAACACTGTGTATATAATAAATAAATAGATCTTTAGAAAACATACTTTCTGATATCAAATGAGAGTGACTGGAGATTTGAAAAGAAAAACCTGTTTTACTGTCTTTTGTTGACAGTGATGAGTGAATCAGGAGGCAGGCTTTAAGACAGAGAGAGTAGAACTCGGCAGAACTGGCCCAGCTACAGAGATCCAGTTAAGGAAAAGATACTTTCTACCCAGGCAGACAACCCCACAGGATCTGCCCAAACTTCAGTGTAAGCAATGGCTTGCTGCAAAAGGCTACAGAGACTTCTATGACCAGGAGACTGGCAAAATTAATTTTCCTAAAGGATGGGAAGTTATCCATCCGCCCGGGTTTTATGCTATACTATTCCAAAGCCTCAAGAGCACAGGTTGACCTTGGTGCATTTATGCTGAGAACTATTAGTTCCACTGTGGGCAGAATGATCTAGTAACATTTTCTTAGTCAATTAGCCAAACAGCAACACTGTATTTCACCCTCAACCTATACACAGAGACTGCGTGTTACAGTTAGACCCTAAGAAATACTCAGTTACCACTTGTCCTGGTTAGCTCTTTCCCTCCCCTGATAACACATGAGACAAAACCAACTTGGGGAGGAAAGGCTTTACTTCACCTTCAGGTTCCAGACCATCATCCAGGTGAGATAAGGCAAGAGCTTGAATGCTACTTACTGGCCCATGGGCTTGCTCAACTAGCTTTCTCACACAGCCCAGGTCAGCTGCGTAAGGTTGATGCTGCCCACAGTGGACTGGGCCTTTTACATCAAGTAGCCATCAAGAAAATGCCCATAGACAGACACATCCACAGGCAGATCTGGTGAAGGCAGTTCCTCAGCCAAGGCTTCATCTCCCAATGTGACTCTAGGTGTGTGGTAAGTTGACCATTGAAGCTAACTGTGACATCACTCTGCTATCTTAAGGCTAGAGTGGAAATCCTGACACACTTTCAGGAATAACTTTGCAGCCACAGTAGTAGCAGTAGCATCAACAACTACTTCCTGGCTGACAGCAGCTTCACTCAGTCTGACCTCCACGGTGGCTACTAATCTCAGAGCAACAAACCAGTTTGCTGTGTCAATGTTAGATGCTTTAAATATGAAGAAAGCTAGTCTTACAAAATTTCAGGTTTCCTAGGATCTGAATTCACTTGCACCAAACTTTAACCCCTGTGCTCCCAGCCCCTCAATATAGACCAAGGTTTAAGCAGCTCATACCTCTTAACTCAGGAGCTCTACCTCTGAGACTCTAGAAGTCAGTAGTAATTGTGGCAGGGTGAGATGGCTTCTTCTGAAGGATTTCCAGGCCCCTCTGCTATAAAGAGACTTCTGGCATTGGCAAGGGAGCCCCAGCCCAGCCCCAGACAATGAGTCTTCTTTAGAGAGGCTGAATGTCCCTCAGAAACTGAGCATAGAAAGAGACACTCAGCTGGATGCTGGCAGAAAGGGAGGCGTGAGACTAACCGGAAGTAAAGCTGTGTGTCTCCAGGGAAAGGGAGACTTGGAGACACCTAAAAATACAGTGTTTGTGTCAAAGGGAACTGTAGAGTGTTTGGTGTTTGAAAATAGAGAAAATAATAAGCCACGATGAAAAGCATCAGTCAGTCCTTTATCCTTCATGTTATATATGTATGTGGTGTGTGTGTGTGTGCGTGTGTGTGTGTGTGTGTGTGTGTGTGTGTGTGGTTGTGTGCACACATGTCCATGTGAGTGAAGGCCTAGGGTATCTGCCCCATTAATCAATACTGCATTCCCTTGAGACAGGCTCTCTCACTAATCCTAGAGGAAGGCTGGCAGCCAGCAAGTCCCAGAAATCCTCCTGTCTCAGTGCCCTGCCCACGCTTAGTACAAACACACTTGACTCCACCTGGCTGCTGGAGGTTTGAACCCAGGTCCTCATGTTGGCCAAGCCAAGTGCCCTTATTTGCTGAGCCATCCTCCAAGTTGTCCAGATCAGTCTTTTTACCTGACAATAAAGACCATGGTTCTTAGGATATCAGTGTCAACTGGGCAAGATGTAAGGTCTCAGCCCTCCCCACCCCCCACCTCTGACAGATCTATTCTACTGGAGTCTTGGGGTATGAGCAGCAGCCGGGTCTGTGTGGAGTCTGAGAAGGCTTACATTTAAGAAGCTCACCTTCACAGACACGGGCAAAGACTTAAACATCTCTCTGGCTGCTGTCGCTGTGTGCGGTACTCTGTAGATTTGGACCCCCACTGTGTGCAGCTATAGAATGGTGGATCTTGGCACAGAGAGGCATGTAACATTGTAGTCCTGACCCTGCCTGTAAATGTATCCATTCCCAGTTAGAAACAAAATACCCAACAGCCTGTGGATGTTTGAACAGGTGACACGATTCCGAGCAAAGGAAAGGTAATAGAACCATTAAAATCAGCTTTGTCATATTCTAAGGGAAGGGGTACAGGGTCCTATAACATTCTCTTCATTTCTGTGCTATGGGAACAGCAGAGCTGCAGCTCAGCTAAACCTTTGACACTGACAACAGTTGTCCTTTTGTAGCTGGGGACACACTGTTTTCTCCACTAGTGGGGTTTTTTGTTTGTTTGTTTGGTTGGTTGGTTGGTTGGTTGGATGGTTTTGTTTTTTTTTCTTGTTTTTATTCCTGGGTTTCTTGCACTTTGCATAATGAAATGAGCACACACCAATTTTTCATTAATTAAATCTGGTCTTTGACAGCATGTATGCAGTTTGAACATGTATGCAGTATGTTCCCACCACTGTCATCAGCCTGTCTCACCTTTCCCCGACCCCTGCCTGTCCCCTCCTCCCTTACGCACATTCATGATTTTTGTTTGTTTGTTTTATTTTGTGAGCCACTGTGTTTCATCAAGGCCATCTGTAGGACAGTAGCCAATAGTTCAGCAGGAAAGACTGAGCCCCACCTGCCCCGCCCACAACTGTGACTGACTGTTGACAGGGCCAATCTTGTGTGGGCCCAGAGGTAATTTACACTAATTCAATTAAAATGCATAATGACCTTGTTTCTATAATGAAGAGTTATGTATCCTTTCCTTCAGATCAATTCAAGACAGGGCCTGGAAGGCTCTCCTGGGATGAGAGAAAGCAAGAGGGTTGCTAGGAAGTTCCCAGAGCCAGAGCACCTAGCTCTGGTCTTTCACCTGCCTCTCAGAATTTCCATATAATTATGTGGCCATATTGCATAGTCAGGATGAAGCTTAGCGCCACAGAATGGAAAAGCCCGAGTAGCAGCGATTTGACCAAACCACATCTATTTTATTTCGTGTATAAGAAATTAGGAAGCCAGACCACTTCTAAACTGCTTACTTCAAAATCACAAAAAACCAATTCTGCTTATCTCTCACAGGACGAAATTTAAACACTTCATTCAGCCCCAAAGAGGTTGGGAAGTGCAGTCCTCTACCTGAATACATTGTTATCCTGAAAAACTTTACTACTGAATAAAGGAGACTAGACACTGGAAGTGTGTAACAGTCACTGCACAGCATCACTGAGAGAAGCACAAGAAAACAAACTGACAGATGAGGGATTCCTCTGCCATTTCCCTAGTGCTGGAGTGAGGAGAGAGCCAGTGTAGTGGAAAGGAAAGCGCTGGGCTTATCAATGACACTGTGTTTGTCTGCCTCCCGTCACTGTAACAAAATACCTGGGGCAATTAAGTGCCAAAGAGGAAAGGTTTATGTTGGCTCAGCTCTGGACATTGCAGTCTGTGAGCTAGCTAGTGGTCCCCTTGCTTCAGAGTTCTGGAGAAACGGCCCATCATGGTGTTACTGTGACAGAGAAAACTGCTCACTTCATAAACTAGGAAGAGATCTGAGCCCCCCAATACCCTCTGCAGACATGTCCCCCACCACGCCCCACCTCTTAAATGTTTCACCACCTACCAATAATACTGCCCTAAATAACAAGCTTTATGTATGGGTGCTGGGGCACGCTGAGCATCCAGTTACAGCAGGCTGCTTCAAAATATAGCTTTACTCAGCAGCCAAGGGAGATGACTGTCTGTCAGTCAAGTGCTCCTTAGTCAGGTGCTCCCCAACCAAGTGCTCCCCAGTCAAGTGCTCCTCACTCAAGCGTTCCCCCCAGTGGTGCTCCCTGGTAAAGTGCTCCCAGTCAAGTGTACCTCCTCAAGTGTTCACCAGTCAGGTGCTCCCAGTCAGTGCTCCCCAGTCAAGTGCTCCTCAGTCAAGTGCTCCTCAGTCAATTGCTCCTCACTCAAACGCCGCCCGGTCAGGTGCCCTCACTCAAACGTTCCCCAGTCAGGTGCTCCCCGGTAAAGTGCTCCCCAGTCAAGTGTACCTCACTCAAGTGTTCACCAGTCAGGTGCTCCCCAGTCAGTCAAGTGCTCCTCACTCAAACGTTCCCCAGTCAGGTGCTCCCTGGTAAAGTGCTCCCCAGTCAAGTGTACCTCACTCAAGTGTTCACCAGTCAGGTGCTCCCCAGTCAAGAGCTCCCCAGCCAAGTGCTCCCAGTCAAGTGCTTCTTAGTCAAGTGTTCCCAGTTTAAACATAAGGACCTGAGCTTGATCTTGCCACAGCCCATGTAGAGCAATTGTCTGGAGGATGTGTGCCTGGAATCCAGCACTGGGGAGGCAGAGACAGGATACCTGGGGTGTATCCTCTGGGGCTTACTGATCAGACAGTTTAAATAAATATATATTATTATAAATATATTTATATACATTCGCATAATTTGTCTAGATCATTTGCCAAACAAAATATGTATTTTGCCATATATAACAGACTCGGCAAATCACCTAGACAGATTATTATACCCATTAATGTGAATCTGGTAATCCCGAATATACACCAATAACTTTTGTGCACAGTTCCACAGAGATCCTTTCTGCCTGCTCCCTCTGAGTGACAACCCTTCGAGTACCACTTTCTCACCCAGGGCAAAGAGTTCCCGTGTAGGTAGCAGGATTACTCGGAATAATGATCCATTCTGGGATGTAGACAGTTGGTAAGGGCTTGCCTCTCATGTACAGGGTCTGGGATTAGACAACACCGCATAATCCTACAACTGAAGAGACTGCCGAGAGGATCAGATGTCCAAGGTCATATAGCCATTTGAGACCTGCATAGGCTAGAGACTCTGTCTCGAACAAAGAAAAACCTTCTTTAAAGGTTTATTTTCCTTTGTGTGTATGAGGATGGGTCTGGCAGGGGGTGTACCTGAATGCAGGTACCCACAGAGGCCAGAAGAAAGCATCACATTCCTGGGAGCACAGCAGCAGGCAGGTACGAACAGACACATGTGTGCTGAGAACCCAACTCAGGTTACCTACAAGGGCAGCAAATGTTCTGAACCACCGTGCCGTCTCTCTGTCCCTCCCGAGGAAACAAATTTTGAGAATGGATCTCTCAATCCCAAGACTTGTGTCTGCATCTTGAGTAAGTTGGTGGCAGAAAGGGACAAAGGACTAAGGATGGTCTAGAGCCCAGGGCGGCCCGTGGGCCTCTACCCTCACAGCGCTGCACGAGAAGTAGCTAAGTTCACTGCAAAACTTGGATTTTGAGGTAACTTTTAGAAACGTCCGTATTTCCCTAAAACTTCTCCAGGACTTTCGGGGGGTCATGACCCCAATTTTGGATTAAACGACTTTAGCCATTATTCCAAATAGAACCCTGGTGGCCCATCTTTCACCTATAAGAACTTCAATTATAAAGATTAAGCCACAAGGAAGGAATCCACACAGAACAATGGAGGTGGCAGTGGCGCTTGTCATTTTCCGAGCCGATACCATCGCCCAGCCCGAGTCGAGCATAAAGGCCAGTTCTGGAGACGAGCATTCTTCCGAAAGGAGAAAATGGAGATGAGCGCTATGAAAATTCTAAAACATTTCCCAGACATCACTTAGAAGCCACCGGACACAAGAAGGGATTCAGTAATTGAAGAAGATACGTGGGGTTTTCTGATGGATTAAGGAAATAATTTTGTGATTCTTGTATGCTCAAGGAGATAAAATGAATACTGTTGAACATGGAAGAAAATGGTGTCCAGACACTGAGATTATGTGAAACTAATCGTTTTGAGATTTGGGGAATTTCAATTGCCTTGATACCATCAGATGATTTCAGGGCATTGTGCAAAGAATCAGAAAAGAGGCAAGTGGCACTGTGGTTGGGACACCTGCCCATGCTGGGAATCACTCTGATCACCGCTAAGTGAGCTCTCCATTGTTCAAAATGGTTCTAGAGCAGAGCGGCTGGAGAGACTGCTCAGTGGTTAAGGCTGTACATTGCTCATGCAGAGGACCAGCATTTGATTCCCAGCACCCACATCAGAGGGCTCAGAGCCACCCATGGCTCCAACTCCAAGGGATCCAAATGCATTCTTCTGACCTCCTCAGGTACACACCCCACACACACACATTCATACACACACACACACACACATTCACACACACACATTCACACACACACATTCACACACACATTAATACACACATATTCACACACATGCATACACACATACACACACATTCATACACACACATACACACATTCACACACACATACACACATTCACACACACATACACACATTCACACACACATACACACACACACACTCACACACATTCACACACACATTCACATACACATACATTCACACACACATACACACACATACACACTCATACACACACATACACACACATTCACACACACGCATACACACATACACACACATTCACACACACATACACACATTCATATACACATACACACATTCACACACATACACACATTCACACACATACACACATACACACATTCACACACATACATTCACACACACACATACACACACATTCACACACACACACAAAATAAAATACTTTTTAAATCCCAGAGTTGGGAAAGATGAGTCTGAATAAAGTGTGGAGACTGGAGTTTGTTTCCAAAGTTGTATAAAAATCAGCCCTGTAACACCAGTGCTGGGAGGCAGAGACCGGTGATCCCCAAGGCCAGCTGCTTAGCGAGAGCAGCCTGTTTAGGAAGCTCTGGGCTCAACTAAGCTGGCCTGCCTTAGTACACTGCTTTTGATGAAAGGCAATAGGGGAAGACAAGTCTTTGTCTTTGTCCTCCACACTCATATGCACGCAAATCTGTATACATGTGCACACACATGCGTGCCAACACATTTCCATATGCACACCACACACACACTAAACAAAACAACAACAATAACAACACCCCGACTCCAGAGGAGTTTCCACCATTCTTCTCAGCACACCAGGCCAGAGGGAATCTGGAGACGTCTCTGGAGGCAAAGTGAGCATCTGGGATTTTACAGACACAGATGTGCAAGCTGAATCTGGGCAGCCATAGAACAAAAGGGAGGCAAAGCTCTTGTGGATCGGGCCAGGCAGGTAGTTCTTGGCTACGACATTAAACCCCAATCCTCAGAAGGAGAAACCGATGACTGGAATTACACCGTAGTTTGAATCTTCTGCTACTTGCAAGGCACGTTAAGCAGGAGGAAATGGAAGGCGGGCCTAGGGAGGTATTGAGAGAACGCATCAGAGCTGAGAGCACTTTCAGAGGAAGGCAGTTCAGCTCCCAGCACCACCTCAAAGGCGTCAATGATCTCCAGCTCCAGGGGATCTGACGCCATCTCTGGCCTCCGTTGGGTACCGGAACACACAGGCACATACCCATGCACAGAGACACACGCGTACGCGCTTAATTAAAAGTAATTCTTAATTATTTAAAATACATAGAAATCTTTACACACAGAACGCACAAAAAATTGGTAATACCAAAACTAAGACAATAACAGCAACAGAAATAAAGACTAAAAACATCGGTTGCTCACACCGCAAAACCATGTGACGTGCAGACGGCAAAGGAGCAGAAGAGAGATGTCTTGATCCTAGAGGAATGAACAAGGACAAGAAACACCATCGCGTGCTCGTTCTGATAGATGAGACGGAAAGACTGACCACACCAAGTGTGGAAGACACAGAGGAATCCCTACTCAGATGCTTTGGAAATGTAAGCCCTTAGAAAACAGTTACATAGCTGGGTTTTTCTTAGTGTATATGCATGTGTGTCTGTGTGTGGGTGTGTGCGTGTGAGTGCGGTTGTCCCTAGAGACCAGAGAGGGCGTTGGATCCTCTGGCGCTGGAGTTACAGGCTATTGTGAGCTGGCCAATGTGGATGCTGGGATCTGAATTTGGGCTGTCTGCAAGAGCAGTATGTTCTCTTAGCCACGGAGCCAACTCCCCCACTTAAGTGCGGTGTTTTAACGCATTGACCTAGTCATTCTGCTCCTAGATACCTGTCCAAGACGAATGCAAGCACATGAAAGTGTGCCCATCAACGTTCATAGCACTATTTATTTATTATGGCCAAAATATCCCAGATGTTTACCACAGGTTAGCAAACAAACTGATAAGCAGGCATCTGATAAAGTACTGCTCTGCAGAGGGAACGAGCTTCAGACTGGCTATCGTGTGCACAAAGCATCAATCAGTTACACCAAGTGAGTAGACTCTGGACAGGAAAGAGTGCATGGGAGTTACGGAAGATAAAAGTTAATTTTTAGGGACAGAAAGCAAGTCAGCGGTTGCCTAGAGATGGGAATGGGAAGGAAGGGGCAGACACCAGTGTTCACCGGGAGACAGGAGAAAGCTGCTGACGGCCCATGCGTTTCTTTCCCGAGGAATAATAATGTCTACCTGGGTGCACGCAGGTGCTAAGTGGAGCAAACGTGTCAGGGCCACGGTCTCGGTTTGCTGTGTTGTCACTATGACAGCCATCGAGAAACACAAGCAACTTGTTCTTCATTGACTGGTCTACCAGTGTATATTTTTTTCAGTATTTCTTGATGTTTAGTCTTGCATGGGTTTTCAATATTAAATTATCAGCACTCTGGTCTCTCTTCAGGTCATACTTTTTTTTTTTTTTTTTTCCTTTTAAAATTTTTTTAATATTATCCACGAGGTGGCCACGTGCCTTTAATTCCAGCACCCGGGAGGCAGAGGCAGATCTCTGAGTTCTAAAGCCAGCCTGGTGTACAGAGTGAGTTCCAGGACAGCCAGGGCTACGCAAAGAAAACCTGTCTTGAAAAAACTAGTAATAATAAGAATAATAACAACAACAATAACAATAACAATAACACAATTTTAAGAGTTAACATGCTTTTTAAAGCCCAGGTTTAAGTTTTTAATTATATTTTGTTTTATGTATATGGGTGTTTTGCCTGCATGTGTGTATAAGCACCACATGTGTGTCTGGTGCGTGCATAGCTCAGAAAGCATAAGGTTCTCCAGGACTGGAGTTACAGACAGTTGTGAGCCACCAATGGGTCCTGGGAACAGAACTCAGGTCCTCTGCAAGAGCAGCCAGTGTTCTTAACCACTGAGCTATCTCTCCAGCCCCAAGAATTCTAATTTTTATGCAATGTCCCTATACTGGCTCTGCTATCCAAATAAGAATTAGTTTGTCCTTTCCCCGTGACCATTCAAAGGATCTGTCACCTTAAGCTGGTGGCTCTCAACCTTCCTAACGCTGCGACTGTTTTAATACGGTTCCTCATGTTGTGGTGACCGCCCAACCGTAAAATTATTTTCGCCGCTACTTCATAGCTGTAATCTTGCCACTGCCATGAATCATAATATAAATATCTGTGTTTTCAGATGATCTTAGGTGACCCCTGTCAAAGGGTTCTTTGGCCCCTGAAGGGGTTGTGGTTGTGACCCACAGGTTGAGAGTTGCTGCCTTAAGACAGTCTGAGTCTGTTGCTCTCCTGGGAAGTGAAAGACATTGCTTTCCACACCAGGCTCTGAGGATTAAATGAGATGTTTAAATGCTAATGTATTATTCAAATGAGAAATTCTATTATCATGACTACAGCTCATGGTCGCCAATGTGACCATTACTCTATCAAGCTCCTAAAGAACCACGGACTTTCTACAGTCAACAGCAACAATGCAAAAACCGGCAGCAACTGGCTGGCAAGATGGCTCAGCTGCATAAGGGGGCTTGCTGCCAAGCCTGACCACCTGAGCCTGATCCCCCAAATTCACATAGAATTCACATAGGTAGAAGAAGAAAACTGACCCCTGCACGCTGTTCTCCGGTATTCAAACACACAGTAATAAATAAATCTGCCTTCAGAATTATACTGTTTATTGCTCTCTGACAACTCTCAATATATAATAAAGATTCCGTGAATGCCTGGGTCCTGTTTTCTCTTATTACAGGAAAGTGAGAATATTGCAGGAGATAATAAAAACCTTATTATTACGTTCTTTTGCCATGGGAAAAACATACCAAAATACTGTATACGGCTTAAGACGACCAGGATGGGAATTATACCGAGATTGTCTCTCTGACACTGGACTTGGTAGCATTTCATGGACTCCAACTGTGGGGTTTGAACTTCAGATCCTTGGCCTGAAAGTGTTCGGCCCCCTGAATTCAGACACACGTGTTGGCCATCAACACGAACGCCAGCGAGGAGGACCGCGAAGTTAAGTTTTATGGCGCCCATTTTCCCTCCCTCTATTCTACAGAACACCAGTCACAGGGTGCTGGCAGGAGTGTGATTTTTAAAGTTAAGGGAGGGGAAAGTCAATACGTCTTGGAAAGATTTTTATAGCAGATCTATATTTTTTAAGATTCAGACATGTATCACTGGGGAAAGAGTGCGTTTTCTTTGTCATGCCCCCTTTGTTTCATTTTAATCTGGTACTTTTAACACCTGTAGACTGTGGACCCAAGAAAAGAGCTGCTTTAAACCTTATGGCTCCTGGGACCTTTGTGGATTGACTGGGAGACCATTCCAGACCGTTCACCATGCCATGAAGTGGGCTGCATATGCAGATGTGCTGACAGATTTCACTGGCTCTAAGACCAGACGTTTCCAAAATCTCCCCAAGTCTCCTGTTGTAGCTGTTTGCTGGGTACAGCGTTACTGTGATGGTTTGCATATGCTTGGCCCAGGGAGTGGCACTATTAGAAGGTGTGGCCTTGTTGGAGGACGTGTGTCACTGTTGGGGTGGGCTTGGAGACCTCCTCCTAGCTGCCTGAGAATGCTCAGTGTGTTCCTGGCTTCCTTCAGGTGAAGATGTAGAACTCTCAGTTCCTCCTGCACCATGCATGCCTGGATGCTGCCATGCTCCCTCCTCGATGACAATGGACTGAACCTGTAAGCCAGCCCCAATTACCTGTTGTCCTTTATAAAACTGTGTTGGTCATGGTGTCTGTTCACAGCAATAAGACCCTATCTAAGACAGTTGCTCATATCAGAATACTCCTGGATGGTCTTCTCCTATGCCTGGCAAGGAAAAAACAGCCTTATGCAAAAGTTCCAATCTAACAAAAAAATCAAAAAAGGTAAATTAGGTGGCAGAGAAACAAAAGCCCAGGTATTGATTCAAAAGAGAAAACTCCATGATGGAGAGTGTACCTGGAATGTCCCTTGCTCTGGGTTCAAGTCCTAGAACACACACACACACACACACACACACACACACACACACACACACCCCAACATGGCCTAATAAAAGAGCAGCCATGAGGAGTCTTATGACTTTATTTGCTACTTAAAGCACATCTAGACTGCAGCTCGGCCAATATTTACAAAACACTCAGCATGGGCTGAGAATTATGGGTACAGAAACGAATGCTGACGATTGCACAGAAAAGAAAACCAGCTAAAGGGAAAATAATCCAATGGGAGCCATAATCTCACACAGTCCAGTGTGTGTGTGTGTGTATGTGTAAGAGTGTGTAAGTGTACACATGTGAATGTGTGTGAATGCGTGTACAGGTGCCCACATGTATGTATATGTGTGTTAAGTGTGTGCACTCGCACTCACACACATGTGTGTGTATGTGTACATGTGTGCATGCATACACAGTAGTGTATATGTGGACATGTGTGTCAAGTGTGTATGCACATGTTCCTATACATGTATGTGTGCATATGTGTGTAAAGGCCAGTGGTCAGTGTCAGTCACTATCTTAGTTTTTGAGACAGGGTTTCTTTGGAAATCCAGAGCTCACCAACTGGCTAGTCTAACTGACTACCAAGTCCCTAGCATCCGCCTGTCTCTCCTCCCTTCCAAATGCTGGGATTACAGGCACAAACCATAACACCAGAGGTTTCATCTGGGCACTGGAGATTCAAATGTGGCCCGTGTGCTTGCACGGCAATCCTTTATAGACTATAATAAATTAACGTGTGTGTTCCAGGATTTACAAATAAAGAATACCCTTTCAAACATCCCCTTGCTAACTAATCCACTTCCCTCCACTGCAGCTCTCTCACCTTTGTCCAAACTCCACAAACACATCTCTCCCTTCCTGGGTCTTTGCTCTAGAACCCAACTACGTGTATTCATTTTGAAACATCTTATCCCATGGTTCTGTAAGAAAGTCCATCTAAAAGCAAAGCAATAGATGTAGCCAAGATGGCCTCTTCAGCAGCTAGAAGTGGAGAAATGGCTGCAGTTACTGGCCTGCTTTCTGTCGTCTTTGGGGTGCCAGGTAATGAACCCAGCCTGTCCCACATACAGGAGATACACACCTACCGCTGAGTTCCAACCGGGGCTAACTCTCACATACGCAGCAGTCTCTGTTGACATGGAAATCAGTGGTGTGGCCTTGCACACCCATGGAGATGGGCACCGGTGAGATCTCAGAGAAGATTATACTGGGAACTCACACGCCTCAGGTGCTGGTGGCTCCTAAGTGTGTGGAGCAGATGCTGAAAGCTAAAACTCTCTGAGGGGAGGGAACCTAATTTCATGTACATGTGTCTTTGGAGTTAGGCAAACTAGGAAGAATAACTAAAAGACCTGGACAACCCATTCCTTCCTGTGGGAAGTTCCCGTGCTGCTCAGGGCTGAGAGAGAAGTGTGGGAGAGAAGCCAGGCATCTCCTTCCACAGGAAGCATGTGATGTGAAGAGGTTTTGTACATAACGGGATGAAAACGTAAAACATGAAACAGTAAAACTCTCTCTAATTTCCATGTTATTCTCATTTCTAGGACTCCAAATGTCATTTTCATGCATGTGCTGTTGGGGAAATCAACCACCCTTGTACTGAGACGGTTCAATTATGGAGGGAGGTCCTGGGAAAACCACCATCCTAAAAGTGGGATGCGGGATAAACTCCTGGCCTGCCTGCTGACGGTGTCATTTTGTAGAAACAGGGAGTTGCGACGGAGGAGCTATATCTTCAAAACTAGCACTGCCCTGGTCAGCTGAGCAACAGGGAGTCAGGACCATGTTAGAACTTGAAGCAACCAAAGGGAAATGCTGTAGCCCGTATCTCTACCCTCGGCAAAATGATGGTGCTGATTCAAGAACACTTCACGACCCACGGGGGCAGAGGGGAGGGTTAGTATATGTAGTGAGCTGTTCGTGTGTGTGCGTGTGCATGTGCACGTGTGTGTGTCTGTGTGTGTGTGTGTGTGTGTGTGTGTGTGTGTGTGTGTGTGTGTGTGTGTATTTCTAGGGATCAAACTCCAGCGCTCTTCTTACATACTAAACAAATGCTGTATCGCTGAGTAAAATCCGTTGTCCTTAGTGAGCCTTTATTTCTGAAGACTTTCGGAAAGGCTAAAGGAGAAACAAAAACAAGATACACACACACACACACACACACACACACACACACACACACACACACACACCAGATTTGCCATGCTGGGAAATGAAGTACCATGCTCATGATAATGACCCTCAAGTTCTGGGTTGGGTCTCAAAATGCTTACAGAAGAGTTTAGACTCTGCAGTGCCATCCTCCCCATCCCCACCCCCCTTGTATCCCATCCTTTATCCCCATCCCCCATCCCCTCCATCCCTAACCCTAACCTCTCACTTTCCACTCTTCCCTCACCACCAGCTCCTCTCCTCTCTCCTCTCCTCCTCCCTCCCATTTAAAATATCCCCCCTCCCCGCCCCTTCCCCTCCCCCTCCTCTCTGTAGCGGAAGTCAGCACCCTTTGATGCACAGACCTGTTCTCTCTGTCTGAGCAGATGCCATCCCACAAGAAGACATGGGCCAAGCTGCCGTGACTTATTCCTCCTTTTAGGTTCTATTCCCTCCCAAGCTCTCCTCTCCCTGTCCCTAAGTAGATGAAGAGCAGGTCAGCCATAACAGCTCGTGAGACTTGTTCTAGTGGCCGCTTTATGCTCAAGGCAGGGACTCTACCCCAAAGAAGTCGGTTTCTAGGGCTTGGACTGGTGAGCATGGGGGCATGCTCAAGTATAAAAATCTTGGATTTAATTTTAATTATCTGAGTTTAGGCAAAAGGGAGAGAGAAGCTGAAGGAAGCAGAGTACTTGGAGAGACTCAGAGCTCACGTTTAAGAAGTGTGTGTGCAAAGAAAGTCACACCAAATAAAAAATGCGACTACAGGGAAAATCAAGCCATGCTGTTTTATCAGGAACAGTGAGTAGATTTTTTAAGGTTTTTTTTTTAAGTCAAAAATTGGGTAGAAAAAACTTTTCAAGCTTTCTAGGGGTGAAGGGAAGAATAAAAATTGAAGTGTTTGGTTTTCCTCTGATTGTGCTAAATAGCATTACAGAAGAGAAAAGGAGCCACGCAGCTTCTAATTTGCTTCCATTTTCTCCATCTACAAAAATGATCTTCAGGCTGGAGAAGTGTGGCAAACATGGCTAAGAGGGAAATAAACTCTAGTTAGGTGAAGAGGGGATGAGAGCTCCTGGCTGCTCTAAGTGAGTTCAAGTCCCCAGATTGAGGGAAATTACTCCCAGGGAGACAGGGAGGTAGCACAGGTGTCATCTTCAAAACACAGCAGGTATCAGCCACAGAGCACAGGCGTGGCTGGGGTGGCAGAGGCTGGGGAGGGCTTGACACCACGGTGCTCACCCAGAAAGGTGCACACCGGGAAAACAGCCAAACATTGTGTACAGCATCCACCCATGGAAAAAACTCAAGAGAATTATGCTAAATCGCTGTTTTGAAAGTTGCACAGGAAGGAAAAAAATAAATCCTTGAGACAGCCTGGATCTACTGAGGCCAGAGAGAACCAAGATGATAGGCGGACATCCTCAAGAACAAGGTGACTGGGGCAGTAGATGGATGGAGGGACAGACTGAGTTACTGGCTGACTAAAAGAAGCAAACTATGTTAAAAGAAACACAATCTGGAATAAGAGCTGGGAAAAAATAATAAAATGTAATCATGAAAATGAACGCTGCAACAGGCAGCTACGTTGCAGGAGGCAAGAGAAGCAGGTTAACAGCCAATGCTATAAAGTTAGTGCGAGGACGCCTGCAGCTGACTGGAAACAATGTGTCTTCCCGCCCACTGGAAACAATGTGTTTATCACTAAAGAGGAAGGAGTAGGCATGCATACCATCCAAGGTCACTATTGCGTGCCAGTAATGAGGAAGGCTACACATTTTTCTCTGTGTTCATCAAGGGAGAGGAAAAGCCTGTCCTCTGAGCTCTTTATTGGGGAAGAGCAGTGATTAGCAAAACCAGGGCAGAACATTATCTCAGCCCACAATTTTTTTCCTTAAATCTTTGCACCCCACAAAGTCGCAAAAGCTGACTGTTCCCCAGGAAGTTCCGCAGGCTGCAGGCTAAGCTCAGTCTGATGCTCCTGTCAGGGGAAGAGCAGATGCTGCTGTCACTATATTTCAAGAGGCCATTTAGCAGATTCCTGGCGCTGACCATTTATAAAACATCATTTTTCTTGGTCTCTTGCCTATCACTGTGGCAGGGCCCTTGGTGCTATGACTCAAATTCTTGCAGGATCCTTATGACGATTCGATGTCCCCAAATGACAGATAATGAGAAGGAGCCTCTGAGGAGCCACATTATTTGCTGCCATTTGCAGCTATAAGCCAGGTTTAATCAGATCTGCCTTCGTTCAATAAAACCACAGAGCTACACAGCCTCTCCCGTGAGCCACATCTGCGCAGTTAGATTGCAAGTTTGCTACAGTTTCAATCCCTTCTCCAGAAATGCAAAGGTTAACAGTGTATAGCTTTAGGGAGGTGCTCAGGGGAGGGCTGAGCTCCTGTGAGTGGGAAGCTTGAGTCAGACAAACCTGGAGGGTGTGACATCTATGCAGGCGCATCTTCTTGACTGTCTAGCCTTTAGCCTAGAGATAGCAGAGCAGAGTCCCTACCTAGATACGGGCACCCAGATAGAGGACTTCCCAGTCTCCAAAGGTATAAGAAGGAATCTTTTCTTCATAAATTAGCCTGTCTGTTCAGATAAGCAGCACAAAATAGATTAAGAGTATCTCTAAATAAATAATTACACTAGAAGAGCTTTGACAAATTTCACATTAAAAACGAAAACAGGGGGTTGAGGATTTAGCTCAGTGGAAGAGCGCTTGCCTAGCAAGCACAAGGCCCTGGGTTCGGTCCCCAGCTCCGGGGGGAAAAAAAAAAACAGAACAAGATGGGTGCTCTCGGATCTAAACAGTGTCACTGTCAAGAACTTGGGTAAAAAAGCATACAGCATGACGTCATGATACAAACGCTTCAGGTGAAGAACCAACCCATACTTTAAAATACGTAAAGTGTAGCCGTGGCCCTCCGACTGGCCGTGGAAAATTAAATAAAGATCAAATGGTAAATCCTATACTCAGGCTAAATAGTTATGGTTGTTCTCAATATATTATGAAAATGTTTTAGTTCTCTCAGAATATATTTGAAAACAATAGGGATGTCCAGGATGAAGAAATGACTCAGCAGTTAGGCTTCCGTACTCCCCTTGCTGAAGAACTGAGTTCGTTGCTGGACCCCCACACCAGGTGGTTCCCAGTCCTCTGCGACTTCAGCTCCAAAGTGTCCGATGCCCTATTCTGTACTCTGTGAACTTCGCACTTACAAATACACACACACACACACACACACAGAGAGAGAGAGAGAGAGAGAGAGAGAGAGAGAGAGAGAGAGAGAGAGAGAGAGAGAAATAAAATAAGGATTTTAGTCAATTACACCTCAGTGGGAACAGTTGGCATTTGACTAAGAAATCACACAAAAAAATTTAAGGTGACATTAATACTTCTTATTATGTATTGTGTCGTAATAAAAACAATTACATTTTTGATGCCATACCTGCTACATGAATCTCGATGCTGTGGATATAGCGCAGTTTAAACCCAAGTCTTAGACTCTTGGAGTGTGATTCAGGGTGGATGTGTCTTGGAGAGAAGATGACAGAATGGGTGGGAAACAGGTCTACTGAGGAAAACCTCATGAATTTAGAAGGTCGAGCTGGAAGACCCAGATACTTGAAGGGAAAAAGATTTCACCAAACTGATTATTTCATTCTGAATTCATTCAACATGCCCAAAGCTTTGACTATATATTTATGCTAGGCACTGTCCTTAGCATTGGGAAGAAAAGGAATCCAAGATGTGAACATGCATCCAGCCGGAAGGATATTTCAGGCTAGTGAGGGGCAGATAAAGCCAATCAGACCTCTGACCCTGGGAGCCGTTAGAAATGTCGAGACCCGTGTAGGTGGGGTCAGCCTGAAGCTTCCCTGCAAGCTGGCTTTCTTAGGGCCAGAAGGAAGTATGCAAGCTGATGTGGAGAAAGAAGTCACTGAGAATCTTACCTAGCCGTGAACTCTGGGAGCTACAGTCACAGACATGGCAAGCTATGCACACCCAACAGTATAATAGTAGCATAGACGTAAGGTAACCAACCACTTACTTTCTGGTTGGATTTACTTCTTACTCCACAGAAAGAAGCATATGTGTGCTTGATACTACGATCTGGCCAAGAACCCACGGTTGGGGAGCTCACAGGCCTCAGAGATGAGCCTACCACTGTCACTACTGTCACTTGTATGACACTGGCATTATCAAACTGCGCTCTAAATCTGGATCAATATACCCATTAGACAGTGTAGAGTCATAATGACTTGACTCTTCACCGAAAGGCTCCGTCTTCTACACCACCCAACGGGATTTAAGAGCCAATGTGACTTAGAAGAAGAGAGCACACTGCAATGGACATAACCATGTGGCACCTCCTTCACCAAAGGGGAAAGGACAAGGACAAACTAGGATCAGCCCCCAAAAAGATGAGCTTGAGAAACAATCAGTCTGAGAGACGAGACCAAGAAAAGACATAGAGCGCACAACTGAACCACCAGGCTCACCTCCCGGTGTGCTCTGACTTAGAGATGAAGTATTTGCCTCAATGATTGCCTATGGGACATGAGTCTGCATGGAGAAAACCATGGAGCCACGGAAGGAGGAAGACATGTACTTGACAAATGAAGGGAAAAAAGACGAAAGGGAAGCGATAATGGGAAATAGCAATAGATAAATAGAAGCTGAGAGGAGGTAGACTTCTAATACTTTTTTCCCTTTTATTTGCAGTTCAAGACATCTCGCTATAGGTACCAAGCCAGCCCTGAACTTGCAGCACTCTTCCTGCCCTTGACTCCAGAGACAAGCTGGACAAGCTGTGCTGAGACAGCGGGCAGGTGCCACTAAACCCAACTGAGAGAAGACCCGGTTGTCAGGGGAAAGCTACAGGAGGATCACACAAACAAACAAGAACAAAGGTCCTAGACACAACCAGCCAGCTGACAGTTTGCTCTGCATGGGGGGAATCGTCTAATGGCACGAGCCAAAAGGCAGCAGAGTTTCCTTCTGGAATGGGGCACACCATGTCATGCTACGCGGGAAGGAGTGTAGGACTTCTACTCGTCACAGGGAGCAGAGGAGGTGTAGCATAAGGCTTAGACTGCAGATCTGACTTCCGCAGGCAATTGGGATTCAATGCTTTACTCAGGATGCCTGAAGATCGCCCTCATTGTTCAAAGGTGTGGCCGAGAAACTTGGATGCTAGGACAGCCACGTAGGAAATGGTCAGGATGCTAGAATGAGAGGAGAGACAGTTTAAGGAGCTAGGGGTTGCCCAAATGACATAAGAGGCAAATCCTGAGACGTATCTCACACCTTGAATGTGCTCCCTGAGGCTGGCCGGGATGTGTTACAATGTCTGAAGCACTCACATAGAGCAGTAGGCAGCAAGGTCCCATGACCTAGTGTTAGAGTCCCCTCCTTTGCTTCCTTCCCTCTCTGGGGTTACACTCGACTAAATAGCAGCCGGTTGTGTCTACCATCTGGACAGTAGTTTTATTATAGACACATTCTCAGAGGGGAAAACTCCTTCCTTAGGATACATAGATAAAAAAGAATCTGCCTATACTGACGTCCTATCTCGTGCCCTTGAACAGTGTCCTTTAGACTGCTGTCCATAGTGCCTAGTCAGAAGATAACTTTCATTGGACTCCTACCTCGCCCCCGCTGGCATTTTCAGAGGGTGTGTTAGAATTCTTGTTGGTTTTAGCTAGAAAATTCCAAGTTGTGTCTTGAGTTGGTTGCCTGGTATTACTGCCCGCACCCTGGGACCTTCCATGGTGTGTCTTCTCCTCAGCTTAAGTTTACAGTGCCTTCCAACTTCGCATTGTCTGACAACTAGATACACGTGAGTGTGCTCTAACTCAAACAGCTGTGTGTATTCAGATAGAGGCTCAGATGCCCAATTTGGGCACTGCTCAGGCAACCGTCAGGAGAATTCTGAAAGGGAAATCTGTGAAGCTCCCAGCATATTTTATTAATGACCAGCCAGACATCATAACCCACACCAGGGAGATGAGGACCTAATTAATTAGGCATAATACTACTTAGCACTTACCATTTTCAATAAATATTGCTACATGAATGAAAGAATCCTCAAAAGACTCCCGGGAAGCAGGAAATGCTAATCCTCTTTTACAGCTAGGGAAATAGAAACAGAACGGTTCTCAGCCTTTCTTGGAGCTGGAGAGCTAGCACCAGTTCCCAGTCTGGTTTTCTCAGGGCTGGCCCCTGATGCTAATTTTAGAACACAGGGTTTTGAGAAGTCAAAGGGTGTGGTTCAGTTGGTACCACTCTTGCCTGGCATGCATGGGGTCTGGTTTGATCCCCAGGACTGCACACATTGGGTATGGTGACATCTTCCTGTAATCCCAGCCATCAGACGCATTCTTCAGTCACATAATGAGTCTAAGACCAGCAAAGGATAAATGACATTCCGTCACACACACACACACACACACACACACACACACACACACACACACACACACACATGCTTGAAAGCACAAAAGCAGTGTTGGAAGCTTTATATGGAAACTTCTACACTTGCCTCTGCTATTTCCTTTGAGGGCAGGACTGGCACACAAACATGTGCCAGCTAGAAAGTGTCTCTCTATCCAAACTTTAAACATTTACTAAATCCATGCTAGGTATCCCCCTTGCTCCTGCAGAGATGAAGGACAAGTGACCAAGAATTATATAGGTAAAATGTATAGATCAATAGTGATGCATAGACTAGTCATGATGAATGCTAAGAAGAGGGGTGTAAGCCCATCTTGAGTGGCGTGCTAAGCTGGGTGTAGGTACTGACACCTGCAATCCCAGGATTTGGGAGAGAAAGCTGAACGCTCAGGTCATCCGGGACACATAGGGAGTTCCGAGACAGTGTAGTCTACAAAGCAAGATCCTGTCTCAGAAAACCCAAGCAAAACAAAGCAACACACTTCCGCTAGAAGGGACACGGTGCACAAACTCCTAAGTCAGGAGAGTTGGCAGCTCAGGGAAGGAAGAATAAGAGAGAACAGCGGCCCAGGGAGAGGGAGGTGAGTGGAAGAAGATATAGGTACGAGACGCTCTGCCCTAAGCCCTGTGGGTGTGGGTAACAAAACAAGCTTCTGGGCTTCAAAGCTAGGAGGCTGGAGGTTGGCTGTCACCAGGTAGAGCCATGCCATCAAATGAGTGGCTTACACTGAGGGTACCATGGAGCGCGATGCTACCAGACAAGTGGCCTACATCCTAGTGAAACCATTCTTGACTTGCCACAGAGCTAGAAGGCTTGAAACAGGAAAATTGGGAAAGCCTTTCACCGATATTGAGGAATGATGGCGGTTTACCACAGAACTGTAGTAGCGTGGGAGGGACTGGGGTAAGGTCTGGTCCCAAACGTATCTTCAAGGCGTAGGTAAAATGGGGTTTGATTTGACGAATTTGACAGACTCTGTGGTTCTGAAGACAGACAGGAGTCAAGATGTCTTCTTTCTGTAGATTTACGCATGTATTGTATGGGTGCAGGTTATGCGGCACTTGTGCGGGTCAGAAGACCTTTCTGGGTCAGTTCACTCTTTCCACCATGTGGGTTCTAGAGATTGGGCTCAGATGTCGTCTTACAAGCAGAGCTGCCTCAACAACCCACCAAACTCCCTAAATGCCCTCTGACTACTGAGGTGAAAAGGAGGGAACCAGGAAGAAATGTGCTGCAAGAAATAAAAAAAAAAAAAAAGGTACCACGCTACCGCTGACTGACAGGCTGGCTGGCCTTGGTGTGTTCTCATCTATGCAGACTCTTTGACCACGGAAGTCCTGCCTACTTCTTGCTCAGTGATTGGTCCCTTGAAATCTTTATTCACTAGGGGAAGGTTCTGCCACAGAAGTGTGGGTTGTAATACACTGGATTTGAGAAGTCTTTGGGCGGTCTGGTAAAGACACTGAATTGAGGACAGCATGCCCTGGGTAAAGCAAATCATTTCAGAGAAGAAGGGTGACCTGCTGGGCCTACAGTTCCTGAGAGAAAGGAGGTGATGGTGGTAAGGGTGGTTAAACGTGGAGTTCAGAAACTAGGAGGATATTACTACGACTCAAGATACTGGGAGTGCTGGCGTATATGTATGTTAGTTCACCTTCCTTTGGCAAATGCCTGAGGCTATCAGCTTATGAAGAGACCTGGTTGCGCGTGGCTCTCACCATACCCATACTCCTCCCTGCTGGACACGAGCAGTGTGCTGTAGCTGTCCATCAAAGACCTTTGCTTTCCTTTCTTTCCTGTCCCAGGGCTGTGTTGCCTGACATGTCTACACTGACCTACATCATCTTCTCATTCTCTTTATTACTGTTGCTTTGGAAAATATTTCTCAAGAAAGAACTTCAGCAAAGTGAGAAGGACAAGCAGGTGGCTGGGTAACTTTCCTGCTGAGTGAGTATGTCATCTGCTCACCTCAGTTTACACACCAGGCAACTTCGCAGGGTGTCCTTAACTCCTCGGCACAGAGCGGTCCCCTTTTGTCCTTTTCTACCCATTATGTGACAGTCCATAAAGGTGATTCTTGCCTCCTGCCTTCTGTCACGATGTGGTTTCAGTGACGAGTGACCACCACAGGCTTCCATGCCTAACATGTTGTCCCAGTTGGCCATGCTGTTTGGAAAGGCTATGGAATCTTTAGGTGCGAAGCTTTTGCAGGAGGAAGTGGATTGATTGACCCGGGGTGGGCTTTGAGGTTTGATAGCTCTGCCCCACTTTCTGTTCATGCTCTGATTCCTGGCTGTGGACATGATGTGATCAGCTGCTCCTGTCCCTGGTGCCATGTCTTTCTCAACATGATACCCTGTTCCCCCTCAGAGAGTAAACCCTTCTTCACTTAAGCGGCTTCTTCTCTGGTATTTTGTCACAGCAAGGAAAAAAGTAACAAACATAGAAAAGTTTTTTTTTAAATACCTCTGCTTGCTATTAGAAACTAACTTCAAACATCTAAAAATTCTCACCAGGATGTGCTGCGGTCCTAAGTCACACGGCCCCAGACGTGCTAACCTGAGGCAGGTGAGAGTCTCGAAATCTGCACCTCACGTCTTTTCCTTGGCTTTGCCTTGACTTTCTCTTGCTCTCTTCATCCTGCACTCCGTTCTTGGCAGAAAACTCACGCCTTAGAAATCTCAGTCTATTCATGAACACACTGTGTTCAGTTACTATGGCAATGTTGAAGGAATTCGTCATGGCCAAGCAAGATCACAAAAGGATCATTTTTATTTTTATTCTCAGTGTTTCCAGCAACAAACAAATAAATAAATGCTGCCAACCAACAGCCAGAGTCACATTTGCTACTTAGGAAACCGCTACAGAAGCTGATTCCCTCCTTCTATTTTGTTACTTTGTTTCCTCCTTTCACGGAGTTTTGTTTTCCCTGATATTTCAATAGGAAAGACCACAGTGAGTGGCATTTTCTGAATGCAGATGATCCCTTTCCCCTTATCTCTCTGTTGTTAGAAACACAGCTTAAGATGAGATGATTTTGAAAAAGAAGCAGTCTAGATCCCAAGATGGCGTGCTGAGAGTCCTTCAACAAAACCACCCCTGAACCACCATCACAAGAAGGTTACTGCTCCCCGAGAAAGATGCTGTGCTCTCTACACCACATCTCTGTGTCCCAGTAGCCATTAGGAATGAAGTAGTTTCTTGTTGTAGGCTACCAAAACAAGATGGTTGCCCGCCTTATCCTTCAGGCACGGATGACATCTCCGTTGACACCGAGACAGGCAGATGAGCCTTTAGGCACCTTGGGCGGCACTGCTCCTGCAGAGTCTACACAGCAACGCGCTCGCTCTGAACAAACCCCATAGCAGCTTCCGACAAGACGACAGTCTTGGTCTCTCCTCCAGGGCTGTATGATGCTTTAGAGGTTGCAAGATAAAGGGAAGTTCTTTGAACCCAGTATGGGGGTGGGGTGGGGGGTAAAACCCCAAGATTATCAGGAAGAGGTCATAGAATGGCATGGATTTCCTGTGTTTGCAGGTAAAAAGGAAGAACAGACTTAACAGAGGAGAAGAAGGGTTACTCCGTGTGTTTTCCCAACTGCACACACAAACATGGAGGCACGGAACAAAAGGAAGAGTAAGGCATTGCCAACTACCTTGGTCTGTCTTAGCTCCTCGTGGTCATTTATCACCCTCCTTCTGTGTGACTTAACATCTGCGTAACTCTTAGGAAAACCCTTTCGGGGTGTTTGCAGAGACCTCTGGCTTCCACTAACTCAAAGACTGATAATGTCCAGCGATGTCCTCCGGCTCCTAGCGCATTCACTCCTGCTCGCTGAGACCACCCGCGTGATTCAAGAAGTGTTTCGATTTATTGTTGTCTTTGTTCTGTTGCTGTCAAAACTTCATGGAACTGTTACCCTATTTACATGGGATGTGGGGTGACCCGAATCGAATCTGTGTTCCTGGATTATGGTCACTCGTATATGGCCATGGGGGAAAAAAACTCTCTTACTCCCTTAAAAAAAAAAAATAATAAAATTACTAAATGAGATAGGGCTGCGTCTGCAACCTCCTTATCCGTCGCTTTGAACATGATGCTACTTAATATCCGCAATCTTGTGTTATTATCCCAGGGGAAAGGGGCTAATAACAGCACCTGCAGCAAGGGCAGCTGCTCGCGTTGTGCTGGGAATAGAGTATAAAGCCCTTAGCACGGTGCATTTTGAACAACCCTGAGTTCTAAATAAATAGCTGTGATTATTAGGTATGTTGCTATAATTTTCAACGGGAGAATGCATACTCCAGCCTCTCAGTTGCCATACATTGTTACATATATATTTTATATGCATCCATTATTGAGTATACATATACACATTTGTTTCTATTTTGGCTACTCAGCCCTGGATTGTTTTGAAAATACAGAAAACAATTCTTCCCTAAGTGGTAAAGATGCCCAGATGCTTTGGAAGCTGCCCCCTACCCCCTCCTATGCTGTGTACGTACTGGATAAGATGAAGATCGCTCGTTTTACACACTGGAGAATTAATATTAAAGCTGAGCCCACCTAACTGCACCTAGAAATATGGATGAAAACGTTCCTGGTCACAACATGTCTAACAATCCGATAGCTGCCCAGGGGTGTGGAGTGTTGGGACCAGGTATGACAGGCATTCATCCATCTTCCTTGTCCTTGATCCATGTGGCAGGTATATACCACAAGTTTATTCTGCACTTGGTGCTGGGGCCACAACACCCATGAGGAAAACATGAGCAGCTTGCATTTGTTTCTCTGGGGTCACAGGTCGGAAGGCATGCAGCTGTAGACAGGCTGGACGGAAAGTCACAAACACTGCATGAAAAGCCAGCCGTCCTCAGGCAGGACTTGGTCTGTGGTGCCATTAATATTAATTCCATTGTGCCCTAGGACTCTGCTTGTGTTTGTGGGAAGTGACTTCAGCCTGCACCTCTCAGTGTTTTTTGCTCCACATAGGTCAGTTTTAGTATACTATATATAAACACTGAGGGGGAACTAGAAACCAGGTGGTTCAAAGGCAGCTGGTATCATTTGCATGTGGATGCATCATGCATCGTTGTATACATGAGGAGGCCAGAAGTTGATTATTGGTGTCCCCCTGATTGCTCTCCCCCTCATTTACTGAAGCACGGTCTTTCGCTGAACCCAGACTTTGTCTGTTCCACTAGTCTTGCTAGGCAGCTTGCCCCAAGATCCTAGTTACTACTTCCCTAGCACTGAGAGGTCAGACAGGTAGGGCTCTGTGCCTACCTGTCTTGTGTGTGGTTTTTTGGGGTCCAGACTCTGCTCCTGACTCCTGCACGGTGAGCAAGTGATGGATTGAATGAGAATGGCTCCCATACCCTCATATAGTTGAATGCCTGGTACAGTTGGGAGTGATCGGAGGGGTTGGTCTTGTAGGAGAAGGTGTGTCTGTGTCACTGGAGGTAGGGTTTGAGGGTTTAAAATCTCATGCCATTTGGAGTCAGTTCCTCTCTCTCTCTCTCTCTCTCTCTCTCTCTCTCTCTCTCTCTCTCTCTCGCTCCCTCCCTCCCTCCCTCCCTCCCTCCCTCCCTCCCTCTCTCCCTCCCTCCTAAGTATGGATCAGACTGAAGCTCTCAGCTGCCTCTCCAGCACCATCAGCACCATGGCAGCCTGCCTTCTGCCATGCTCCCTGCTAAGATGGTCATGGACTCACCCTCCGAATCTGTAACAAACCCCAGTTAAACGCTTTTTTAAAAAATAAGTTGTCTTGGTCATGGTGTCTCCTCACAGCAGCAGAACGGTAACTAAGACAAAGCACCGTGTATCCCAAGCCATGTCCCTGGGCTAGTGACAGTCATCTGTTTCACACAATGATGATGGGCTCGGCCAAGCTCAGCTCTTCACGTGGAAGGTGCTCCGTTCAGCCTGCTGCTCATGGGAGCTGGATGCGTTCCCCACAAAAATTTAATCTTGAAGTTGCTTGTCTATTAAAGGGGGGGAGGGAATATGGGAAGCTGACACTCATGTAGATAAAACTATGATACAAGTCAATCTGCTGATATTAGGAACGAGATAAACATTGAGAGCTCATTGGGAGGCGACTACGGGGCTCACCTGTGAGCGGTGGACAATCTGACACCTCCTCTTTGTCCCCACACTGTGCTAGACTAAAGCACAAGCCCAGGTGAACTGTCCAAGGTGGGGGTTTTATCCCAGCTGTCACCAGTCAAACCCAGCAAGGTCACCTGAAAATGTCAAAACCTGGGTTGAGGTGGGAGAGAGTCGTAAGAGCACAGTCAACATCTCAAGCACAGGCCCTCCTGCCCGTTTCTTCTCGCAGCTGTTCTTCCCGTGCCCGAACTCTGGGACAGAGGACATACTCACTGGACGAGGGTGTTCACAGACACAAATCGGTCATGTGCTTTCGGTGTGAAACATGGGTGTCCTTAGGTCCTGGGGAAGCCAACAGTGAGGCTCATATGGGCCATTTGCATGCCTTTCGAAGCGGCAGATCACAATTCCAACAACTCAGATCATAAATGCTAAGGGAAGATCTTTCTTGTACTTCGTGTCCATTGCTTTGGCAGAGATGCAGGGGCCAGACCTGCAGTTGCACCGTCCCACCCAGGGTCTGAGACCACCTAGGCACCGCCTGCTCTTCCTGGGTGCTGGGACTCAGCGGGGCTTGTCTCCACGTGGTGGTAACATTCCCCATCACCATCCGTCTCCTTACAGGTTAGTGATGATTTGAGTTAAAATAATTTGGAGTCTGTCTCCCTGTTGCTCTCTATCACTAGACGGCGTTATTCAGGAGTGATGTCTCTCTTCGTTTTGAATCGATGTTGAGTTGTTTGTTTTTTTTTTTTTTTAAGAGACCAGCTACAGAACACAAGGAGTGCAGGCCTCAATGAGTCATTTTTCAGTTGTGAGTAAAAAATCAAGAACAGAATCAATATGGGCACCTCTGTAATTGAAAACCAGTGGGTGATAATTCTGCACTGAAAACAGGATAATAAGAATAAAGATGAGCTATTGGTGGGAGAAAAATAAGATTAGAGATGTGATCTCAATTAAATATCAACCATTACTAACCACCGTGAAAAAAAAAAACAGCAACAATTCCTCTTCTAATTATCCTATATTTTCCCTTTTTTTTAGAGTGTAATTATGAAAGTATATAAAAGTATTTAAGCAAATTGGAGCTGAATCAATTTATTACTACTTCTCCTAATTTAATATTTAAGACATCATTAATATCCAAATTATGGGGCAGCAGAAATAGTTGGGCTTCTCCAATGTGTCAAGACTTATTTCACTCTAGTTCTGGTATACTATTCATTACTCAGAGAGCGGGGATCCCAGGAGTAACAAAAAGGGACAGGGCAAAGCCTTGAGATTCACAAGGGAAGAAAAGGTCAGTTTCCCTCACCTCCCAGACCTCCGTGTCTGACTGGTTTTCTGTCTTCTGTTGGCTAAGAGCTGTGTGTTTGTGTGTTTAAAAGGAAAAAGACTCATGAGAAAGTGAATACTCACGGCCCTGCTTCTGTTAAGTCTCCATTTTGTACATTTGGTTGCAGGCTACCTAATTAATGTCCAGCCATTCTTTGATGCTGAGAAACTCAGAGACAGCTGTCCCTTGCCCTTGGTTTTTTGAGGAAATCTGTTGACATTCTTAGTGTCTGCTGTTTACTGAATTGGTCCAACCAAACCCTGAATTCTTTTCTTACTCAAAGCCATAGGTTTCTGACATAATCTTTAGGCAAATAGCCTCCAGGAACCGTCAAGCCAGGACACCAGAAGCAAAGCCCTTGCTTTATCCCTCCAACTGTTAGGAATTGTGCTGGGAGATAAACACTGGGAAGCCTGGATTCCCAAGAAAATGTGTGCATGCGAATTCACAAAGACTAAAGAATATGAAGTGGGTCTTCCTCATCCGATACTACTAAGTGTATGTTAAGTGATTGTTAATTTAAGCCAACAGGTCTTTAACATAGGCCAGAGTCCACAGTCCTGTTCAAACCCACTTAGTTCCCAGGGAACTCTATAGCTCTATAAAATGTGTTTGCATTAAACAATATGCATTCACCTCCTTAAATTTTGGCATACTCAGAACTGGAGACCTTTTAGCTTCTTACTACAGGCTCTTATGAGTGGCTACCTGACAAAAATATTTGGTGACCACCTACTGGGTAGATTTGCCTGTGTCTGGCATGTGGCCATGGTGACAGTCAATATGACCATGGTGGTGATTCTGTAAAGAAAGCCTTGCATCACAAACGTAGATCTCTAAAGTTTAGTTCTGTCCAAACACACACACAGCACACAGTAGCACCCACAATTGTGCTTGCTTGGATTTCTCGATTCTCCCTTAGATAGAAGTGGATACTTCCTGGTGTGCTGCAAAGAATAATTCTCAAACCAGTCCCGGGTATGGGCATTAGCTGAGAGGTACCATTCAAAATTCTATCAGGCGGTATTCCAAATTTCAGTTCTTTACATAGTGCGCTCAATCTTCACCCCAACTACAAGACAAAATTGTGTCAAATACTTCTTTAAAACATTCCCCTAAATGTAGCTTAAACAATTTAACTTGGCATGGCATTTCATGCCATTAGAGTAAGCAGAAAATTGGGATTTTTGCTAGTTTCGGAATGGGTGCATATAAATGGCAAAGAGGCTGTCTTATGTAAAAGACATCTGTAAACTAATCAAATGGCAATTCCATGAACGGCTACGACGAAACAAGCAAGTGGCTGTGACTGTCCTTTGGCTGCCTATCCAGCCCAGAGGAAGCTCGACGCAGCCTTGGTCTCATTGAGAAGGGTTGAGGGATGACTAGGTAGCCAAGTTGAGTTGTCCTAAGTCAAAGACATGAGAGAGAAACAGCAGCCACACGACCCAACATCTGTCATCGCTGTGTCAATAACTTTGGTGAACTCAAAATAGGTATTTCACATAGTGAAAAGAATAGATGATAAAATGAGTTATGGCGTCTTTTTTAATCTGTTAAAGATCATGCATAGCCCGATGGTACTGTATCTGGAACAAATGCATCCAACCAGCACGTGTCGAATGAGTCGATATTCACGTAAGCACGCGGTTAAGAATATTGGCTCTGACTTTTTTTCTGTATATAAAATCGACTTTGGTTATTCTTGAAATGGTTCAGAGAAACTGGTAAGAAATCCAGGGAAAGCATCATAGTTTATCTATGGGAGAAACATTATTCTTTGTCCAAACCCAAATTCCTCCTGGGTTTGCTAGACTCAGAGCGAAGCCCTAACAGAGCCACACTGACAACAGCAAGCTCTAGAAAATCCAGCTCTGCCTTAGACAGTTCCTGGGTTTGCCTAAAAGCATGTAAGCCAACAGCTTCCCAGCTTATAGGAACGGTGCTGGTGACCAGGCTAAAGAATAAGAAGAAAGAGAGTAAGACACGAGGAAACTATGCTCTGAGGACCTTAGGCAACAACGGTGCTCCGAGCACTGTGTGTTCTTTCTTTCTTTTTTTAATTATTATTCTCTAATCTTTTTTTTACAGTCCAGTCATTATCCCCCTCCCAGTCTGCCCTCTGACTGTTCCTCATCCTATGCCTCCTCCCCAGTCTCCAAGAGCATGTCCCCACCCCCACCCCCACCCCACAATACCTCCCCATTTCCTGGGGCTTCAAGTCTCTCAAGGGTTAGGTGCATCTTCTCTCACTGAGGCCTCACCAGGCAGCCCTCTGCTGTATATGTGTCAGGGGCCTCATTCCAGCCATCAACTGTCCGGCTGATGGCCTAGTGTCTGAGGGATCTCGGGGGGTCCTGGTAGTTAAGATTGCTGGTCTTCCTGTGGAGTCCTCCTCCTCCTCCTCTCCCCCCTCCCTCCTCCTCCTACTCCTCCTCCTCCTCCTCTTCCTCCTCCTCCTCCTCCTCTTCCGCCTCCTCCTCCTCTTCCTCCTCCTCCTCTTCCTCTTCCTCCTCCTCTTCTTCCTCCTCCTCCTCCTCTTCCTCTTCCTCCTCTTCTTCTTCCTCCTCCTCCTCCTCTTCCTCCTCCTCTTCCTCTTCCTCCTCCTCTTCCTCCTCCTCTTCCTCCTCCTCCTTCTCAGCTTCTTCCAGCCATTCCCTAATTCAACCACAGGGGCCCCTGTCTTCAGTCCATTGGCTGGGGCTAAGTCTCTGCATCTGACTCTCTCAGTTGCTTGTTGGGTCTCTCGGAGGGCAGCCATGCTAGGCTCCTGTCTGTAAGCACACCATAGCTAGCGTCAATACCAAGGGGAGGTTCCAAGCACTGTGTGTTCTTAAGGTGGGTACTTGTAAGCAGCAAGCCAGAAGCAGGAACCATGGCAGCTGGGCTTCTCCATGCCTTCCTCTCTCTCTCTCTTCAGCCTGCAACAAACATCTCTCGAAGCTTCAGAACTCAGTCTGACCATTCCCGTTCACAGAGAAGCTCCCACAGGACTGCCGACCTGTTCCTTTTCTTTCTCTTGCCTTCGCTATGTTTTAGATAGAATGCGCTCATCACCTAACCCAGTTCATTCACATCAGCAGGGCAGTTCTTCTCTGACATTATGTCATCTGAACTGCCATATGTGGTCTGATGCCCAACACGAAACTCAAAATCAGTAAATGTTTACAGAAGGAGTGAGTGGACCAAACAGATGTAATGAGAATGACAGTTCTGAAGAGAAACTATTGATCTGAGGGATATAGAGATGGCTCAGTGCTGCAGAAGGCCCTAGCTCAATCCCCAACACACACATCAGGCACTCACAGCTGCTGTAGCTCTGTGCTCACAGATGTGCATACAAACACACACACACATACAAGTATACACACACAACACATATACACACATATATACACACTCATTCACACATAAATACATGTGCTCACACATGTGCAAGCACATACACATATGTATATACACATACACACATATGCACACACATATACACACACTCACACACACATGAATACATGTACACACATGCACACATGCACTCACACATACTCATGTTCACATAATTAAAAATAAACCTTAATTTTTTAAAAAAAGATATTAATCTGATACTTATTTTGCTATGGCACTGGGAATGGTGCTGCACTCCTGTAATCCTAATATTTGAGAGGTGAAGGCAGAAAGATCAGGAGTTCAAAGCCAGCCTCAGGGACATTATGAACTTTGAGGGCAGTTGAACTCCATGAGACCCTGTCTCCAAAAGATGAGAGAGGGGGAGGGGAGAGAAGGGGAGGGGGGAGAGGAGAGGAGAGGAGAGGTGAGGAGAGAAAGGAAGGAAGGAATTTACATTGTGTTGTGATCTCAGGGTATAAATGCCACATCCCATCATTTGTAGGAAGCTGTGTAACCCCATTAGTGTTTTACGTGAACTTCTTGGTACGTCTTCAGGGAGTGTTTTGAGAAGGTGAATTTCATCTCATTGATTGAAATAAAGATGAAGCCCAGAGCCTTCACTCCCGAGTGTGAATGCCAGACCCCATGATGTCCGGAGCTATGGGAGAAATTGTGGTGGGAGCTCTGTTCAGGCTTCAGTCTTAATAGTAACAAAGTCTCGTAGGCTGCCTCATTCTTAATAGTAACAAGTCTCTCCTGCCGGCTGACAAAACTGTTTCCTCTCTTTTAACAATGTCATATGGTTCCCATGCCCACAGTAAATCCCTTAAAAACACACCTTTCAATTGTGAAGAAAGGGTGGGTTACGAACCTTTAATCTGCAGCTCACTTCCCACACAGGAAACCGGTGTCCTTGGAGCTAAGCGGCTGCGGACACGTTCGTAAGGAAAGCAGATGGGAATTTATTTCAATGAGTTTGCTGTAAGCACACTGGTGGGGCTTTTTTTTTTTTTAATTGGTAGGTTTTTAAATTGGTGTTGGTAAGTTTTAAATGCCTAATTATCTTCATATAAATGACACCTTATCGTCTGGAAGTGCTGTTCTCCGTGCACTGTGCCGTTTATTATCTTAGTACACTTATCGTGCAAAACAGAAGGTGACTTTAAGCGGCTCCTTTAAAGTGGCTTTTTTCTTTTCCCCTTAAGTGTAAAATCTTGGGGAGGCTGTTTACATAGTTGTTTATCACCGGATATTAAAAATCAGCCCAATTATAAGTGCACAAAAGTTTCTATCACAGTCATAATTTTGAAATGTAAATGGCCGCTGTACCATGCCTGCTGAACATTTAATTTGTGCTTACATTCTTTTTTTTTTTTTTTTGGCCTGGGCATTAGCAATCCATCCTGTGCCGAGATTAATTATAGAGACCTAGAGATGTTCAAAGGGAACACAGCCTGCACGGCAGAATTACCTGAAGGTGTGCGGTATGGTTCCCTCTTTGAGCTGGACATTAGAGACATAGGAAGAAGTGATGCCTGCCACCCAAACCACTAAAGACACCATGCAGATGACAGGCTTCTGCTTCCTGTGGTACTCTGTTACCATGGCTATGGCGGTCCTTAATGCCGCCTGCTCACAGCAAGGTTGCAATTAGTATTTGGATTTGGAGGAGACACGTAATGATCTCATATTGAAGAAACACTTGTTTAATACTATTTTGGACCGAGGTGTCCTTTTGAGTCACTAACCAGAAGCTTTGTCGGTCAGAAAACAAAAATCCTTCAGCCATTTTGTGCCTGTCCAGTCACTCTCTTCCAAACAAACTTCCCTGGGATACACAGTAGTGCTGCTTCGGGGTGCCCTCCAGGAGGCTCCAGAACATTCCAGACACTCAGCACCATCACAGGACTAGCAGGTAGTCTCTCAGCTAGAAGCACTGAGGAAGTTCCCAGACCAAGGCTAGCACACTGAGATACCTGCTAGAGGCCCTTGAGAGCACTGCCAAGGTATGGCTCAGGAGGGGGTTAGAGTTTGGTATCTTCACAGTTCACCTCACGGGATGCGGCTGGAGGGGCAGCCAAGAGATGAGCCTCTCGCTTCTTAGAGAAGGGGCTTTTGTTTCCTCTAGTGGTATCTGGTCATAGCCTATGGGTCCTTTACCCATATGGGTCAGACACTCACGGGGTTCAGTTTCATATCGCAGACTTAGAAGTGGAAAGGTGCACCCTGGGGTGAAGGGACATGACAACAGGCACATTTTGAGGCAGGCAGACTGTGCTCATGAATTATGTGGGAGGACTGAGACAGGGGGATCGTGTTCATAAGCATGAGGAGGATTGCAAGGAATGGGGGCAGGGATCCCCAGGTTCTCTACCTGCCAACTATAGACATACAAAGTCATGGTTTCAGGACTGCAGCCACGGTGAATGAAGAAAACGGTCAAGAGATGAAGCCAAGAACTAAGGGAGGAAAAAAGAAAGATCGCGGGCAGAAGTGTCTGTGGCCACAGCTCAAACACTGACTGGAAAAGGAAAAACTTTAGGAGAAAATCCGGTTTGTTGCAAAAGGAAGGGCTTTGGTGTCCTCGCCTTTTCAAAAATAAATTATATTCCTTTCTATTTACTTGGGAGGGTGCGGGTGCAAACGTGCCGAGGTGCATGTGTGAAGGTCAGAGGCAGCCAGCAGTAGGTCTCTCCCTTGGAGACACGGATCCAGGGGTCAGGCTCAGCTGGTCAGACATGGCAGAACCGAGCCTCTCTGCAAAACTGAGCCAATGCCACCAGTCCTGGCGTGCGTGTTTGTAAAACGTAGACCCGCTCAGCACGTGACTCAGCAGCTCCAAATGCAAACAGCAAAATAACCTCATGTTATATATGCCAGCACCATAGCTATCTCTGAGGCACTCAGCCTGATCGTATCATGAATGATAAACCCTCCCTCCCATCAACGGGGTCACCTCCATACATCCACACTACTGAAACCCAAGTCCACTTGCTGGCAATTCACTTGCAGCTAGGCTTCGGGGAGCTGCAGAAGGCTTCCTGCAGCTTCCTGGCTTCTAAGCTGCTATGTGCTGAAGTGAGTTTCTGGGGGAGAGGTGAGAAATGGGTCGGTACAGAGCCAGAAGGAGACACCACCACGGGGCAGATTGTATTTAATGGTACAGTAGCGGGGGAGTGTACCGTAAATCCACCGAGGTGGAGAGGGAATGGAGAAAACTCAGAGAAGGAAAACAGAGAGAACAGAAGCTGGAAGGTTCGTGGGACCAGAGGAGGACAAGGAGGATGTGTCAGTAACCACGACGGCAACCCAGTAATCCCACCAACCATGGGTGAGCCGGCACCAAGCACTTTACTCCCCTCATTCTGAAACGTTTCGGCTTTATTATATTTAAGTACGTGCACATGCCCGGGAGGGGGGTGTGCACATGAGTGCAGGTGCTATCGGAAGCCAGAGATGTGGGGTCACCTAGAACTACAGTGGCAAGCATTGGTGAGCTGCTGGGAACAGAGCTCAGGTCCTCTGCAAGAGAGAGCAACCAGGGCTTGCTTGTAACCACTGAGCCATCCTACAAGACGTCATGTGACTTAACCTCTTGGTTGTAAACATTGTATGAGACCAGATACAGACAAGAATCCCTCTATGTTTCCATGGCTAGCTCTCTGCACGGTGGTCTCCACTGCCCCTAAATGTCCAACCTTGATGTCCTTGCTCAGTTTCAACAGATGATCTCTCCTCTCAAACACAGGAAAATAATTTAAGCAATGAGAAATCTCTTCACTGCCTACAACCACCCTAACCTAAAGTCCGTGTCCCCAGCTCTCCTTCCTCCCTGCTTCTCCTGGGTTCCTGAGAGATAAGATCACTGAAATCTCTCCCAGTGTTTATTTACTTCATAGACAGCTTGTCCCATCTCCTCCCTTAGAGACCCAGCTACTGCTACTTCCAGGATTTCCCACCTGCTCTCCCAGGTCTCCCTATTGGCTCCATTTTCCACTCATCCCCTAAAGAAGATTCTCCCCTCCTGCATTCTCTGAAGCATCCAGCTATCCTCGTCTTCAAACAACCATCTTCAAACTAGATGGAACAACCAAGAAAAATGTCTTGCACAGTGATCCCACGCCAACAATTCTTTCTTTCAAAGCCAGGTCAGCTTTCTCGGAGGGACTGTCCATATTTTTCCTCTCTGCTTTCCTTTTGCTACTCAACCTACAACAATATGACTCCCACTGGGGCACGCTGGCACTCCTCGATCCAGAAGAGACCGCCTGGTGATTGCATCACAGGAGAAGGTTTTGGTTCCCCGTGTGTAAGCCTTTATAGCTGCATAGCTTCTTCAGAAAATCCTCCTCCAGGTTCTAGCATTGGAACACCTGTTTTCTGGTGCTTGTTCAAGATTTGCTTTCATTATTTTCAATTCTGTGTCAGTGTGTTTGTCTGCAGGTGGGCGTGAGCACGTGAACACAGATACCCTGAGACGAGAGGCTGCAGATCTCCTGGAGCTTGAGTACCAGGCAGTTATGAGTAAACTGAGCAGGTGCTGGGAACCAAATGTGGGTCAGCTGGGAAAGAAGCGAGTCCTAGCCACTGAACCTCTCTCCAATGCCTTTGGTATGTTTCCATGTTCTCTCCCTGTCTGGCCCTTAAAAGTTGATGCTCCCTTGGTTCTCATCATTTATCCCCGCCCCTCCCTCAACTACTCACACGGCTTCTGCACATGCCAACAGCTGTGCTGATTTCCAAATCGGTGCCGCCACAGCGTCCCTACCTCTTCATCATCTGTTTAAAGCTTCTCCTCGCTCTTGTCTGACCCTTGATCCTTCCTTCTGTCTTTATTCTAGGTCTCAGCCCTCCCACCCTGAACTGGGAGGGAGGCAGAGAGATCACTTGAAAATGTCAATCATTGCTCTACACATCACAAATCCTAATGGGTTTTCACTGTCCTTTGAATAAACCCAAAGTGGCTTCATCGTCAATGGGAGTAGTCAACTTGACAGATCTAAAGGCATCATGTGTAACCATGCCAAGGCTGGCCCAATGTCCTGAGTAATGTCCGTTGATGTCGCATGGCTTGATGGTGTCTGCAGCACCAACCATCGAGAAGGAATGGATTTGCCCAGTACAGAACCGGAAGCTCCATGGATTTGCTGAGTGTTTGACTTTAAATTCCCTTTTGACAATTCCGTGTTTAAAAGTCTTTTAGAATTTCCCATTTCTGCGACCCCATTTGTTTTCCTAAGCAGGTTAAGAGGTCGTGACCTGCAGCTGGAAACCCTGGGAACCAAAGGGACTTGGAGTGCTCTTAAATTGCTCCGCAGATCCTCCAAAATTAGCCGTTTTCCATAGTGTAAAAAAATTTTCATCAATGTTAAAACACGAAAATCCAAACTTCCACACTGAATAAAATATTCCCCAAGTGCATTCCCAAGAACTCCCAGTAGGTCATACAATTCTACTTGAGAAGTGACACTTTTAGGTTTAAAACCAGAAAAGCACTAATGCTCATTAAGGGCTTGCCATAGGCCAGAGAGTGGTCGTTAAAGAACTCTGTTTTTATGGGGAAACTAAGACACGTGGGCATCGATTCACGCTGTGAAGAACGGACGCCCTCTAAACTGAACACCAGAAGTACAGCAGCAGAACACTCGATGTCCCTTGAATGACAGCTGCCACTCTGCGAAGCTCAGGAAAGTGTCTGTGACTCGTAATACTACGCTCGGTAAAGTGCTCTCCTGAGGCAGCAAGCACTCCAGATATGTAGAAGGCTAGAGAATGTTCCGTTTGTTCATTTGTCTGCTTATTCAATGTTTCCTTTTCTGTGCAATAGTGACTCGAGACAGAAAAATGTGTAAGACAGCACTCTCGAACTTTTGCATCTACATGAACAACGAGGGGAGTATCCGCTCTCTGTAATGCAGTCAAATTATTACAGCATGCATGCGGAATTAGCTGTGGCCATTTCTAGCTTATTGGGAAACCCCCTTCCCACCAAGCGGAGCATCCTATAAAGAAGCCGTATGTCTGTTCCAGGCCCAGCCCAGCCTTGTGCACCTTGCATCAAGCAAGTCCCAACCACATACAGCATTGGATAAAACCACAGCCGGTAGTGATACAGAGATCGACAGATCCTGCAGACCGAGACCCAAAGGTGCATACAAGTCCTGTACTCAAGGCTCCGGGAACATCATAGAAGATGGGGCAGACAGACCGTAGGAGTCAGAGGACCAAAAAGTCTGCTGCGAGTCTGTGTCTTCTAGAAACAGCAGGAAACTGTCACCCATTAGAGCTCACCAATAAGGCTGCCTAAGCAGGACCAAATTAAATACTAACATGAAAGGGGGAATCTCACAGGATCCTGCCCCGAGACAAAGAATTACAGACAACTTGTGACTGCGAATAGGTGGTCTCTCCCAGGGAAGAGCCGTGTATGGCTTATAAAATACAAGGTGATCAACCCTGAAATTATAGACATACAAGTAACACTCATATATAACAAGCAAGTTAACTATATATTAATATTTATAATTAATGTATAATTTATAATTAATATATTATATATTTAAATGTATAGCACAATTGTACATGGAAAAAGAGGCCATAAATTTGACAGGGCGTTATGGGGGCATGGAGGTGGGTGAAGGGAGGAGATGAAAAGGGGAATGATGTCACCCTACTTTAATTTAGAAGTATTTTAAAGAAATTCTACATCTATCTTGTCTAACCCGCTAGTTGCTTTTTGCACAAAATACCTGACAAGAACAACCTGAGGAATGAAGGGTTGTTTCGGTTCACAGTTTGGGGGTACAGTACGTCAGGGTGTGGAAGCTGCTCACACTGGACAGCTATCAGGAAGCCAGGAGAAATATACGATGAGATTTAGTTCATTTTCCCATTTTCAGTCAGCTCAGACCATGGCAAGGTGTCCCCCACATTCGGGGTGAGCCATTCATCCCTTCTGGTAGCCCTGCCTAGAAATACCCTCACAGACACACCCCACATTCAAATGTCCCTACACACATGTGCACATGCCACCACATTCAAATGTATGCACATGTATACATGCCACCACATTCAAATGTGCCACTGTACACACATGTGCACATGCCACCACATTCAAATGTGCCACTGTACACACATGTGCACATGCCACCACATTCAAATGTACCATTGTACACACATGTATACATGCTGCCACATTCAAATGTACCATTGTACACACATATGCACATGCCACCACATTCAAATGTACACATGTGTACACCACCACTTTCACATGTCCCTACACACATGTGCACATGCCACCACATTAAAATGTGCCATTGTACATACATGTGCACATGCTGCCACATTCAAATGTAACGCTGTACACATATGTACACATGCTGCCACATTCAAATGTAACACTGTACACACATGTGCACATGCTGCCACATTCAAATGTAACACTGTACACATATGTACACATGCTGCCACATTCAAATGTAACACTGTACACACATGTGCACATGCTGCCACATTCAAATATCCTTACACACATGTACACATGCCACCATATTCAAATGTCCCTACACACATGTGCACATGAAACCGCATCCAAATGTACCATTGTACACACATGTGCACATGCCACCACCTGCAAGTTGATTCTAACTAAATCAATTAAGGTGACTATCATGGTCAGCATTCATGCTCACTACTGTCTCCCTTCATCCCATTTGTCTAAGAAATCGGAGGAACTCCGTGCACACTTTTCGGTGTGACAAATGACCAAAGCCTTCTGCTAAGCAAAGCCAAGCCCCTTGGCTAGAGGCCTGCCATCTTCACTGTCTAATATACAAAATAACCCGTGCAAAAGGAAGTTGGGGTTCCAAGTTCAGTGAGCTGCCCCTGCAAGTTTGCCCAACCACTGTGGGCGCACTGCCTCTCAGTGCCCGAGGTCCAGAGGGAGAGCATGGTGGAGAACCATTACCTCCAAAGCTCAGCGCGGGGCAAGCCACATAAAAGAAACGCTTCCGGTGACTCCCACCGTCTTTGTCTAAAGCAGGGCCACTGCGAAGCCAGATGACTCGCTGTTTACCAGTCAGAAACGTCTTTAAAATTCAGCTTGATTAGCAAATTGCAGTATGTTCTGCAGTTAATTAAGAGTTTGATTTGTAAAAACAGAGGACGATGTCTCCCACACACGCCATGTGTCCCCCGAGCAAATGAAGGCAGCGCTGAATGCCGAGGCCCCGGTTCAGCCAAGCAGTCACAGATGTGCCTGGAATTAGACGAATGAACACGGAATAGCAATAACACCATTCGAATTAGCATGTAGTATCTGAAATTTCTCCTGGAAAAGCAGGGGGCTCAGTCTGGGTCCAGGATAGCAAGCCTGACTTTCTGTAAAATTTTGGATGTGCCTCAGCCCCGCCACGCTGCAGGGGAACTGTCCGGAAACGGAAACACGTCCTTACTGTCAAGGGGACCAATAAGGAGGGAATTCTGTAAATGCTAGAGCTGCTCAAAGGGAGAAAGCTGCCCATTTTCTTCCGGGGAACTTAAGGCGTGTGTGTGTGTGTGTGTGTGTGTGTGTGTGTGGTCTGTCTGTCTGTCTGTCTGTCTGTCTCTTTGTGTAACGGAATTACAATGCTAATCACATAAAGCACAGTTTGAAAGCAGGGTAAAGAACACCTGTTGAAATAGGTCACTTTTAGGAATGTGGTGGGCATAATTTTGCTTGGTTTTCATTTTTTATATGCCTTTCCAACTTTTCTTAAAGGTGTATGTCTGTGTACACATGCATATACCATGGTGCCTGTAGAGGCCAGCACTGTGAGACACCCCTAGAGCTTGAGTTAAAAGTGGGTTGCGAGTCACCCGATGTCGGTACTTAGAACCTATCAGGTCCTCTACAACCGCAGCATACATCCCCAACTACTGAGCCATTGAGCTTTTAAAAGTATACACGTACATACATGAATATGCATGTGTGTGGAGTATGGTGGCATGTGCACATGGAAGAACACTTGAATATGGCAGCATGGCACATTTGGATGTCATAGCATGTGCACATGTGTGTAGGAACATTTGAATGTGGTAGCATGTGTATATGTGTGTACAGTGGCACATTTGAATGTGACAGTATGTGTACATGTGTGTCGGGACATTTGAATGTGGCAGCATGTGCATGTGTGTGTAAGGACATTTGAATGTAGTATCATGTGCACACGTGTGTAGGGATCTGTGTTGGGTTCCTTTTTATCACACTCCACATTGTTGAGACAGCGCCTTCTCTTAGAAAGCATAGAGCTCAGTATCTCTGCTTGGCTGGCTAGCCAGCTTCCTTGGGGAATTCTCTGTTCCCCCTGCTGTGGGATTTCCACAAGTCAGCATACCCACCCAGCTTTTACGTCCTCAAGTCATCCCTTCTGTACTGTGGTCTTTATCAAATCCTCGGTTGGGGTCAAGATGGCATTTGAAGAAAAGGAAATCCGCAAACTCCTGGAATTTGTAAATAGCTTTTTATTTTTTTGCCTCAAATGTGCCTCAAATTGTCAGTGTTAAGAAACACATTTGAAAATTCAAGACAGAAGTGCAACAGACAGTTGCAGTGCATCCACTGACGTTGAAAGCACTCTACACTCCCACAGCAGGAAAAATGGATCTTCAGGGCTTGCTACGATTTGCCTCTTAGACAGGTGCGGGCATTCCCCTCATACACGTGCTTTTATCACTTCTCAGCCCCGGAATGTCGGAGTCAGGCTTGGCGACTTACGTACACCTACAGCTAAGAATTTCAAGGACACACTCTGGAAGGATAGTCTTTTCTACTTTGGGGAGAAGAGAGAAAAAGAGGGAGGGAGGGGCACAGGGAGACAGGAGGGGGAGAGAGGGGGGAGAGAGGGAGAGAGAAAGAGGGAGACTGTGTAAATGCCTGTGAAAGCTAGCTGACAATCTAAATGTCATTCCTCATATGCATCCACAGTTTGTTTTGTTTTGTTTTGTTTTGTTTTGTTTTGTAAGAAACAGGGTATCTTACTGGCCCAGAACTCATCAAGTAGGGGTAGGCTTGCAGAATCCACCTGACTCTGCCTTCCCAGAGCTGGGATTACCTAGCACATACCAATACGATGGACATCTCTTTTCTTTTTCCTTCCTTCCTTCCTTCCTTCCTTCCTTCCTTCCTTCCTTCCTTCCTTTCTTTCTTTTTCAAGGTGGATTCTGGGGACCTCCTGCCCAGAAAGCAAGCATAATCAGAGCTAAGCCATCTCCCCCACACTCACTTTGCTATGTAAGAATGAAGCACACCTAAAAGCTCTAGAACAAAAAGAAGCAAATACACCCAAGAGGAGTAGAAGGCAGGAAATAATCAAACTCAGACCTGAAATCAACCAAGTAGAAACGAGAAGAACTATACGAAAAATCAACAAAGCCAGGAGCTGGTTCTTTGAGAAAACCAACAAGATAGATAAACCCTTAGCCAGACTAACTGGAGGGCACAGAGAGAGTATCCAATTAACAAAATCAGAAATGAAAAGGGAGACATAACAACAGAATCTGAAGACGTTCAAAAAATCATCAGCTCTTACTACAAAAGCCTATATTTAACAAAACTGGAAAATCTGGATGAAATGGACAATTTCCTAGACAAATACCAGGTGCCAAAGTTAAATCAGGATCAGATAAACCATCTAAACAGCCCCATAACTCTTAAATAAATAGAAGCAGTTATTAAAAGTCTCCCAACCAAAATAAGCCCAGGACCAGATGGGGTTAGTGTAGAATTCTATCAGACCTTCATAGAAGACCAAATACCAATGCTGTCCAAACTATTCCACAAAATAGAAACAGAAGGAACACTACCCAATTCCATCTATGAAGCCACAATTACACTTATACCTAAACCACATAAAGACTCAACAAAGAAAGAGAACTTCAGAACAAATTCCCTTATGAATATTGACACAAAAATACTCAATAAAATTCTTGCAAACTGAATCCAAGAACACATCAAAAGGATCATCCATCATGATCAAGTAGGCTTCATCTTAGGGATTCAGGGATAGTTCAATGTATGGAAATCCATCAATGTAATCCACTATTTAAGGAAACTAAAAAAAGCCGCATGATCATTTCATTAGTTGCTGAGAAAGCATTTAACAATACTCAACACCCCTTCATGTTAAAAGTCTTGGAAAGATCAGGAATTCAAGGCCCATACATAAACATAATAAAAGCAATATACAGCAAACCAGTAGCCAACATCAAACTAAATGGAGAGAACCTTGAAGCAATCCAACTAAATCAGGGATTAGACAAGGCTGTCTGCTCTCTCCCTACTTATTCGATATAGTACTCAAAGCCCTAGCTAGAACAATCAGACAACAAAAGGAGATCAAAGGGATACAAATTGGAAAGGAAGAAGTCAAAATATCACTATTTGCAGATGATATGATAGTATACTGAAGTGATCCCAAAAGTCCCACCAGAGAACTATTAAACCTGATAAACAACTTCAGCAAAGTGGCTGAGTATAAAATTAACTCAAACAAATCATTAGCCTTCCTCTACTCAAAGGATAAACAGGCTGAGAAAGAAATTAGGGAAATTACACCCTTCACAATAGTCACAAATAATATAAAATACCTCGGTGTGACTCTAACCAAGCAAGTGAAAGATCTGTATGACAAGAACTTCAAGTCTCTGAAGAAAGAAATTGAAGAAGATCTCAGAAGATGGAAAGATCTCCCAACTCAAGGATTGGCAGGATTAACAGTAAAAAAAAATGGCCATTTTGCTACAAGCAATCTACAGATTCAATGCAATCCCCATCAAAATTCCATCAATTCTTCATAAAGTTAGAAAGGGCAACTTGCAAATTCATTTGGAATAACAAAAAACCCAGGATAGTGAAAACTATCCTCAATAATAAAAGAACTTCTAAGGGAATCACTATCCCTGACCTCAAGCAGTGTTACAGAGCAATAGTGACAAAAACTATATTGTATTGGTACAGAGACAGTCAGATAGATCAATGGAATAGATAGAAGAACCCAGAAATGAACCCACACACCTATGGTCACTTATCTTTGACAAAGGAGCTAAAACCATCTAATGGAAAAGGATAGCATTTTCAACAAATGGTGCTGGTTCAACTGGAGGTCAGCATGTAGAAGAATGCAGATCGATCCATGCTTATCACCATGTACAAAGCTCAAGTTCAAGTGGATCAAGGCCCTCCACATAAAACCAGATACACTCAAACTAATAGAAGAAAAAGTGGGGAAGAGCCTCGGACACATGGGCACTGGGAGAAATTTTTTGAACAGTACACCAATGGTTTATGCTATAAGATCAAGAATCGACAAATGGGACCTCATAAAATTGCAAAGCTTCCCTAAGTTGAAGGACACTGTCATTAGGGCAAAATCGCAACCAACAGATTGGGAAAAGATCTTTACCAATCCTATATCTGATAGGGGGCTAATATCCAATATATACAAAGAATTCAAGAAGTTAGACTCCAGGGAATCACAGAACCCTATTAAAAAATGGGGACAGAGCTAAACAAAGAATTCTTAACTGAGGAATACTGAATGGCTGAGAAGCACCTAAAGAAGTAGGGAATATGGAGACAAAGTTTGGAGCAGAGATTGAAGGAATGGCCATTCAGAGCCTGCTTCACCTGGTGATCCAGCCCATAAACATACAACCACCAAACCCAGATAATATTACTGATGCCAAGAAGTGCATGCTGACAGAAGCCTGATATAGCTGTCTCCTGAGAGGCTCTGCCAGAGCCTGACAAATACAGAGGCAAATGCTAGCAGCCAGCCATTGAACTGAGAATGAGGTCCCCATTGAAGGGGTTAGAGAAAGGATTGAAGGAGCTAAAGGGGTTTGCAACCCCATAAGAACAATACCAACCAACCAGAGCTCCCAGGGACTAAACCACTACCCAAAGAGTACACATGGACAGACCCGTGGCTCCAGCTGCATATGTAGCAGAGGATGGCCTTGTTGGGCACCAATGGGTGGAGAAGCCCTTGGTTCTGCCAAGGCTGGACCCACCAGTGTAGGGGAATGTTGGGGTGGGGAGGTGGGAAAGGATGGGTGGTTGGGTGGGGGAACACCCTCCCCCTTCTTTGTGGATGGGAAACCAGGAAAGGGGATAACATTTGAAATGTAAATAAAAAATATCCAACTTGAAAAAAGAACAAGGTAATGGTTAACTGGGGGCCTTGCTCTCTGAATCTCTGGCCTTTGCTGGGGGCTGACTGCCTTGGTAATCTCCCAGACATCTTTCTTGGGTTGGTTTTATGGACAAGCCTCCCTCAGAGTCCAGTTCTAACTGGTTTTTAATGACAAAGAGGAGCTGGTTGTCCGTGCTTGAGCTCTCCATTAGGCCAGGGATATTAAGAGACAATCTACCCCTCAGTCTTTAGTCATTTAAACATGAGGTTCCTTTTTTCCTTCCCAGGATGAGTTCTGCATTCTTTTAATGAATTTATTCACAGTGTGCATGCACGCAGCACTGAAGAGACCTCAAGCAGTTTCACAGGCAGCACTGACAGAGCACATGAGGGGTCTTCAAAGGCTTCCTACTTTACCACTTGATCTTCTTAGAATTATTTTTAGGCTGACAAGCTGCCACCAACCTTTTTCTTCTTAAACAACAACAACACACACAAACATACACACACACAAAAGGCATACACACAAATACACACACAAACACACACACACTCAACACATACACATAAACACTAACATATACACATAAACACACACATACACAAACACAACACACACAAACACACACACACACACACACACAAAGAAATTAAAATCCAAGCAAATGCTGTGAACTATATGTACTGTTTAGAAAAAAATTAAATTATGTGTTACCTGGTAGAGATTGCTGGCCAAAAGACTTGCCTTGTTTATGAAATGACAGAAAAAGAGTAAATTGAAGCTACTGAGTTATGGTGGTCCCTCCCCTCTTTTCTAAGCAGTGTACACTTATTTTAAAAATGTAACACCATATACAGATACCCCCGTCTTCCTCTCCACAGATTTCGGAAGCACCTTAATAAATCCCTAAGACTAGATACTGGACTAGGCCACCCCTGGGACAAATGGCCAAGTTAAACTCTGCAGGGTGTTGATTCAGTCTCAACAGAAATAAAGCTGGGTACCTCTACCATAGCTGGAGACATGGGGGTGAATGAAGCTTACCGTCTATCTTGAGAAGTTCATGGGGTCTTATGTTCTGAATACAGTGGCCCATTGTGTATGCATCCTTTTCGTGAGAAAACCAAAATAGGCCCATCTTCTCTCTCTCTCTCTCTCTCTCTCTCTCTCTCTCTCTCTCTCTCTCTCTCTCTCTCTCTCTCTCCAGTTACTACTGGTTATTACTCAATAAATCCTCACTGAGCAAATTTATTGAGTGAGTGAGAGCATTTGAGCTAACTAAATGGGTGACCATGTAATGTGGTGGATAATGTGCTGAGCGAATGAATACAGTCCGAGGAGAACATTATACTTGATACAATAGCTTAAAGTAAATATTGCCCTTCTGAACTGTTAGGCAAGCTTCTGTATAGTAAAACAATAACAGTGATGGATGCCCTTCCTTGTCGGTTCCCATGGACCCAGCAGCAGTCACAGGCTACACGGAGGATTCTCTTTGCCTCTGGAACTACAGAACCGTAGCCCATGAGAGAAAGTACCCAGCCCTAGCAGATGAGCGATGGTTTGAAATAAGGAGAAAGGACATTTAATGATGCTGAAATGGGAACTCTTTAAAATGCCCAAGCCTTTCAAGGCCTCTCAGCCCCAGCTGAGAAACAGAAAGCTGTAGCCAGAAAGCGTCCAGTGACAAAACCAGTGTCCTGCACAGGTGAAATCAAGAGCACACGGATTTCTGTATTTCTTCGCTGTTTCCTCCCCCCAGTTTGGGCACCGCCTTGCTTTCTTTCATGCCCAGGAAATTGTCCAAGCAACTATGTCTGGTCAATGTCCTATGAAGATCAGTGTCTCCAGAGAGCCCAGCAGCATGTATATGAGAGTACCAAAGAGCAGCCTGAGGAAACTTCCAGAATTTTCCATTGATCAATAGCTGCTTTGTCCAGATAAACTGTGCCTAGATCCCTCTGCAAAGCCCTTGATTCGCTTTTCAAAATTCTACCAGGCTAAAAGGTCCATTTTTTTTGCTAGAATTTTTCCATTTGGTTCACTCACTTTGGAAAATAAAATTACAAATGACTGAAATGAAAGTACAGATAAATTTGCCAAGCTCTGTAAATGACACTTAATTGCAGCAGAGTTCCTTCTGGTAGAGGATAGTAGGAGTTACAAAGAGTCGTTGAGGAGAGAAGGGGGTAGGGAGAGAGAGAGAAGAGAGAGGGGAGGGAGTGAAGGAGAGAGAAGGGTAAGGAGGGAGAGGGAAGGAGAGAGCAAGAGAGAGAGGGAGAGAGAAAAGGGGAAAGGAAAGAGGAAGAGACCAAGAGAGAGAGACAGGAGAATAGAGAGGAAGAGAGAGAAGAGATGAAAAGAGGGAAGAGAGAGGGAGAGAGAAGAAAGAGAAATGGACTGAGGGAGACAGGAGGAAAAGAGAGAGGGAAAGAGGGAGAGAGAGAGAAGACAGGAAAGGAAGAAAGGGGAGATAGGGAGAGAAAGAGAGGAAAGAGAGAGGGAAAAAGAGAGGGAGAGGAGGAGAGAGATTTCTGTCTCTAATCAGCAAAATGGTTAGCGCTCATCCACACACCTGTGACACTCACAAAGGCTGTGATTCGAATAGGTAGAACCTTTCCATCAAAAGACAGGAGTACAGGACAAGTTGCCCACCCACTGGGGGGGGGGAATACAACAGAGTTGTTTTAATATTTTTAGCATTTATTTACTGTATCTGCGTGTATGTGCACACACAAGTGTGCAAGTGTGCACTCGAACACTCAGAGGTTAGAGGACAACTTACAGGAGTCAGTTCTTGCTTTCCATGCTACAGGTCCTGGGGCATGAACTTGGGGGTGTGAGCCTGGACAGCACCGTTACCTGCTGAACTGCTGAGTCATCCCACCAGCTTAACGGTCATTTCTATAAAAATCTCCAAAACATCACTGGAGGAAAGAAAGTCTTACTGCTAAATGAGGCTTTTAATTCACAAAGTCATATTGACAACGCTATGATAAAACAGAAAATTTTAAACGATCCATTATAAACAACTTCACATTCCCTTTAAAGGAGACACTAATGTCTTTTGGTCCTCAACAGATACCATTCCAACTGAAGAAGGCTTGGCATTCCAGGTTAGCTGTTTGGTTACTATAGATACACAAATCAACTTCGTACATGGTCAGAAAGTATATGGTCTTCTAAAACTGAATTTAAATATATAATATATGTAATAAAATACCTAATATATATGATATTTTTCCCCTAACTGAGGCCAAGAAACAGATGGAGCACAGACTATCAAGTACATGTCCCAAAAGAGAAAGCCTAAAACCTCAGAGCATGTGTCTTCCACATTCTTTGAAGAGAAATGCCAGTTGATTGGTATTAACTGAAAAGCTCTTCACTACGAGAAATGTCACCTTGCTATTTTGTACTAGATAGAGAGACATTTCAAAGGAAGAACATTCAAGGTGTACACTGAAATTCAAATCAACCAAAACAGTTTGAAACTATCTCCCATCATTAGTAAATATAAACTTGGAGTGGAGCAAAGACTACAGTTTATAAGGTTAAAGGACTATTACTCACCACTTCATTCAGACAATGACTTCTTGGTTAAGACACCAGAATCATGGGCAATTAAAAAAAAAGACAAATTGGGTTTCACCAAACTTAACAACTTTTTATCTGCTTCACAATTCTAAGTTCATCTCTCAAGCAACAGGAGCTTGAGAGTATTGATCACAATACACTCACAGTTCAGGTTCCCTTGCCTAGGGAATGCTGTCACCCATGGTGGGCAAATCTTCTCATCTCAATTACCATGATCTCTCATGGGCATGTCCACAGGCCAGCCTGATCTAGACAGTCCTAATCTCTGGCACTCCCTTCCCCGGTGATTCTAGATTGTACCAAGCTGACAAAACAAACCACAGCAATTAAAACTAGAGATAAACACATGTGTCCACATGATGCAGTACAAGAATGTTTGTGATAGTGTGGTTCTTGGTGACTGCCACCCAGATGTCTATCACTGGAGAGTGGAGAGATGCAGTGGCATGTCCACACAGTGGAATGGGTTTCATCCATAAAATCAAGTGCTAATACAGATTCCAACTGGGGGAACCATGAACGTGCCCTGTTAATGAACAAAGGCAGACATATTGCAAGGTTTTACTCATCTGAAGAGCCAATAGGTGATGCTGTAGAGAGTAGATAAGCTGGTGTCTCCAGGGGCTGGGATGAGGAAGAAAAATGAAGATAACTGATGACAGGTATGTGGTTTCCTTTGAGAGTGAGGAAGGTTGTAAATGAACAGTCTGCCCTGTGCTCAGCATTGTACGTTGCTTAACTACATGCTGTAGGAGGTGAACTTATGAGCCAACAGGGTGTTCCTGTGGGTCAAACTGCCTGCTGCTAAGCCTGATCCCCAAGACCTTCATGGAGGAATGACAGAACAGACTCTTGAGAGTTGTCCTCTGATCTCCACCCTCACAGCATGGCATGGGTGCATGTGCACACACATGCACACATATACATACATATACACACATGCATACACACATACATACATATATGCAGAGGCACCCACACAAATACATACACACACAAACATACATACACACATGTGCACACACATGAACGCATATATGCACATGTACACACATACATACATATACATGCATGCACACATATATATACATACATGCACACACATACATATGCACATACATACATACACACATACATACACATATGCACACATACACATATGCACACATACACACATGCACACATACATACATATACACAGAGGCATCCGTACAAATGCATACATACATACATACATATACACAAAATGATACAAACACACCCGTGAACACACACACTCGATAAATAAGTATAATTTTAAAGGGTGACTGTTCTTGTATGCTAATCCTTTCTTTCTTAGAGCTTTACACATATCAATTATATCTCGATTTTCTAAATGCTCAGAGTGACTTTTTAGCCTTTCATAACAAGCACACAAGAAAAAAGCTCCCTTCTCAGAAAATCCGATTTATCACTGTTCCCTCAGAGGCTGACCCACACACCCTACTTTTCAGCACTCTGGGATCAGGGCAGAGAGGTGTCCTTGGTGAAGGAAGGATGTCTGTTTCTTCCTGTTAATGATTTCAAGATAATTGCAATAATATATAATCATAGTGAGTTGGTGTTTTAACACGTTGAAAAAGCTTTTTCAAAAATTGTCATGCAGTGAGGATCTTTGGACAGTCATGGGATAGCTCTTGCATTGTGGGAAACTATAGATACATTCCCTGGAGGAACAGTGCTCAGACCAGACATTGGACCATGGATAGATTCAGAAGCAAGGAAACAGGCAAAAAGAGAAATTTTCAAAACAAATGCAAAATCTGGAAATGCAGAATCAGAAGGATCAAAGTGAGTTCAAAGCCAGCCTGGTTTACATAGAAACTGCCAGGCTACTATACTCAAATACAGTCTCTCTCTCTCTCATTCTCTCTCTCTCTCTCTCTCTCTCTCTCTCTCTCTCTCTCTCTCTCTCTCTCACACACACACACACACACACACACACACACACACACAGACTTCTGGGTACATGTGCAACCAGAACTTCTAAGGAAATGTGAGTGCATGCATGTGTCTAGAAGAGTCGGGTAGAAAAATAATTGGGAAAAAAAAATGCCCTAAACCTTTTCCAGTTCAAAGATTTGAAAATTCCCTTGAGTCTCCCACATTATAAACACCTAGGAGAGCAAAACCATCGCACATCAACATCAAACCGCTAAGTTCTAGGAATGAAGAAAAACCAATCGCTGGTGTCTTTTGACCTTACAGGGCCCCAGATAAATGAATGAAGACAGGGCCTCCTGTGGCCTCCTTGGCAGAGCTTCAGGTCAGAGGACAATGGAAAAGCCTCTTTAAAATGTTAAAAGGAAAGCGAAGGCATCAGCAACTGAACGTCATGTTGGTGAGTTGTTCTTCAAGGAGCGGAGGTCTAATAAAAGACATTCAGAAAGCTAAACTCGAATCCTTCATCACAGAACTGCACTGCAAGAAGCCTTAAAGGTAGTTTAAATGGGGTGGAAACGTTACATGGAAATGTACCTCCCCAGGCATTTATTGATGGCGTTGAAAGACATGTGAGTGTGGACATTTGGGTTAAGAACAGACAAGCGGCCCTGAGGAGAAGGCTCAGCCTTAGGGGTGCGCATTGATCCTGAAGAAGATCTAATTCGGTTCCCAGCACCCATACGGGGCAGCTCACAACAGTCAGTAACTTGTGCTTTAGAGGAATCCGATGTTTCTGGCCTCCAAGGGCTCCTGAACTCGTGTGCACACCACACACACACACACACACACACACACACACACACACACACTAAAATGTGTGCTTCTGAGACTATGTCCCACATTAATCCCATGACACCTTTGCTTTGATTTGCGACTGCTTCTTTTGAGGTGTATTTTGTTCTGTTTTGTTTTGTGGTTTTTTGTTTTGTTTTGGTGTTTGGTTTGGTTTGGTTTTCGAGATAGGATGTCTCCTGTGACCCAGGCTGGACTTAAACTTTCTATATAGTTGAGGATAACCTTCCACCTACCCAGTATTGGGATCACCAGTGTCTACCGCCATGTCCAGTATATGCATTACTGGGATCAAATTCAGGGCCTCATGCATGCTAAGTAAACACTGTCCTGATTGGCCCACATGCCCAGCACCAGATCACCTTATGAATGTAACTTCAAGAATACTACGAATTACCATTAGTAGCACCCCAAAGGTCATATGCTTAAGGTTAAAATCCAGAGCTGGGGGAAATTAATTTTTTTAAAGATGTATTTATTTTATTTATATGAGCACACCATAGCTGTCTTCAGACACACCAGAAGAGGGAATCAGATCCCATTACAGATGGTTGTGAGCCACCATGTGGTTGCTGGGAATTGAACTCAGGACCTCTGGAAGAGCAGTCAGTGCTCTTAACTGCTGAGCCGTCTCTCCAGGCCAGAGAATTTTTTTTTTACTCTTTTTATTTAATTTTACTCTTGATTGAAGGATTTGATCAAGCAGAGGCTTAAAACCTGGAAACAAAACATCTGGTGAGAAGAAGGAAGCATTATTGACGCCCTCCCTCTGCAGTTGGAAAAATTCGGAGTGCCATTCTTTCTGTGTTCTGGAGTAGAAGTGAGCCTGGGTATGTCTTAATTTTTGAGTGACAACAAATCGAATCTGAGCCCACACCCACGCCCTCTGCAGTTTCCTGTCTTGAAACACTTCATTCAGTCTGGCTCAAGGGCCTGACAATGGCATTCACGGCTGTGGGATGCCGCTCTCCGTGGCCAAGTTTCCTCTGAACAGAAAGAACCATAGCTGTGCTCGGCCGTGCTGAGGCCACACCCAAGGCCATCATCCTCAGGTCCTGAATTCCTTCCCTGCTACAAACTTACAGAGACGGCCAAGGAAAACAGACCGGGCAGTGATTCGGTGGGAAGAAGGGGGTGCCTGCCAACTGGAAGATGATTGTGGAAAGATAACTTTTCCCCAAAAGAAATAGGTGGAATTTGCCGGGAAGGTGTACACCGGTATGAAAATCCACGAATCCCAGAGCTGGGATTCGGTGACCATTTGCGTGATGATGAAGGAAGAGAGTAATGAGTAGCATTGTCATAGACACAAGTCTCATGCTAAATGACTAACGAAGGTAGAAGATGTCTGTGGACCTACGAATGCAGCCAGTAATGCTGGCACAGACAGGAGATCCAGGAGAGTGGGGGAGAGCCGGGCCTTACCTAGATAGACCTGCTGAGTTTGCTTCATCACTTACTCATATCTGAGAGCACTGAGGGAGAAGGAAGGGGGGAACTGAGACTGGATTACGAATTTCAGGGAAGAATTAGCTGAAGGCTGAATTGACAGGGACAGGAAATGTGTGTGATGGCTGCCTCTGTGCTGTAGAGATTTGTAAGAGTGAGGGATGCCAGCCCCAGGAAGTCAGAGAGATATTTGACTTCCAGAAAACAGATTTCAAAGACAGCTGTTCGCTTTTAGTGTGTCTCTAAGGGAGGATGGGTTCTGAAACCCAGCGGGTAGGAACATTTTACTACAGCCTTAGGACTCTCCTTCACTCAAGAGCTGCAACTGTGCATGTGTGTGCGTGTGTGTCTGTGTGTGTATGTGTGTGCGTGCGTGTGTGTTCATGTGTGTGTGCATGTGTCTGTGTATGTATGTGTGTGTGCATTTATGTGTGTGTCTGTGTGTGTGTGCGTGTATGTGTGTGCATGTGTCTGTGTAAGTGTGCGTGTGTATTTGCATGTGTGTGTGCATGTGTATGCATGTGTGTCTGTGTGTGTCTCTCTGTGTGTGCATGTGTGTGTGTGCATGTGCGTGTGTCTGTGTATGTATGTGTATGTGTTCATGTGTGTGCATGTGCGTGTGCGTGTGTCTGTGTGTGTGTGCATGTATATGTTCATGTGTGCGTGTGTGTGCATGTCTGTGTGTGTTTGTGTGTGTGTGTTATTTTATTTTGTTATTTTGTTTGTATTTTTCTTTGGGTTCTTTTTTGTTAAGGCAGGAACTCATGTAGCCTATGCTGGCCCATAACTCACTATGTATATATAGCCAAGGGTGATTTTCAACTTCTGATCTTTTAGCTCTTTGGGTCCTGGGATCAGGGCGTGCATTACCACAGCCAGTGTATGCAGTGGTGGGGATGAAACTCAGCTTCCTGCATGGGAGGCTGGCACCAACTAAGCTGTATCTCAGCCCTGACTTTAAGTTTTAAAGAAGTGAAAAGTATTTTTTTTTATTGTATAACAAATTTCTCATCTCTGGAAGTCAAAGTTCCACAGAGTTTCTACCAGGTAATGGAACCCAAGATGGAGGGTGTGTATCACATGACTAAACTCCTTTTTAAAGGCATAGGCTGAAGGTCTCACAGTATGAATGGACTGGATCTGGGCTTCTACTCCTGGAGAAGCTCCTAGTAATGATTTTAAATGCACTCAATTACAAAAGAAACCGATTTCGATGAAACAGTCTTATCAAGATTTAGAGAGCAAATTCAAACCGTAATAACACATGTGCTTTTACTAATGTATTAAATAATGAAATGGAACCCTAGACCTAATAACTGTTATAACTCTTAGTAGCAATCAGCATAAATGATTTTTTAAGATATTTGAAATAAATTAGCTATGATGTGATAGTATCTCGGTCCACAGCCCGTGACTAACACTGACACCTGTTACCTACGTTCAGATTTTAGGAGCTGCCACAGTATAGTCAGACATTTGAATAAATAAATTTGTAAGTATTTTTGTTATTTTGTCTTTTTTTTTTCAGAGCTGAGAACCAAACCCAGGGCCTTGTGCTTGCTAGGTAAGCGCTCTACTATTGAGCTAAATCCCCAACCCCTGGTGTTTTTGTTATTTTGTCTTTTTTTTTTTTTTTTCTGATCCAAGCTTCTAGATACTGTATTTTTTTTCCCATGGAACTGTGATATTCTGGGGAAGTGGGAATACTTGGAGTGAAGTAAGATTTTTTTCCATTGCTTTACAAATGCAAGTTCAACACTAGTACAGTATTGTGAGATGCTCTCAGAATGGGGTTTGAAATACAGGGAACCAGATTGCCTATGTTCAAGTCCAAATGTGGACACCTAACAGTGTGTAACCCAGGACAAGTTATTTAAAACGTCAATGTCTCTATGTCCAACAGATATACGGGTGAATTGGTGGGTGAGTGGATACATAGATGGATAGATGGGTGAAGGACGGATGGATGCTCAAAAGAATGGGTGGACGGCTATGTGGATAGATATGTGGGTGGACGGGGAGATGGGTCAACGGATGCATGCTTGAGGGATGCTTGGATAGTTATGTAGATGGATACTAAGAAGAATGTTAAATGGATGTGTGGAAACATACGTAGATATGTTGGGTGGATGGGTGGAGACATGGATGGATGGGTGTGCAAGTGGGGAGGTAAACAGAAAGCTTTGGGGATAAATATATGAGTGAATGGTATAGTGCTGTAAGGACTTGAAGCAATCTTACATATGAAGACAGAGATCCAACTATGATGACTGAAAACAGAGTAGAAGCGATCGGAGTCTCCGAAGTGTGGATGCTGTTGTGGTGCCAATCTTTAATCAGTGTGTATCCCGAATTAGGCGTAGGGAGCAATGACATCCTGAATTACTGTGCATTGTTCACATGGGCACACCCACGGCAAACTCTTCCCCAGGAGAGATCCTCTGGGCTGGGTGTAGGTCGAATGACACCATCTGTCCCATCATCTTCTGCCTCATGACGTCTGTCTGCTTAGGGCTTCACAGCCTTCCTCTGACTAAGAAAGCATTTCTATCTGGTTGGCTTTCTGGTGCCACCTAGCCTTGGCGAACGATAGAAGACGAAGCAGAAATGGCCACCTTCCCCTGGAGAGTCAAGGCTGAGCATAGCTTAGAGGGCAGGTGCCCTGGGTTTGAAGTGTGAATAGGAGTCTCGCCTGAGAAAGCCCCGCAACCCCTCCTGGCCTCGCTTTTGTGGTCACCGCATCCGTCCCATTCCTATTTCTCCCTGGACTTCATCTGTCATCGCCAACTCGCCCACTTTCCGTTCTTGGCTTCCAAAGATGTCACTCTCCCTCTTCTGTGACTACTTTACCATCCTTTCCCTATAATTCCTCCCCTGGGAGCTTCCCTTCAATCCTTTACATCTTAGCGAGACTTGGGGTTCGGGATGACCTCTTTTGCCTTCTTTCATTGTGCGGCCAGCACAATGAAATTCCTAACCAATTCCTAACCCCTGTGCACCCAAACTTCCCCTGCATCTGTCCTGAGTAGCTCTAGTGGTCTAAGCCCTCATGACCTTTCTCCTGAGCCTGTCAACCATCACATTAGTGTGCTTCTTGTTGTTGTAACTAACGCATCGGTCAATCCACTTATAGCGGGGAAAGGTTCACCTCACTTGAAGTTTCAGAAGATCCAGTTCATGGTTGATAGGTCCTGGTGCCCTGAAGCCACATCGTGGGGAGGCAGCATAGCAGACCGTAACTGCCGCCATCACGGCCAGAAATTAAAGGACAGGAGACTGATAGGCTCCACACCCTGAAGGTTCAATCACCTCTAACAAAACCACAGGCTGGAGGGCCAACCTTTACCACATAGGCCATCTTGAGGGACATTTATCCAAACCATAACTGTAGTCCTGTGATTCATTAATAATCCAGGATGCCTACAGTTCATTCTCTGCAGTGATCTCTTCAAAGTATAAATCAGATAAGGCCACTCCTCCATCGTGATCCCTGGATATGATCTAAATCCTTCCCTATTACCCATAAGGCACTGCAACCACTCTGACCTCATCCTAATCTAACCCCTGCCCTTTGCTATGCGTTGGATATTGGCTTCCTGCCTCTTCCTCTTCATCTATCAATAGTCCCAGAACTACTGTGCTTACTGTTCTCTGTCTAGAATTTTCTTCTCCTACATATTCTTATGCCTGAACTTTCCTTATCATTTAGGTCTCCAACCACCTCAAAGATGTCTTCCCTGATCACTCTGTGGGACGTCAGTCTTTCTCGAACTAGCCCAAGTATCTTTGTGCCATCTGTTGCTGCCTGAAATGACCCCATAGATGTTCCTGTCAGTCACCTGTCTCCTTTAAGGTCAATCACACCTGTATCCTATGCATCAGTGCATTCTCGTGGTCTGGATTCTATGTCACATGCAGACGTGGCCAGGGGACTGTCATAGAATGGGTGCTTGAGTGGACACAGCCGGATTCTGTCATGGTGTGGGACTGTTAGGAGAATTCAGTGGGACAGTGTGTAACTTGTCTAGCATGTAATTTGGTGCATAAGCAGTCCGCAATATTCAGCAGTAACAATCTGTGTTCATTCTTGTTTGTGTATGTATGTATATGCGTGCACACAGGTGTGTGGGGAGGTTGTTCCTCAGGCATTTTTTTTTTGACGCAGGGTCTCCCACTAGCCTGGAATGGATCAATTTGGCTGAATTAACAACTCCAAACACAGGGACCCGCATGTCTCTGCCTCCCCACATGTCACAGGGACACCATCTGGGATGCCTAGACTTTTCATATGACTTCTGAGTATCAAACTCCAGTGGTCAGGCTTGTGTGTGAACACTGTAACTGATCACTTGCCCCAGCCATGATAGTTAGATTTGGAGGGACGGGGGCAGGTATCTCCCTGGGAACCATGAGAACATACTGTAAGTACATAAGAATAAGTAAAGATGATATGGGGGGAGGGGAGAAGCCCGGCTGTGCTGACAATCTCTAGTCTGCTGGAAACACTGGTCTAAGAGATTTACTCTAAGGTAAAATGATGTCTCCATACATTCAACTTAATCATCAATATCAATCGTGATGACGGTCATAGAGATAGCCCTGCTGTGGGAAAGGGAGGGCAAGATGAGGACCCGCAGAACAGGAGGGGCAGTGTCTGTGCTTGGTGCTATAAGACCCAGTGTTCCACTTTGAAAGTCACCATTCTGTCACCTTACAGGGCAGTTTGTAAATGGCCTAGCCAAAATTGCTGCTGAGTTTAAAACTTTGGCACAAAGATGTCCCTCCAACATCTCCAAGTACCAGGGAATCAGTGTGGAAATGGACGCCCACTGACGATGAGAGCCGCACTAGGAGAGTGCCAACAGAAGACGGGTTTCTCATCAACTGTCCTCAGGGGTGACAAGGTCATGAGGGGAGATGGTTTAGCATATAGTGGGATTGAATGTGAGGTGTCCCTCCTCAGGGGTCACATGTTTGGACTCTTGGTCCCACTTGGTGGTAGTGTTATTTTGTGGGCCTGAGGAATCTTTAGGAGATGAATTCTCACTGAACAAGATGGGTCACCAGGAGTGGGCCATGTTGTCTCCAGCTCCAACCCACTTCCTGTCTGTGCTCTGTTTCCTCATTAGCCCAGGTATGAGCAAGCAACCTCATAGTCACAATCCTCCCCCCATCCGGAGAGCCTTCTCCACCATGCCTTCTCCACCATGGTGGGCTGAACTCAAACTATGAGCCAACCTGAACTCTCCTCTGTGCTGCTTCTTTCTGGTGCTCCCCCATGACCAATCGACGTAACAAAGCTTGAAGGAATTCGAGATTCATACAGACATCTGTGGTGTCCGGATCAAGATACCTCAGCTGGTAGAGGGGCTTGCCACCCAGACTGATGTCACGAGTTCAATCCCCAGGGTACGTGTGGCAGAAGGAGAGAACTGATTCCTACAAGCGATCCTTTGACCTCCACCAGCACACCATGCCAGACACATGCACAAGATCGACACATGTCAAAACAAACATCATTCATCTCATCACTTTCTCGAAGTCCAGGACATGTTAACGCCACAATGACAATGTGATCTGGTGCTAATAGTTTAACTGACCCACTAAAAGTGACTGGTGACCCATCCTGCCCACAGAAAGGACCTCTCTGAAGACTGTGTTTAACTCTAGGCATCGCTGGCTGCCCTGCTGTTGGAATCCTGGGGTCTGGAGATGTTGCATAAACCCTGCCAATCATACTAACCACACAGTGTCCCCCCAAAGCCATCAGGAGGCTAATATGACAGATTCGAGGATCTGCCCCTGATGACATGAGTCTGTTGATCGCAGGGCTGGGGACTCATCTCTGCTGACGGCACTGGGAATGGATCCGCGCACTGTGCACGGCACAGCACAGGGTAACCTGAACTTCCGTGACTCTACCAAGAAAACCAGGGCAAAATCACATCTACCTTGTCCTAATGTCGTGAGCATTAAAGATAAGCTTGTTGGACTCCAAAATACACAAACCCGAAATTCGCTGTAACCCCTAGACTCTGCCTTTATCCCCAGCCATTGTCTCCTTGTGACCCTACTCTGACACTGGGTCCCTCAGCACTGCTGGTCCACAGTATCACCCTCTCTGAACTCTTTCGTTTCATCCTGATGATCCTTAGGCTAGAGATCCTGTGTCCTGGATTCATGCTCCTTCCCTTTGAGGTTTACCAGAAAGTCTTCCTGATCTCACTGCGGAAAATATATTCGTGGGGTGTTTGTTTGTTGTTGTTGTTGGTAGTGGTGGTGGTGGTGGTGGTGGTGGTGGTGGTGGTGGTGGTGGTGTGTGTGTGTGTGTGTGTGTGTGTGTGTGTGCGTGCGTGTTTTGAGACAGAGCTCACTATGTAGCTCTGAATGTCTCCCCTCTTTGGATAGTCTAGACCAGCCTTCAAACTCATAGTGACTCCTCTCATTAATAATAATTACAAAAACCATAATGGTTTTCTGAGGACCGGCTATGGCTAGGTATGCAAGAATTTCGTTGCCCATTCAGTATGTTCATGGACATAAAAACGTGAACTCCCGTCTCTTTACCATTTACCAGTTCTCCCAAATAGTATTTCATCTGACACTGCTCCTGGGTCTTTATGGCGTTAGAAAATGTGGAGACGGGAACAGGCTAGAGGAAACAGTCGTGGGCTGGAGGGGAGGGAGGGAGGAAGAATAGTGAGAAGGGGAAGAAAACTTAAAAACCAAAGAAGAAAACAAGCCAGTGCTAACGAGAGCTGGCAGAATTAGTCACAGGCCGAAATAAAGTAATGCAAAGTAGTTGCCATGATTCATGCTCAGCTGTCCTGAAGGTTTCTGACACCCTGTGAGGGGTGGCATCCCAGAGTTCCTCAGCAGACAGCCCGCTCAGGCTTTAGCCACGAGAGTCTGGATTCCAGGGTTCCGGGCAATGGCGCGAGTCTGGGTGAAGCCTGGAGATTCTGAGGACAATCCCGCGGTTCAGCGGCCCCCATTCCAGACTCTTCATTTGAACCATCACTGAGGCTGGGGTGTGGCTTAGTGGTCCCTGACAGGACCTTGGTTCTCACTCCCCACCCCCAGAGCCACAAGAGGGAAAGCAAGCAAGCAAGCAAACAAACAAACAAACAAAAAGTAAGAATCACGTGTTCAGCTCAGGGCACCATCTCTGCTCCTCCCAGATGCCCCTTCTTCCTGGACATTAGCCATAAAGTCGTACCTGACGCAGCTGAATGCCAACGTCAAACATGCTGTAGCGTGTTCTTCACAACTGAACCGTTGGTACCTGTTTCTCCATTCCCGTCCCCTCCCTGCTGCGAAGACCAGCTTTCCAAAACACCTGTCCTGTGACCCCAAACCTTCTGTGCTCGAACACGGCAGAGACCCTCACATAGACAACATGAAGGAGCCCCGGTGCCTGGATCCGGGTGGCATTCGGAATTCTAACCCTTTGGTAAGTGTTCACGCCGCCCTCTCCTGACTAGAAAGCCTCAGAAGGGGAATTCACTCTATGTAGCTTTTGCTTTTGCAGGGTTTCATAAAAGGGATCCTGAATTGCTTTGCCAGGGTGCCCATGCTTTTTGGCGACGGCGGATGTGTGTGTCAGCCTACGGCCCTCACACACGAGCCTCATGAGCCACCCAGGCAGCTCAGGTGGCCCGGGACCTCGCAGGTCTCTACACTCCGCTGTGCTTAGGGTTTCAGGCATCCCCTCCACATCTGTATGGCTTGGTAGCCAGCACAGCCTCAGCTGTGTATCCCTGGTGGGGGCCTTCAAGTGGGCTGTCTTCTGGTGCGCGGAGAGGACTCTCAGCCAATCAGGGCACGGCGTTCCCACTTCACAGCACCTAAGCTCTCAGCTCCCTCCACCAGTCACCCCAAGGTCCTGTCTGTCATCTCTTCTGAAAAGACTGTGTAACCGGGGTTCTGCGGGAAAACCAAGAAGGAAGAACAAGCCGAGCCTCACTCACTACAAAGCACGGGGGTCCCTCACCGTGGAGTGTTCCATCCACATATGACACAACCTGGAGAGCCCATTTGCTTACACTAATGTCTGCACTGATGCTTGTCCTAAATCGAGTTTACACTGCTAATAAATCGATCGTAATGAGCCATGCACACGTGGCGATTCTCTGTAAATAACGCTCCCATCGCTGAGTGGAAACCTGGGGCCAGCTCGCTGTGGTGTCAGTGACAAACAAGGGTGGGACTGGGTAGGTATGTGTGCAGGGATAGCCAAGCTCAGCCCTGTCCACCGAGGTTTCAGCAGGACAAGAGTGGCTGAGGCTGGCTTCCAATCACAGAAACAGTCAAGCTTGAACCATAGGATTGAAAGAGGAGGAGCTCCTTCCCTGAGCCCAGGACACTTACTCCAGGATTGCTCATCCCCAACGTCAGTTACTACATGGCTTTAAAATAGCTTATTCTGGACCTGGTAGTGTATGCCACTGTGATCCCAGCACTGGGGAGGTAGAAGCAGGAGGATTAGCAGTTCAGTATCCACCATATAGAGTTTGAGGATAGCCCAAGCTTCATTAAGACCTGACTGGAAATAAGAAAAGGGAAAAAGATAAGTTTTATTTCTGTTATAAAAAGTTTTATCTCTGATATCGTTAGGCTCAAAGAAACGGTTTTCAAGCCCCCTCACGGTTGACCTTCCTCGCTGTCTGTGTGAGAGATCAAAGTATCCAAACTGGTTTCTGAACGCTGCCCTATCCTTTCCCTTCATAACCTAAGAAACGAGTAAGACAGATAATGTTCCGCTGAGGATCACGTGATCTCCTAAGGTCAGGTGCTAATTAGCAGTGCTAATTTCTAGAGACCAAATCTCTTCGAGCCTTGTTGGTAGGGGCGTATCCTTACCTGGTGGGTCACTGAAGGTACGTCATGGTGACTGCCGAGGGAGGACTTGGGGAGATTTGTCTGTATTTAGATTGTCGGCATGCACTGCTCTCTGAGTAAACTCTGCTGGAACTGCTTAGGATAGGTGGATTTAGTTTTGCACAACTAATGGAGAACCGGTAGGCAAGAGAAGAAAGAAAGATGCTAGTTTAGTTTGGAAACCATTAAATATAATCGTGTCTGTCTGTCTGTCTGTCTGTCTGTGTGTGTCTATCTGTCTGTCTGTGTGTGTGTGTGTGTGTGTGTGTAAGAAAGTGAGGGAGACTTAAGAGATGGAAAATGACACATTCCAGCCCGTAATATGCTGTAGCCCTCTGTGTCCCACAACCCACGAAGATGCGATGAGACATCACAGGTCAATCAAAGCCAGGAAGGCTGAAATTTGTGCTAAAGTGTGGGGATTAAAATATTATGCCTGACACTGTATAATGCATGGTGGGGAAAAAAATCTTTGTGAGTATAAATTAGCTTTACTGTTGAGTGTAAAATTCTTCCTTTTGGTTATTTATGAAGCTTCATTTTGAAGATTGCCTTCCCTGGGTAACAAGCAAATCAGAATTTGTCATGTGCAAATCTTGTAAAGATTGCAAGGCCGGGACATAATTAGACTCAGAAGAGTGTGACCAAACTGGGCGAGAAATAAAAACACTCTGTAAAGGAAGGAAGGCCAAGGAAACGGAGGTTGGGGTGTGGTCGGGGCGTGGTCGGGACGCAGTCAGGCCCTGGAAACCCTTCACTCGGTTTTCCTGATTTGGTGATACATGTTCAAAGTCTGGAGAGAAAGTAAAATGATGTAACAAGTAGTTCTCTTCTGCTATTCAAATGGCTGCTATTGTTCCTAGATCAAAGAATTTGGTGATGAAGTGCTTACACTGCTCTGAGTAGGAAGAAATATTCAAATCAGCAAGAACAGAGAGCTGGCAGAGAAAGAGAATAGGGGTTGGAGAGGAAGAGCCAGCAGGTTGGCTCAACCCGAAGTGAGTGCCTAAGGCCAAGGGGCTTCTTCCCTCAGACTGGGACACGCCTACGCCTTCCCCAGGGACAATCCCACCCAAGCTCCAATTGTATTTCCGCTCTAAAAAATCAGAAGCGAGGTCCCGGTGCCACACATTTGCCCTTCTGCCTAATCCAGTATGTAATGTTCTGAAGTCATGTTTGAGTTTCCTGTAAGGCACCGCACGGCCCTTCCTAGCCAAAGAAAGACTTGTTTCGAGGTCTGATGGTTCTCACCAAGGCACGGAGAAAATCCCCAGCTGTTGTTCAAACCCTCTTCCATCTCCTGTCTCCAGGGAGGGGAGCCTGGTGCCCGCAGGGACCATTACAGAGCAGTCTGTCCAGGCCTTAGCTTATGAGCCTGCTGAGGTCATCCTCAGGCAGGGTGGGGTGCAGGCCAACCTTGGGTGTGAAAGCGTTGAGGGGGGAAAACCCAGGAAGTGGTCAGATGACTCCGTGCTGGTACTTTGTTGAGTCAGACCCAGGATGGTTTGTTTCATGTACAGAGTAGACACCAAGCTGCCAGGGACATGTCCATCCTGTCTGTTGTCCCTTGGGTGTTCCGCAGACCTCCCGACCTCTTCCCTTACTTTGACCACAGAGTCAGTGCCTTTCAAGATCACCTTTCCCTCCCGGCTAAGGTACCTGACAAAGTGAGCTGCGGGGCTGCTAACAATACACTCACTCGCTGTGTCGGTATAGTTAGAGCCAGCATGGAGCGTGTCAGGAATCTGGTTCTTGGTTGCACAGAGCCTCCTACAGCCCATAGTCTCTTTAAAATGCTTTAGCTGTTACTGACCATCTTCTGAATCAGCCCCTTTCCTATCACTGGGGCAAAACAAGTGACTTAAAAAGAGGAACGGCTCTGTGCAGTTCGTGGCTGGACAGGGTGCAGAGAGAAAGGGAAGGAATTCACTCCTGAGGGAGCAGAGGATACAACTGGAACTCTCCACCTCTCCACTGACCAGCAGGCAGGAAGCAGGGTCAAGTCATAAACCTCAAGGCCCACCAGAAACCCACTTCCTCCAGATAAGCTTCGTTGCCTGAAGGCTATATGTTCACACACACACACACACACACACACACACACACACACGCACACACACACACACGCACACACACACGACACACACACACACATGCACACATGCACACACGCGCACACACACACGCACACACAGCACCATCAGCTGGGAATGGTGTTCAGATACATGAGCCTGGGGCACATTCATATCAAACCTTAATCAAGTCATTGTCTGTACTCTGAGGAGCGCCGTTGAGCAAATGTCTTAATCTCGCCCCTTCCACAGAGCGGTTGCAGTATAAATTCATACGGAGAAGACATCTGATAGAGACAGTGAGTCGTGCACAAAGCAAATTAGGAGTTTCTGGGAACTGAGCAGGCAGTAAGGTGGAAGTGAACTGGGAGGGGTTGGGGAAAATCAATGTCAGTACTCTACCCATGCATCCAAATAGGCGTTGCTAAAAAACGATTTTAAAAGGAGTCAATTTCCCTACATCTATGCCCTTTACAGACTTTCTGGGTATGAGTGTAGGGTTTTCTGTGGTCTGGGTATGACTGTAGGGTTTTCTGTGGTCTTTCTATACTGTAAATCTGGTGTGATGATGGTTTTCAAACATTTCTACTACACACACACACACACACACACACACACACACACACACACATTATATAATATATATACATATTCTTTTAATGAAAAACTATAGCCCAGAAGTCAAAGGGTCCACACCCATCCTGCCATGTTGCTCATGTCCGTGGGTTCCAGTAATTATCCTTAAAAACACCCTGAGAGCAATTTCTTAGATTAATGACCTCCAGTGAGGCTGACACCCTCAGAAGTTGGCAAAAGTTCTTATTAGAAAATGTGCGGGTGGAATTAAGTGTAGAGACAGAGAGACTGTGCTGCCCTGGCTGGGGAGATGCGCTGCCATCCCAGCCCTCTGAGTAAGGAGGATGGGTGCCAGAGAAGGGATTCGAGACCGGAGCGGTGCGCTTTGTAAAGCAGAGGAAGAAGGAGCCTTGAGCCAGCAAGAGCGGGTCTTCAGTTAACAAGCTAGACGGACCAGAAAGGCTATTCTCCCTAGAAGCTTGCAGGAGGAATGTGAGCCTCCCGAGCCTTCCCGACATGAGGCTCAGAAGCTCCATTCTTACAGGGGCAGCGTCCGTGGCCGAGCTCAGGATGACTTCCGCCTCAGATGCCTGATCTGACAGAGAGGGGGACACAGGAAGTCACGGAGATTCCTAGCATAAATGTTAGGACAGACCTAGGCTCTGGGCAGCTTCCTCTCACTGTGCAACCTAAGAAAGTCAGCATAAAGGAAACATCATGTGTTGTGCCTCACAGATTCCGATATTGTGGGCCATGGTCACTCGCTCCACCTCTCTGGGCCTATAAAGGGCAGAACGGCGCATGGCAGGATGGGTGTGGACAAGAAAAGCTGCTGGCCTGGTGCAGACCAGAGCAGGGAAAGGGGAAAGGTGTGTGTTGGGGGTGGGGGACAGAGGGGAGGAGAAGGAAGAGGAGGAGGAGGGAGAAAAGGGGGGAAGGAGGAGGAGGGAGAAGAAAGGGAGGTGAAGGGAAGAGGAAGGAAGGAAAGGGAGGAGGAGGGGAAGAGGAGGATAGGGGGAGGAGAAGGAGGAGGAGGAAAAGAGGAAGAAGGAGGAGGGGAGGAAAGGAGGGGAGGAGGAGGACAGAGGGGAGGAGGAGGAAGGGGAGGAGGAGAGGGAAGGAAGAGAAAGAGGGGAGGAGGGAGGAGAAGGGAGGGGAGGGGAGGGGGAGGAGGACAGAGGGGAGGAGAAGTAAGAGGAAGAGGAGAAGAGGGAAGAAGGCGACGGAGGGGAGGAAGAGGAAGGGGAGAGAAGGGGGAGGAGGAAAAGAAGTAGAGGATGAAGAGGAGAATGGGAGGGAGGAGAGAAGAGAGAATATTCAAAGTCACTGTTTCTCTAAACCACTACATTTCTGCTTCACCAAGGAAGAAAGGAAAGAGAGTGGAGCAGAGGGCTCTGTGTGTTCAATAAAAACACTAAAAACAGGAGCCTAGGGCTGCTGGAGAGATGGCCCAGCAGTCAAGAGCACTGGCTGCCCTATCCGATGACCTGGGTTTGATTCCCAGCGCCCCGAGGTGGCTCTACAGTAACTTTCTCTACAGTACCTTAGGCACTTTTCTGACCTCCATAGGGACCAGGTACCCATGTGGCAAACAGACATATAGGAAGGCAAGAATGTCATACAATAAAAATTTTAAAAAAAAAAATGCTATGAAACGTAAAACAATAAAAGCAAAAAAAAAGCTAAAAAAAAAAAAAAAAAAAAAAAAAAACCACCGTAATCCATTACACGTAATAGTCTGGAATCTGAGCCTTCTAGGCAGGATGGTGCCTATGGCACTGGGTGGCATGGGGACGTATGCCAGGCAAGTGCGCGTGCGTGTTCTGCATTTAGAAGCAAGGCTGTGAAGTCGTGCTGCTGTGACACAGGCCAGTGCCTAGAAACCCTGTCAGTTTGCTGCATACTTGATTTTGATTTAAATTGTGGTTACTGCCCAGGCAGCAGCATCTTACTGCTACCTTTGTCTTGGACAACCCGCCCTCCCCTTCTCTCTACAATCCTAATGGCTGTGGTTTAAAACCTTAGCCCAGTGGTAGAACAGTTGCCTCACAAGAGCCAGGCCCCGGATTTGCTCCTCAGCTCCAGAGAGCAAAACAAAGGAACAGCCCCAGGGGTTGGAGAGAGGGCTCAGCGGTGAGAGCACTGGCTGCTCTTCCAGAGGACTCAGTGACTCCTGAACCCACGCAGAAGCTCACAACCACTGCCAAGTCCAGTTCATGGAATCTGACGCCCTCTTCTGACATCTGGAGGCTCCTGCGTGTATGTGGTGCACAGACATATACTCACAATACACATTAAATATTTAATTTTTTTAATAAAAGAACTTGGGTACCGTCCACTGTACTTCACACACACACACACACACACACACACACACACACACACACACACGATAGGAAACCTGTACCCGTTCTACACTCCATCCCCAAATATGGTACAACATTCTCAGAGCTGAGCACAAAAAAATGCCCTTAAGAAACAGTGAGTTGTGTCCACAAGGAAATGAGCAGAAGAGGAAGACCTGTGGAAGTGACAGGTGAGGTGTCCCAACTCTCCTGGGAAAGAAAACAGAAATTAATATTCCATAGAATAAGTCTAATTGTTTTGCTGCTAAATGAGGTGCTTTTGAAAGCACAGGTCCTTTGAAATTCAAAACACAGCATAAACTAAAAACAGAAGTATGTCCTCTGTGTTTGTGTGCATGTGTGCGTACATGTGTGCACGGGCTTGTTTACGGGTGTGTGTGGGTGTGTGTGTGTGTGTGCATAATGAGATTTGAAACCCCATCTCGATTTTTTTTTTTTTTTTAGAGTTGGCAACATGACTGTAGGGATCGACGCATCTATTCACTGACAGCCAAAGCACTTTTTGTTTAAACTGTCAGGTTTTATTTTCTACAAAATGATCAAAAAGATATTTTCCCATCCTCTTTCTTATCTGAACCGCTAAAGGAAGTTTTAAAATGTAGAAAAGGCCGTCATGCCTTTACTCCCCGCACTTAGAAGACAGGTAGGTGGATTTCTGCCAGTTTGAGGCCAATCTGGTCTGCATAGCAAATTTTGATCCATCCAAGTGAGACTCTCTCAAAACAGACAAACTGAGTTAAAAGGGCTACCAGATGCAAGCATTTGAGCCCTCCCAATAGGGATCCCCCTTATCGGAGATTTAAACTACCCATGGGGACACTCTCAGACTTCTGAAACTAACTGCATTCAGAGGTAGACATTGCATTCTGAGGACCCAAACACAAGGAGTCTAACCTAGAAAATACAGATGCCCAAAACTATCTGTATTTCTACATATCCAGAAGCAAAATACCATAATCCCTATAAGAAGAAAGAGAATTGTGCCTCTCTGGATACTATGACAAATTCCTGGGAGACTACAAAAGGAAAGGGGCGTGTTTGGTACCTGGTCCCAGAGTGCCCAGCCCTTCAAGGTGGGGAGGGTGGAGCAGAGGAAACAGAGAAAGCCTGTGTTCTGTGGCTGTCAGACCTCTAGCCCGTCAGACCTTACCCTCCTAGTTCATCTTCTCTGGAAGGCCATGATCGATCAACACACCTAGAAGTTTACTCTACAAATATCCCAGATGGTTTTAAACCAACCAAGCTGACAATGGAGACTAAATATCTCAAGAAGAAACAGATTTCTTTGGGAGAGAGATCCACGTCACAAATATTACCCCATATATATGCTAGCTTCTAATTTTCCTTCATGACTTATATCAAGACTCTGGACTTCTCTTCCTCCCCCCCCCACCCCCGCAAGTCATTCTGATAAACTCACTGTGTTCCAGGCTGAGGCTGTAACTCAGTGGTAGAGTGCTTGCCAGACACGTATGAAGTCCTGGGTTTGATCACCAGCCCAATCTCAACAAAGGAAAAAGGGAAGGAAAGGAGGGAAGGGAGGGAGGGAGGGGAGGGAAGGAAGGGAAGGGAAGGAAGGAAGGAAGGGAAGGAAGGAAGGGGAAGGGAAGGAAGGAAGGGAAGGGAAGGGAAGGAAGGGAAGGAAGGAAGGACTAAAAAGCAAAAGAAACATGGCTATTTTTCCTCCAGAGTGGATGCTCAGCACACACTGGTACTGGTTTCCCAGGCCTCTTTTCTTCTTGCTTAACACCAGATACACCATGTCACCTTCAGGGATCTATTCTGGTTCTTTTCCACACCAGGGGCCCTTTTCTTCCCATTTGGACACTTGGCACTAGGTAAACTATCCTCCCTGCCAAGTCCTCCCCAGCTTCCCACGAGGAGCACCATTCTCCCTTGGCAGTGTCCTGGTTTTGCCTGAGGTAGGACACATGAAAATAGCACCGAGGTCTCCGTGTGGAACTCCTGCATTTCCCATCATCGCTGCTCGGGTGCTCCCCACTCAACAACACACAGTCCACAGACCCTTCTCAGCCACCACAGTGTCTCCTCTGTGGAGAGCTTTCTTTCGCTATCCCAAACACGGCTATTCTCGCCCCTGGTCCTCTCTACTGCTTCCAGGCATCTGCTCTTCTCTCTCTGCTCTGTTTCTCTTTTCCTTATGATTTATTTTTGTTTTTTTAATTCTGCATATTTGTGTGGGTATGTGCATGTGTGCACGTGCCTGTGGGGGCCAGAAGAGGGCGTCCGATCACCCTGGGGCAGGGGCCGGTGAGGCTCCTCCTGTAGACGTTGGGAAAGGAAGTTGAGCGTTCTGCAAGCGTGGTGTGTCCCCTTCCTCCCTGAGCCATCTCTCCAGACCCTCTGCTTTATTTCTTGGTGTGCATCATGTCAAGGATTCCGCCTCCTTCATTCACCTTATGGATCTGGTTTAAGTCTGTGTCTGCTGAATCGTGAGCGCATTTTGTGGTATTATTCACCACCTACAGTGGGCAAACAGTAAACACTCGCCACACATTCAAAAAAGCGCATGACCATCATGCGGCTGTTCTTCCCTACGCGTCCACTTCCTCTTTCCGCTCCGGCCTTCTTCACTATCTGTTAGGTACAAAGCCAGAAATCACAGCTGATTTCTGTGGCGAAACACTACAAGGATGACTATAGAGTTAGCCATGACTTCTCTAGGACTAAGCAGAAGGAAACCGCAACCTAATCCTGGATGGATTTTTTTTGATTCCATAAGGAATGGATGGGGCTTCTTAGACCTTCCTACCAGCAAGTGGAATGAGAGGCGGTATCCAGGGGTTGTTCTTGCAAAGCAAACTGCTTCAGTGCTTTCTGTCAACAAGGCGAAACTGGAATCTCATAGCATAAACATCTATTGCAGTCGTTAAGCATCGCGATCAGCACCGAGAGTCACACAAAGCTAAGTAACTTAAATTCAGCCCCAAAGCGGACGCAAGCAGCAGGGAAAGGAGGGCCACACATGAGTATTTCCCCCAAAGATATATCTTTTCAGAAACTCTAGTCCCGTTACTTGGCTGCAAGGGGGTTTGGGGGGACCAGAAAGCCAAATTCGAACCTTAACTAAAGGAGTCCAATCAAAAACCAATGGCAGAAGATAAGGCACCGAACAAGATGGGTACGCCACCTTGTGGGAGCTGGAAGTGTTGCACCTCCCTAGAATTCAACTCCAGGTAGACCGAGGGAAAATGCTCACCACCTTTGGGTGTTTTGAGCAAAGCACGTGGTGGTTTTAATATTTAGAACTGTCAGAATGCATTCTTAGAAATATATTCTGAACCACTTTGATCAAAGAATGATGCAGCATGCTATCCAAGTTTGAAATAAAAAGTTATCTTCTTTATCAAACGCTTCCTTTTCCATTTGTCTAAACTAAAGGTGTAGATATTCAAGGGGAAACTGCCTTCTAGCAATAAATAAAACCAGTAACATCTATTTTGATGAAGCAGCCTTAAAGAATAATGAGATGTCTCAATGCCTGTGGAAACCTGTACCGACCCAGAGCTTAAATTTTAATTCATGCAAATGTCCTACACGATTTAATTAAATAAAATGAGGTGGGGGAGATGGGTCAGCATGTTCTGCTCTCACGCCCGGATCCAAGTTTGTTTGCTAACACCTTGTCTGATGTCTTGTCACCGTAACACCAGCTCCAGGAGATCTGGTGCCCCCTTGTGGCCTCCTCAGGCGCACGCACACACGCACACACACACACACACACACACACAGAGAGAGAGAGAGATAAATGCATGTGCACTTAAATTTTTTTAATATTAAAATTTTAAAAAGCATAATCCCTCCCCCAATAAACTCAAAATAATATTCTAGGGGTTGCGAATGTCTGTATTCTATACAAATGAATTTTGATGTGTCCCAACAAGAATTTAGAGGGGCATATGACAAAACCAAACACTTTTGCATGCTCTTAGGCATGAAGTCATACGGGGCCTTTTAGAAGATTACAAAACACAACCCACCTTTCTTACTGGAAGAATTGTCTGTGGCACCAAGCCTAAGGCTCTAGCATTAGAATCATAAAGTCTAATGATGGAAAGTACCTTGAGACAAGGCAGACCGACTGGTGACTCATCCCGTGAATCCTTAGGCTGCTGGATTATTTCATATCCCGTTCATCTTTGTCTGAGAAGTCACAAGCATAAAAAAAAAAACCCTCTCACCACAAAAAAAAAAAAAGTAAATAGATTACCTAAGTGGGGAGGAAGAGGACTACACAGATCATGTGAATCCAGGAATCCCAGAATGCACCAGTGGCCCTCTGTTCCTAAGGGGACACTGAGGTTCATGGGACCCCAGGAGGATGCTAGGGAAGTGCTGCCCTCAGTTAGCCTGGGATCTCTAACCACATGTCCCTTCACAGATGTTAATGCAGACTATATATATATATATATATATATATATATATATATATATATATATATATATATATGTATATATATATACATATATATATATATATTATAGTATATATATATATATATATTATAGTATATATACATATATATATATATGTAGTGTGTGTGTGTGTGTGTGTGTGTGTGTGTGTGCGTGCCTACCTAAGGCACATAGTTGAGAAGCTCTGGTCTAAACCTGTTTCTTACATTGTCAGGAAGGACTTGATACCATCAGTAGATACTTGCCCAGCCCAAGGAAACTAAAATCCAACAGCACAGCAGAGCCAGGCTCCAGCTATTACCGATCCCTCTGGTCGGGAACTTTTTCTCTTCATGATGTCATGTGGCGTTTATTCATTCTTTCCAAATTGCCATGATTCAACGCGAAAAACAAAATGTTCACCCGAAAAGCACTTTTTAATAGCATTTTTTTATGTCGGGTTTTATATGGTCATTGACTACGAAAAGACCCAACACCCCTGGATCAGCTCCACCCCTAAAGCTGAGCTTCTCCAGTGACATCTTTGTGGTTTCCTCAAAGTGAGAGCACTCGGTAAGAATAGAAATACAAATGAGCCCCACAAATTCTACCATTTCTGCCTCTCTGGGGCTTGAACCCAGCTGTTCAGTCAAATGAGCTTGGCTCTAGAATGTTCCTTTTGAGCAGAGTGTCCTTGACTACAGATGAAATGATTCAAATATTTAGAGAGAACTCGTCACGGTTGCTCAGTGATGTGGAAAACCATGGCATTTACCAAGAATAGGCCCTCCAATGGCCTGGCTCCGGTTTCATGTAAAAGGTGGGGCAGGGGAGGCGGTGGTTATGGAGTCAAAGTGCGAGGGTCTTGGACCATGGAGGAAAGGGGTGGCCCAGTGCCAGGTGGCATCTGTAGAACCTTGGAGATGCTGGCCTGGAAACCCAGAGCCAACCTTCGCATGATTCCGTATGTCTCTTCAGAACGCAAGTGTTGGAAACTCGATAACTAGAACCAATGCCTTGGTGTAAAACCCATAAAGACGCTGTCCTGACCGAGGCATTGTGTTCCCCCTCGGAAGCCATATTCGCCTCTTGTTCTTGGCGAACTGAGGAAACTCGAGACTGCATTCTTAACACCAATAAAGCCCTTTTTAAATTTTTTTAATCTAAAAGCAAAATTGGTGACCTGATGTGTGGGCTCACCACTAAAAGCACCTGCAGCAGAGACTGATGACCAGAATCCGACTCTGGAACTCAGACGGTGCAAGGAGAGAACTCGGTCTAGATGGCCCCAGCCCTGAGACCCGCTGTGAGAACCCCAGCCCTGAAACCCGCTGCGAGGAGTGTGTGGATGTCCTATTGTGCTGTTTTCCTGTTAGTTTTTCACTGCACGTGTTTGCTCCTGTTAGGTGCACGCTGATCCTCTTGAGAGGCGCCTGGTTTTTTTTTTCTGGGACAGGGTCTGGAGCCCCAGGCATCTGCCTGGACGTCCCACATGCTGCCACGGCTCCTAGATCCCGGCTTTTTCTGTGGATTCTGGGGGATTGTACTCAAAAGAGCACATTACCAGCTGAGCCAACCCCTGATCCCTTACTGTGCTTTAAGCTATTTGAAATTCTCATCTTAATCAAACGCTTTGTCTGCACAGTCGCCTGGTCTTCAGCGAAGACCGACCAAATTTTAATAAAAGAATTGCCAAAAAATAGGGGAGGGAAGATACGCTGGATATTAAATCTTTTCAGCCCTCTGATTCTCTTAATGTCTGTAAGATATTTTAAGGCTTTGAGCACATATAAAATTTCAGGGCTGTCTTAATATACATACCGGCTTGAGGCAGATGAAAGTTGCCATCTGAGTGATATAGACCCCTGCGCCCACACACCGTCCTCAGACAAAACACTCGAGACTAAGTTTAACTTTCCAAATTAAAAAGAGAAGAGCGGGAGAGAAGCTAATTCAGTCCTGCCAGGATCTGAGGCTGAGATTCTGAGCAGTTTTCAGTTTGGCAAATCTGTTCTCACACTTTGAACACACTCGTCCCTGTCAGGAGTTCTCACAGGGAATCTCATCCCAGACCTGCACCGCTGAGACATAATGAGTTGTCACTAGTCAGCGCCCCTAGGCTGGGAGGACCAATAGAATGACAGACAAGCAGACTGGGGGGGGGAAGCAGGGGGGGGGTGGGGGTCGTGGCTGGAGAGATGGCTGCCGGGGGAGGGGGCTTGAGAGCACTTGATGCCCTTAGAGCAGAAGGCCTGGGTTTGGTTCCCAGTATCCACAGAGAAGCTCACCACTTCCCGGAACTCCAGGTGATCCCCTGCCTACCTCTGGCCTTCACAGGGTACACATATATGCGAGCAACACAGATATACTGGAAATAAAACTAACTTTTTTTTTTAATAAGAGAAGGTCTCTGTAGTCCTGGCTATCCAGGAACTCATTATGTAAATCAGGCTGGCCTTGAAATCACAGAGATTTCTACCTACTGAGTGCTGGCACTCCCAGCAATAAATACAAAGAAATCTGTGTTTCAAGTAGAATGAATTCGTTTTCTCTCTTTCCGTCCTTCTTTCTTTTCTTTTTATGTTTGTTAGTTTGCTGTCTTTTTGTTGTAGGTTCATGACAGGGGCCTGTTATATAGCTTTAGATGGTCTGGAATGCACCTTGAGGAGTAAGCTGGCCTCCAATTGATGGCAATTCTCCTGCATCAGACTCTCAGGTACTGTGATTACAGACATTTGTCACCACACGGGGCTGACAGTTATTTCCTGCTCTTGGGTTCCTGACAAATTTGACCTGAAGGAAAGTGTGACCCAAAAAATGGGGACTTCTCCCTGAAGTTTGTGAGCCACAGGGGCAAAGAAACCAATATATCGCACAACACTTGGGTGTTACCCCAGAGATGCTCATATAGTTGTTACAAGTGACTTTCCCATCGTGTCTTTTACAGAGTTAAAACAAAGGCTCCCTGGAACCACATGTCCTTGCAAGGCAGAGGCAGAAGGATCAACAACGAGGGACCAGTAAAGTTGGGTTCCAGACTGAGAAAGATAAACATTGTGTTCCCTCTCCTGTGAGACCCCGCCTTTCTGGATGGAGTGGGCTCAGGTCTTGGCAAGACAATTGGTGAACAGAGGCAGGACTTTTCACTAAATGTGGCCGTCCTGCTGCTCGCATTAATAGAGTAACTCCTGCAACTGGGGAGAAAGGCTTTGCAGAAATTCCCTTCCATCTCCTCCTGGCGCCCACCTTCCTAATGTAACACGGGATGAACAGCTGAACTTCGTGTTCTACCTTTAAAAAACCAAAGCTCAGGCTGGGCCCATGGCTCAGTCAGCGAAGTACTTTCTGAGAGGCATAAGGACCTGAGTGTGATCCCCTGTACCCACAGAAAAAAGCTGGGTGTCATGGGGTGCCATCATCCCAGTGCTGGAGAGGCAGAGACAGGCCGATCTTTGAGCATGTTAGCCAAAGAGTTCCAAAACCAGTGAGTACCAGGTCTAGTGAGACCCTGCCTCAAAGAATAGTGCAGATGGCTTCTGGGAACAGCAGTCAGGTCTGACGTCTGACCAGCACTTGTTCAAAGGGAGACGTGATTGCCAGTGTCCAAGTAGCAAACCTGTTGCTTGCTCCAAGACCGTATCTGTACTCAAAGGTTTCCTGGAAAAGTTGTATGGATCACACACACACACACACACACACACACACACACACACACACACAGAGAGAGAGAGAGAGAGAGAGAGAGAGAGAGAGAGACCAAGACACATACATGTACATGAACACATACAGGCTACCAGAGATATATACACATAGACAGACACAGGTACACACATACACACACACACACACACACACACACACACACACACACACACACACACAATTGTTTTCCAAGTTGAGTTTTCTGTATGTTGTTTCAACTGGACCCTTACAATTGTGAAATAAAAGCTTCCTTGCAGGTCTAAGAAAATAACCTCCATGATCTGTTGTGATTTTGTTTTTCTTAAATGAGAATCACTGGCCTTTGTTCCAGAATGCCTCTCCAGAAACTCTGTGCCTCTTTACAAAGAGTCTGCATCTCTCGGAGCAAAGCACAAGTTTGTCAGCTGCATGCTGCAAGCGCAGCCTTCTGACACACAGCAGTATGCTTTTGGGGTACTGCACAATAGCTCGGTTTCTGAAATACCGACCTACTCCCTGCAACATGGGGCTGTCTGGAGCCATTGGGTCCTCTCCAATCACCCTGTAAGAAGCAGAATTTCAGCAAGCCCCCGCCTGGGGTCCTCATACTCAATGCTTCCTGCCTCAGACCCAGGAGTCTAGCATCTTCTATTTGCATCTAGGAAACCAGCAGGCAAGGAAAGTAAGAGCTTAGACCCTTCCTGGTTCTTAATATCAAACGCTGTAGCTTGTGCAGGATTTAGGAAAGGGGAAAGGGGGTGTGTCTCCCACTACTTTCTAAAGAATGGGGGGGTCGGTGCCTTCCACTATCTTCATTACAGCTATTAAGGAAAAGGTATAAGATTTTTAAAAAGAAAAGAATCATGAAATAAGTAAAACAGAGAGGGAGGAAGTTAGAGTGTAACAGATTATTTCAGAATTAGATTTACAGCCTTCCCTGTGTCCATTCCCTGGTACCCATGTGAGGAAACTCACAGCCACCTCTAACTCCAAATCCAGAGAGATCCTGTGCCTCTGGCCTCCGAGGGCACCTGCATATATGTGCACATCCCCACACACAGACACATGATGGCTTCCAGAGGACAGAGAGTCAGGATTCCTCAGAAGTGTGGCTCCTGGTACAGCGACCATCTCATCTCATCCAGGAGTATATGGGTGGCAGCACAAACTGGAGAAGATGGTTTACTCAAAAAAAAAAAAGAAAAAAGGCAAGAAGTGAAGGGTAGGAGTATGGATAGATCTTGGAGAGTAAATATACTCAAAATACATTACATACAATTCTCAAAAAAAATAAAAATAATAAAAAAAATTTAAAACTCAGTGTGGAAAGACCCACAGCTGGATAAAATAGAGATGTCTCAAACTTTATAGGATTTAAAGTATTTGTTAAAATCGCTAAACGAGTTATTAAGTTATAAATAAAGCAGCATTGCTTGGATTCTGAAAAAAAATATATTGCTGGAAGAAAAAGCAGGTTTATGGCTCTGTCACATGAGTCGTATTTTTTTTTTTTTTTTTTTTTAACTGAGTTGGGCAAAATGTATTTCTTTCAGATAATCAAAAAAGACAATCCGTAAAACTGCCTTGCAAACCTATTTACCGCCCCACCCCCACCCCCACGGCATCCTGAGAGATGAAAAAAATTAGTTGTACACAGTGGGCTTTGTCAATATCGTTAATTCCAATTAAATTTAACTTTATATGAAGGAGCATGCAGCTGTTTAGCTCCGCGCTCAACTCTCTTTAAATACATACTTACTAAAAGAGAGCAAAATAAAGTTTCTTGATCTTGTGGCTTCTCGGGTCTAACGCACTGTATTCATCATCTGAGCCTCGCTTTTGGTGTTAGGGATCGAACCCAGGGCCTCGGACCTGCTAGGTAAACTGACCTCTATTCCCAGCCCCATCTTACTTCTCAAAGACAGACCATGAGGATGTACGAGACATGATGTCAGATAGTAGTCAGTCCTTAGATCCCGGCTGTGTTGTCCAGTGGCAAAAGACCAAGTTTACGAATCCAAAAGTTCAGGGAGGACTGGGCAAGAATTAGCCACTACCCTGGAAGCTCTTTTGAGTCAATGGTCTTGTTAGAGCTTCTCATCTCTGAAAGTCTATGGCTCTAGTCATTCGGCGAGCACTGTGGCATCGTTTCCAAAGACAGTAAAACACTGGGAAAGGAATAGTATTGATGGCGCACTCCTTTAATCCCAGCTCTTGGGAGGAGAGGCAGGCGAATCTCTGCATTCCAGACCAGTTTCGACTACAGAGTGAGTTCCAGAGCAACTTGAAAAAAAAATTATCCAGTATATAATTTAGGGTAGAATGATAGAAATAATAATGTAGATGACCCCTAGACCATAGGTAGCTAGATGGACACACGCACAGCTGTTCATATTACGAATGATAATTAGGTGCCCCCAAAACTGTTTGCAAAAGAACATCCGCATGTAGCTTCTGGGAACCTGCACCCACTGGTTCTGATTGGTAAATAAAGATGCCGGCAGCCAATGGCTGGGAAGGACAGGCAGAGCTGGGATTTTAGGATTCCCAGGCTTGGGAAACAGGAGGAAGGCGAAGAGGAGATCCGCCATGCTTGAGGACAGAGTGGAGAGAGGAGAGACAGAGGCGGACATGAGGTACAGAAGCAAGGAGAGCTCCCAGGGCTCTAAGCCAAGGAAGCGCTGCCCAGACGGCCGCACAAACGGATCCGGAGCGGCCAAGATGGAACAGTTAGTAAGGAGTAGCTCCGAATTATCAGCGGGATGGAACAGTTAGTAAGGAGTAACTCCGAATTATCAGCGGGATGGAACAGTTAGTAAGGAGTAACTCCGAATTATCAGCGGGATGGAACAGTTAGTAAGGAGTAAGTCCGAATTATCAGCGGGATGGAACAGTTAGTAAGGAGTAACTCCGAATTATCAGCGGGATGGAACAGTTAGTAAGGAGTAACTCCGAATTATCAGCGGGATGGAACAGTTAGTAAGGAGTAACTCCGAATTATCAGCGGGATGGAACAGTTAGTAAGGAGTAACTCCGAATTATCAGCGGGATGGAACAGTTAGTAAGGAGTAACTCCGAATTATCAGCGGGATGGAACAGTTAGTAATGAGTAACTCCGAATTATCAGCGGGATGGAACAGTTAGTAAGGAGTAACTCCGAATTATCAGCGGGATGGAACAGTTAGTAAGGAGTAACTCAGCGGGATGGAACAGTTAGTAAGGAGTAACTCCGAATTATCAGCGGGATGGAACAGCTAGTAAGGAGTAACTCCGAATTATCAGCGGGATGGAACAGTTAGTAAGGAGTAACTCCGAATTATCAGCGGGATGGAACAGCTAGTAAGAAGTAACTCCGAATTATCAGCGGGATGGAACAGTTAGTAAGGAGTAACTCCGAATTATCAGCGGGATGGAACAGTTAGTAAGGAGTAACTCCGAATTATCAGCGGGATGGAACCGAATTATCAGCGGGATGGAACAGTTAGTAAGGAGTAACTCCGAATTATCAGCGGGATGGAACAGTTAGTAAGGAGTAACTCCGAATTATCAGCGGGATGGAACAGCTAGTAAGTAGTAGCTCCGAATTATCAGCGGGATGGAACAGTTAGTAAGGAGTAACTCCGAATTATCAGCGGGATGGAACAGTTAGTAAGGAGTAACTCCGAATTATCAGCGGGATGGAACAGTTAGTAAGGAGTAACTCCGAATTATCAGCGGGATGGAACAGTTAGTAAGGAGTAACTCCGAATTATCAGCGGGAGGTAGAGTCTAGCTGCATAGAGGCTGGGTGTATTACAATAAAAAGTCTGTGTGTGTGCCTTTCATTCGGGAACATAAACCATTGAGGCAGGAAGCAACTAGCACCAGGATTTATTAATTAGTAAATTAATTTAATACACATACATGCACATACATACATACATACATGACAGTTTGGAGGACATGAGATGCTCCCTATGGCGGTGGCAGGAGCATGCCATCAGCTCATTACCGTATCAAGTACAAAGTGGCTGACAGAAGCCCAGGTTTTTCTCTTTCTTGACAGTTTTCCTCAATGCCAGGCTTGGTCCAACCCTCCACAGAGCATTCCAGCCCCTGCAGTCTGAAGATTCTTATGTGGTGAAGTGGGAAAATAAACCCAAAGAGCCTGTGTTTGTACAAAGCAGGTCTAAATTAGCCAGGTCTGAGGTTATGTCCACACCGTCATCTGCTGACAAGGCTGCCCGGAGCTGAGCAGTAGGCTTGTTGTCCTGGGACAGACGAAGGGGGAGGGGGCAGGAGTCAACTAAAACAAACAAACACTAAAGCATGGTAGATTCTAGAGTCTCAGAATCTTCCTGACAGTAAGCTACAACCCCAATACATCCCTCAAGGGGTGTAGCTCTGTAGCTACAAAGCGACGTTTCCTCTGGGCTCTTCCCTATGGAAGATTACTAACTTCAGCCCCTTGGGGGAGTTGTAGTAGAAAAAGAGCTGAATTGTGTTGAGACTTGAACCCACCTTCTATTTGGACAAACAGAAAAACCGAGGCTCACAGGCTCATTTCTGACCCTCCTCCTCTGCAGTCTTTAGTCATGTTGGCTACGATGTTATCTTCTCCTGAAGGAGCTGCCTTAGAAATCCTGAGTGCTTGCCACGGCTGCCCAAGGTGCTAAGAGAAAGTGAAGATCCAGGTCCAGCTCTGAACAAAGCTTCCCGGACATCCCCTTCCGCAAGGCTCAGAGGAGAACACCGAGAGAAGGATGTGGAGAGGATTGAAGACCAGGTGATGGGGGAAGGCCTGCAAATACCATCTGCTAGATGTGCCACGGCCTGTGAAGTCACAAACTCACAGAAGCTACAACCCTTATTGGCGTTGGGCCTGGGTAAAGCTGCCCTGTCAATGGTCAGTCATGTATCTGCTGGCTGGTAACTCTGGAAACCAGGAAACATCTTTGAGTCTGTCTTTAGTGTGTCCCACCAGCAAGAAAAGGTGCTCTTGCCACGACACCAATGTTGTGTTTTATAAAAGAAAGAAAAAGAAGCCAGGGGTATGTTTGGTGAAGGCACAGTATAGTGTGGGGGAAGGGGGTGCCTCTGAGGGCCCATTCTGAGGCATCCCTTCCCCCTGAGGTACCAGTCACATGACTAGAGTTTATTTAGGGCATGGGAAGGGGAGTTGAGGGGGTAGTAGCAACAGACAAAGGCAGAGAGAGAGAGAGAGAGAGAGAGAGAGAGAGAGAGAGAGAAGAGGAGTATAGGCTGGCCATGAACAAGTGGAGAGAGAGGGGAGAGGAGAGGGGAATGGAGAGAGAAAGGACAGAGAGGGAAGAGAGGAAGAGAGGAAGAAGATCAAGAGAGGAGGGAGTAAGCCAGGCAACTGTTGGGCAGAACCTAGACAAAATGCCAACAGGCACTACTAGGAGGTATGGCCTTATTGGAGGAAGTGTGTTACTGAGGTTGAGTTTTGGTTTCAAATGCTCAAGCCAGGCACAGTGTTGCTTCCTCCTGTTGATGCCTGCTGATCCAGATGCAGAACACTCAGCAACCTGTCCAGCACCATGTCTGCCTGTGTGCCGCCATGCTTCCTACCATGATAATGAAAGACTAAACCTCTGGACTGTAAGCCAGCCCCAATTAAATGTTTTTCTTTACAAGAGTTGCTGTGGTTATGGTGCCTCTTCACAGCAATAAAACCCTAAGAAGTTGGTACCAGGAGTGGGGTATTGATGTGATAGTCCAGACCAGGCTTTCGTTTGGAAGAATATGAAACACTTTGGGACTTTGGGTTAGAAAAGCAATTAGAGGGGCTGGGGATTTACTCAGTGGTAGAGCGCTTACCTAGGAAAGGCCCTGGGTTCGGGTCCCCAGCTCGAAAAAAAAAAAAGAAAAAAAAAAAAAAAAAAAAAAAAAAAAAAAAAAAAGCAATTAGACACTTTACTAGTAAGAACAGGGAAGACAATGGGTGATTTGAACCATGGGGGCCTGGCTCAAGAGGTTTCAAAGGAGAATATTACTATGTAGTCTAGAGACAATTCTTGTGGTATTTTGATGAAGAACCTGGCTGCTCTCTTTCCTTCTCCAAATACTCTTCCTGTGGCTAAGTGGATTAACAGCTTCAGTAGAAGACATTTGAAAACAACCTAGCATTGACTATGTTGTGTGGTTATTAGTGGCCAGTCTTAGGCAGATCTAAAATGAAAAGGAGCAAGCTGAGCAAGGAAAGATACAAAATGTACAGTTTGAAGAGAAAAGGAGAACCAGGAAGTGTAAACGGATTTAAGAAAAGCCGATGACAAGTGGAATAAAGGCAGTGGTGACCTCAGAGAGAGACTTCACCCAACTTAGCTTCGAACTTGTAAAAAGGAATTGACGAACAGTGAAAGGGGATGGAAGAAAAGCTTTTATCCATTTGTGATGGTGCACATCTTTAATCCCAGCACTCTGAAGGCAGGGGCTGGTGGATCTCTTGAGTTCAAGGCTAGCCTGGTCTACAGAGTGAGTTCCAGGACAGCCAGGCTTAGGCAATGAAGGGAACCATCAAAAACAAAAAGCTGGTGGAGGTGTAATTGAATGAAGGGTTATGTTCCAGCCCCAGCAAACAGCAAAACTTGGCAGCTTTGGCCTCGTGGTTCTGCCTTTAGAGTCAAGGATAGAAGAAAGGGGTTATGGAATCCCCCTCCATGCTAAGGAAAGCCAAGTGTGTCGGGGTGTCCCTGCATGGAGGTCTAGAGAAGCCATTGTGTGAAGTTGTGAAGGTGAAGCCTGGATTGCTTTGGAGACCCCCAAATGCTGGTGATGGATGAGCTGTGGGATACCTGCTGAGGAGAGCCGCTAACAGGGAGTGGAACCAGCACAAGAGAAAGAAGTTTGCTGCAGTTACCAAGATGGAAGGAGGTGGACATCTGAAGAGAATTTTCACATCAGCCATGGGGGCAGAGTTTGGAGTTCGCCCTGCTGGTTTTCAGTCTTGCTTTGGTCCAGCTCCCTTTCCTCCATTTTGGAATGGTCATGTATATCCAGTGACATTGTATGTTAGAAGAGTGCTTTTTAATTTTGACTTTACAGGGGGTTACAGTTAAGGGATTGCATGAGTCTCAGAAGAGACTTTAGACTTTTTTTCTTAAAAAAAATTGTTTAATGTTTCATTCCACTGATGTATAAAATTAAATAAGGTTATATTCACAATGGCAAAGCAGATCAATTGAAAATATGTCGTTTGTTTATTTGATATTTCTGATTATTTCTTTTTTAAGATTTTTTATTGGATATTTTTTATTTACATTTCCAATGTTATTCCCTTTCCCGGTTTCCCATCCATAAGCCCCTATCCCATCTCCCTCCCCCTTCTTCTATAAGGGTATTCCCTCTTCCCAACCCTCCCTTACCCCTCCCCACCCTGACATTCCCCTACACTGGGAGATACAGCTTTGGCAGGACCAAGAGCTTCTTCTCCCATTGGTGCCCAACAAGGCCATTCTCTGCTACATATGCAGCTGGAGCCATGGGTCTGTCCATGTGTACTCTTTGGATGGTGGTTTAGTCCTGGGAGCTCTAGTTGGTTGGTATTGTTGTTCTTATGGGGTTGCAAACCCCTTCAGCTCTTTCAAATCTTTCTCTAATTCCTCCAACGGGGATCCCATTCTCAGTTCAAGGGTTGGCTGCTAGCATTTGCCTCTGTATTTGTCACGCTCTGGCTGAGCCTCTCAGAAGACAGCTATATCAGGCTCCTGTCAGCATGCACTTCTTGACATCAGAAATACTGACTGTATGTATATGGGCTGGATCCCCAGATGGGGCAGGCTTTGATTGGCCATTCCTTCAGGCTCTGTTCCAAACTTTGTCTCCATATCTCCTCCTATGATTATTTTTCCCCCTTTTACGACGGAGTGAAACATCTGTATTTTGGTCATCCTTCTTCTTGAGCTTCATGTGGTCTGTGGATTGTATCTTGGGTAATTCAAGCTTTGGGGCTGATATCCACTTATCAGTGAGTGCTTTAGACGTTTAAATAAGGTTGAGACTGTTATAAACTATGGAGACTTTTGAAATTGGACTGCATTTCCACATTTATGATATGGCTACAAGCCCATGGAAAACAGGGAGTAAAATGTGGTGATTTCAATGAAAATGGTCCTCTAGGCTCATCGGGAGTGGCACTACTAGGAGGTGCAGCCTTGTTGGAATAGGTGTGGCCTTACTGATGGAAGTGTGGCACTAGGGTGGGCTTTGTGGTTTCAAATGCTTAAGCCAAGCACAGTGTTGCTCCCTCTCCCTATAGCCTGCCAATCCAGACGTAGAACTCTCTGCAGCCTGTCCAGCACCATGTCTGCCTGCATACTGCCATGCTTCCACCGTGATGAACTGTAAAGCCAGCCCCAGTTAAGTGTTTTCCTTGATAAGAGTTGCAGTGGTCATGGTGTCTCCTCAGCAGAAGAGACCCTAAGGAAGTCACACAACAAAACAGAGAATGAAGACTACCACGCGTCAGAGAGAAATAAGATGGTGGAGTGAGAGCAATCAGAGTGTGGGTACATGTGTGGCATGTGTGTATGGTGTGAGTGTGTGTGTGTGTGTATGTGCATGTGTGTGTATGCATGTGTGATGGGTGTGTTTGTACATGCGTTACATGCACAGGTGCATGAGCAGGTGTGTGTGTGCATGACCAAGTATGTGTGCCTTGTGTGGTGTGCATGTGTGTGGTGTGTGTGTAGTATGTGTGTTGTGTGTGTGTGTGTGTATGCATTTCATGTGCATCTGTGTTTGCCTGTGCATCTGTGTTTGCCTGTGCATGTGTATGGTGTCTCTATATGTGGGTGTTTGCATGTGTGTAGTATGTGTGAGGTGTGTGTGTGTGTGTGTGTGCATTTTATGTGCATCTGTGTTTGCCTGTGCATGTGTATGGTGTGTCTATATGTGGGTGTTTGCATGTGTGTGCATGTGTGTGGTGTGGATGTGAATGTGTGTGGTGTGTTTGTACATATGTGTGTGCTATGTGTGTATGTGTGTGCATGTGTGTAACGTGTTTGCACATGTGTGGTATATGTGGTGTGTGTGAGCACACGTGTGTGTGAAATTGTCAAGGAAGAGATTTAATGAACTTTAATAAATTAGAAAATAAAATATTAAGAGTCCTGTTGACTTAAGATTGGAGTTCAACCTAACAAAAGTGTCTCAAAGGAAAAGCTGCCATTTCCATCAAGACTAGGAATGGTCTGTGCTATGGAGGAAGGGAGGTGTGGGCAGACATCGTGACTTAAAAGCGGGAAGGGATTCCTCTTTGGGTGGTTCTGATAAATCTCTCATCAGGTGGTTTGTCATTCTTGGGGCCGAAGGCAATGAAAGTGCAGTGTGAGGCTCTCCTAAAATAAACCCTACAGACTCTTAAAAACTAGGCCCCGAAAGCGTACTTTGTTCTCTTTCTCTGAAGCCAGTCCAAAAGCAACAACAGCAAAGAGACAGGCAGGCAAGGGTGTGGAGTCTTAATCTGGGTCAGCTTGGACACAGTGTAATTCAACTTAATCTAATGCAGCGAACTTGGCCGAGTGCGTGCTGTGTGGAGGGCGTTGTCTCTCCACTTCCTGTCTCATCTCTGATCTTCAGAAGTGAGTGGAGCAGGAGGTGATGGGTGTTCAGGTCAGGGGTCAGATTTCATTTGACCTGTATCAAGCAAACTCTATACCCTGACTCGCCAGCATCGGACAGAGATGGAAATATCAGCTCACTGTCCAGCCACGACTGCCTTTGTATGCTGTACTTACAATGTACAAGTTAGTGAGTTGGCGTTGGAAGCTGGGGTTAGCAAGAATTCAGAGTGTGTGTGTGTGTGTGTGTGGTGTGTGTGTGTGTGTGCGTATGTGTGTGCTCACGTGAATAAGACAGTTATCTTGGAGGTAGTGAGATAGCACAGTTGGCAAATGCTTGCCACAAAAACATGGGAACCTAAGTTCTACATGAAAGGCTGGGTGCGGTCACACTTATAATTCCAGTTCTGGAGCAGAGACAAGGGGATCACGGGGTCGTTTTAACAGTTAAAGTCATTCGGAAGACTCCAGAAACAAGGTAGAGAGTAGCTGAAGAAACATCCTACATCAACCTCTGACCCCCACCCAGGCGTGTGTGTGTGTGTGTGTGTGTGTGTGTGTGTGTGTGTGTGTGAACTATGGTTAATGACTCTCTTGCTTTTCCTGTGAAATACTAACTTCACGCTGCACTTTGCTCCGTGGCGGTTGAGACCTTACAGTTACCAGCTAAGGCCCACTCAGTCTCTGAAGTACAAGCTGACAGAGTGGCCCTCACCAACGCATGGACGGAGCAGGAAGAGAATTCAATCCTGAGAACTCGTTTCTTCAGTAAGAAGCTGCACAGGTCAGAAATGCACGAGACCAGCAAGGAGGAATCCGCAGGACAACTACCCCAGGGCACTGTCACCACAGTCCACATGTCACCATCCCCAAGACACAGCCTCAAGTCCAAGGATTTACTGAGCCAGTACTGATAGCAATTGGCTATAATCCTGGCACTTAAAGGGTCCAGGCAGGAGGATGGCCATGAAGTCTACATGAATACCAGGCAAACCTGGGTCATAGACTGCAACTCTGTCTAGAAGGAAAAGAAGGAATGAGGGGAGATAATGATACACGCACACACACATGTGCACACGCATACACATGCATACACACACGTGCACACATGCGCATGCACACACACACACACACACACACACACACACACACACACACACGTGTCTGTTCCTTTCTAGTTCAAAAGGTAGAAGACCAGTTTTATTCCCACCACATCAGCATTCTCAACCCATTCAACAGAGTACCCAGGAGCCATGTTCAGTGAGAGATGGGTATCCAGGCCTGACAACAGCCTTAGAAGAGAGACTTCTTGGCCCTTTGGAGCACTAGTACCATGGAGAACCATGCAAGCAAGCCTCTGGACTAGTGGACCAGGCAGGAAACCCTAAATTCAATCCTTAGCACAGCACCAACGAGGAGCGGTAATACAGGCCTGTAATCCCAACACTCACGCAATAGAGGCAGGAGACTCAGTAATACAAGGTTATCCTCAGCTACGTGGAGTGTCTGAGGCCAGCCTGGGCTACGCAAAGACTGTTTTTGTTTTGTTTGTGATTAATTTTATGGAGAACTTTGAGACAATTGAGAAGGTGTCCTTAAATGGTGTGATTGGAAGTCATGAACGCATGAGATTAGCCAGGACTGACAGGAAGTCTCCTAGTGTGCCTCGCAGGAAGTCAGCATTGAAGAGGAATCCTGGGCTCTGTCCTGGAAGGCTTAGGGCCCCAGACAAGATGTGGCTTGTCACGGTACCCCACCCAGCAGGTGTGTCCTGATCTTAGTTCTCTCCCTGTGAACCTTCATCTTTCAGCATTTTCCTTTACATAGGACTTCGCTGCCCAGAAATAAAATGTTGCCTCTTACCAAAGCTAAAATAAAACCCAATTATGAGTGAGAGCAAGGGAGCCCCCAAAGAATCAAACCTTTAATCTTAATTTCTCAGCTAACTCACAATTGTCTAGCTCTTGCAACCATTGGAGAGACTTAACCCCTGCAGAGGGGGTTAGAGTATTCTGAGGCTCGAAACCAGGAATGTGTGCTCCTTGCAGAAAGAGAATTCCTTAGAAAAGTGAAGTAGAATTTTGAACTGTCTCAAGTGCTGTCAACATGATTCTGACTGCCAGGGATCCAGCATGGGGAGGAGCAGCGGCCACAGGGATCATTCTCCTCAGGACTGGTGCTTCAACTAAGCGCACGTTGAGGCCCTGTTTTTCAGAGTTCCTTTCTTCCTCTCCCACTTCCTCTCCCACTCCTGTTCCTCCTCTATCTTTCTTCTCTTTCTTATTTTTCCCTTTCTGTTTGGTTAGAACAGGTTCTCGCTCTGTAGTCTCAGCTGACCCGGAACTCCGCCACACAGCTTATGGTGAATTCAATCCCATAATCCTCTGCTGCCGCCTCCCAAGGGTCGGTGTCACAGGTATGAGCCACCATCTCCAGCTTTCTTCTTTGTTCCTAGTCACCTCTGATGTGTTAGTGTTGGTTTTGTTCTATCGGGGGAGGGGCGGTGGTGTCCTGTTTTGTTTGAGTTTGGAGCGGGTCTTTTTGTTTCCAATTGAACCCCTTAGGTCTGACTCAAGCAGGTTCCATGGGTTTATTTGGAAAGTTTTAAGTTCGGGTCGCAGTTGAGAAATAAGTCAAGAACACATGGGCTTAAAGCAAACCTTGCAATCTCGTAAGGTTTGAGAGCAAAAGGTGTGTCCTGACTGTCTCTTGGCCTCAGAGGATGGGAGAGTGGTGTAGGGGGACGTGGGGAGGAGCCTCAGGCTGAAGTTGATGCATGCCTTGTAGCATGAGGTGAGGGGGTGGCCATGTGTGAAGAGTAGAGAAGTGCCCCAGCCCTTTGAACTTCACCCTGAAGCTGCTCTAGTGTGGTTTCCTCCACCACCCTGACACTTGAGTTCCTGGCAGTTGAACCAAGAAGTCAGGAGATCTGGTAGGGAGAGTGCAGAGACAGCCAGCCTCCCTTGGAAGCCAATTTCTTCTCTTTCAAACCTCACACACCTGGCAAGTCTTCCAAGAGCCACAGCATGTCTGCCACGAGGAAGAGTTTTCCCCCTCCGCCTTCACCTCTGACATCGACTTCAAGGCTACATTTCAAACATCCCTCTCAGACCCCCTCTTTTGAAAGGAAGTTTTTGTGTTGAATGTCTCTTTCTCGTGTCTCCTTGTGGTTTTCCTTTGCAACAATTTAGCTACATGAACATTTATCTGTTTATTCTTCTGGGTGGTTGTATGTGCTTGCATTATTAGGGAAACATACCTAAGGTGCGTTAACTTCATGAGGAAACATTTTTTAACATACAACACTGAAGGCTGAAGGTCCCGGGGCTCACTACAAGCTCTACGGAGAGGTTGCATCATGAAATAGTGAGGGTGCGGGTCTATTCTCTCTCCACTTCCTCATAAAGCCACCAGCATTTGATTCCATCATGGAGGACCCACCCAAATGAACTCATCTAGTCAAATCATTCCCCGTGGGCCTGCTCGTAACAATGGTGGTCACATTAAGTCTCTCTTATTACCACTGATGAGAGACTTTGGGAATTAAACTGCTGCCTGGTTTAGGGGTGGACAGACCACATCCATAACTGCCCTTCAACAGACCATTTCCTCCCTAGAGTGAAGCAAAATGAGGGTTTTATCGGGTCCTCGGGTCCCAGCCCCCGGGCAAGGGCATATGTTAGAGCAGCAGACGCCCGATAAATAACTGTGGCATGGAAGGTTCTCTGCTTGCAAATATCAATCGCATCAATAAAATGCTTTCTCCTTTAGTGTTCTGCATGCCTTCAGATGGGTTCTGTATGTAGAAGTCAATAGAAATAAGGCTGCAGGGGCTGCTGGGGAGATGGCTCAGCGGCTAAGAGCGTGTACTGCTCTTCCACATGATCTGAGTCCAGTTGCCATCACCCACGATGAGTGATTCACAACCACCCAGGGAAATCCCACACTTCTGGCCTCCACAAGCACCTTGCACACTTGAACATACTCTTGTGTGTTGCTTGCATCACCCCCCCCTCTCACACACACACACACACACACACACACACACACACACACACACACACACACGGGGCCAGGGGAGTGTTATAAGGCAAGTGGTGCTCAGTCAGCAAAGAGCTCACCTAGCCTAGGTTGAGTCTCTGTAAAAACCTGAGAGCAATGGACTATATCTGCGGTTCTATCACTACAGAAGACCAGACAGGGAGACAGCCAGGGCTCGCGGACAACCAGCCCAGCTAAACCGATGAGCTCCGCTATCAGTAAGAGACCTTGTCTCAAGATTACAAGATGGAGACCAACCGAAGAAGACGCCCAACGTAGAATAGGTCTCTGGCTCCCACAAGCAGACACACCCTCGCCGCTCCCACACAGTAACACCGAAGACTAAGGGTCTTAGTAATTGAGGTCTTCCTGATGGACAGGGGACTAAGACACTGTGAAAACAATTTCATGTAATGGCCTTACCACTGTGAAGTATATGACATTATTATTTGTATATTATTGGAGAAGCAATCAAGGCTAGAGTACGCGCAGGGGTGAAGATCTTGACGCAGAGGAACAGGGTTGGTGAGCAAGGTAGATACACTGAAGGGGGCTGTCAATCAATGCTCCTCCTGCATAATCCCAACAAGGTCTGCCAGTCTAGACCATTCGACAGCAATGCGCATGTGCCGTGGGCTGCTGCTACACCCCGCAGCTGAGCCCCCTGCGTACCAAAGGAAGGGACCAAAGCGCCGGGAAGAGCTGCCTCGGCCGGCAGCCATGCTGCTGAGTAACCACAGTACCCACTTGTCTCCGTGTCTGTGAGAGTTCAGCTGAGGCTTGGGTGGTCAAAATGGCACTGCGACACTCTTCGGGTCAAGCGAGCCTATGGTCCTATTTCCCTACGTTCCCAACAGGTCCCATAGTTCCCTTCCCTTCAGACTGCAGAACCATCTAGCTACTGAAGTCAATATTCCCAGTGCTCACACGGGCTGTGTTGTAAGGATTTTTTTTTTTTATTTGAGCCCAATCAAGGTAAGTCAGAATTTGTGGAGTAAAGAGCTAATGTGGCGTTCTGAAGCAGCCGTGGTTTCTTAGCAGCTGCGTCCCACTATGAAGCAGTGAAGGGAAAGGTATGATCTTCTCAGGCAGATTCTCTGGGGTTTGTCTCCGGCACTCTAACCCGGTAGGGCCAAAGGCTCACACACGAAAGAGCTGTGTGTGGAAGCTCTCCCTTGAAAACAGCACTGACGAGCTGGGCGTGTGGCTCGCGACTGTCAGCGTGGCACTGGGGAATTACCTCAAAGTTATAGCTAGCGTGGACTACACAGTGAGTTCAAGATCAGCTGGCACTACAGAGTGAACATCTATCTTTAAAAAAATAATAATTTCGACAAAGAGAGGGTTCAGTAGTTATGACCACATGCTGCTCTTGCAGAGAATCTAAATTTGACCCCAGCACCCACATCAGGAAGCTCACAACAGCCTGCGACCCCAGCTTCAGGAGATCTGATGCCCTCTTCTGGCCTCTGTGGGCAATGCATTTGCATGCACATGTATACACACATGCACAATTAAAACTAAAAACTTTAAAACCCCGCTTTGCCTTAGGTCTTGACAATAACATTTTGTTTTACTGTAACTCCTTGAGAGAGGACTCTAATAATAAATGGAGATTTAAAAGAGTTCCTGAGCTTTTTTTCATTAACAGTATTAACTATTTTAGTGTAACAGGAAATTAGTGGGTGAGAAATATATTCAAGGTATTAAAAACATTTGAAAAATCAAGAAATCTGTGGAGGGAGAGAGATGATCGCATTATTTGGGGTTTGGGGTTTTTAAGCCCTTTTGTTTAATTTTATGTGTACAGGTTTCGGCTTGCATGCATGTGTGTGTACCACTTGTGTGCCTGGCGCCTGAGGCCAGAGGAATCCTTTGAAACTGGAGCTACAGATGGTTTGTATGTTCCTGAAGGTGCTGGGAACCGAACCTAGGACCTCTAGAAGAGCAGCCAGTGATCTTAACCACTGAGCCATCTCTCTAGCCCCAAAAATGCATTAGCTTTTTCTCTTTTTAAGTTCACACAAACTAATAGGTTTCATTATGGCATTTTCATACACTGCCAATGGAGTTTCTTTACTCAACAATAACAGAGTTTTTATACTAAAACAATAAGAAAATTCTGTGTTTTTATAGCTGCCTATTATCTTCACTGAGTTTTATGAGGAAGCATTCCACTAGACAGTGCAGACTCATGTGTTTTATAGCCTTGGTTAGCCTTGAATCCAAGAACCTTCTACCTCAGCCTGCCAAGTGGTAGGTCAATGGTGCTATGCTCAACCCCCACCCATATGAGGAGAGAGCACTCCTGGCAGTACCCAGAATGTCTGGAATTTCCAAGTGAATGGGGAAAATATGATGCAAAGGTTACCTGGTTTGGATAAAGATGTGCTTACTTTCTTGACAAGAAAATAGATCCTGTGGTTCATGGTTATAAACACTTTCCTCCTCCTCCTTCTCCTCCTCCTCTTCCTCCCCCTTTCTCCCCCTCTCCTTCCTCCTCCTCCCCCTCCCCCTTTCTCTCCCTCTCCCCCCTCCTCCTTTCTCCCCCTCTCCCTTCTCCTCCTTCTCTTCCTCCTCCTCCCTCCCCCTCCCCTTTCTCCCCCTTTCTCCCCTTTCTCCCCCTTTTCTTCCCCTTTCTCCCCTTTCTCCCTTTTCTTCTTCTTCTTCTTCTTCTTCTTCTTCTTCTTCTTCTTCTTCTTCTTCTTCAGACAGGTCTCACTATGTATCCTAACTGACCTAGAACTCCCCATGTACCCCAGGCTGACCTCAAACTCACAAAGATCGGACTCCTCTGAAGTGCTGGGATGAAAGCTGTGTGCCTCCATAACCGACTGCCTTCCAACTGCTGTAAGTAGCACACCTTGGGAATGGTAATGAAGCTGTTAGTAGAATGTTGGCCTACAATGCCAGAAGCCCTGAACTTGATACCCAGCATGGCATACACCAAGCACAGCAACATGTGCCTGCGATTCTAGCATTTGGGAGGAGAGAACAAAGGAACCAGAAGTCTGGGGCTCTTCTTAGCTACAGGGCAACTTGGAAACCAGTCTGCTCTAAGTGAGACCCTGTGTCAGATAATATGTTTTAGTGAAAGAGGAAAAATTAAAGAAACAACAGTGATACATACATACATATATATGTATATATATATATACACACATTACATCATTCCATCTGATTTTTACAAGAGTTTTTAAGAAGAAAAACCCATCAGTAAAGCAAAGAGCTGAGAAACAAATCACTTCCATTCGGCACACATGAAGACTTGCAAAGCGCACACACACACATACACACACACACACACACACCCATAGACGCATTTGCTAAAAATGTAAAAACAATATATTTGGGGAAGAAAGAAAAGATGTTCAACACGTTCGCAACATTAAATTCAGTAACAGGAACAGAACAGACCACAGTTTAAGCTTGAGTGAGTATCTTTAAACGCTTTTATTGCACTATTATTTTATCAAAATATAATAGTCTCAGCAGAAATTCCTCCTTTCAAAGCGTGCAGGCCCCAGCACTGAGGTTATCTTGTTTGGCAGGAGAATAGTTCATGTCTACATTAAAGCTGGGTCTTAGAAGTGACATAAACAGGCCTTTTTCTATAAAGATAAAAGGCTAAGCTTTAAAGGGCTTTATATTTATAGATAAATGTTTCCATAGTAATCAGTATGATAAAACTTGCTAATGTCAGCACTCCTTTGCATACAAAAAAAAAACGGCTTATTAAAATGAGCCAGATTCAGAGAGTCAAATGTAAATTCATCTACCTTTTAAAAAAAACATTTTTATAACTGTGAGAAAAAAATCACAAATGTTTGAGTTTTGTTGGAAAGCGTACCACTTTTAGTCATGGGCACCACGTACTCCCAGGAAGCAGTGAAAGACAGCAGTAGGCCAGGCCGGGGGCCGCGGGAGCAAAGCAGCTCATATCAGCAGAGTCTGTAGCACATGCCCTGCTCCTGAGCCCAGAGCTCTACACTTCAGACCCCTGCGCCTGAGGTCAGTTTGACGTTAGGAAGAAAGTTAGTTCGGGAAATGGGAAAAGAATGTCCAGAAGAAATCAAGACCAGATAGAAAGCCACACGACAGCATAGCTTTTATAACAGAATCGCCCCCACTTGCTGCACCGACAAGTAAGGAATTTGTTTCTACCTGGGGCTGTCCCCGCGTACATGGGTCCTGTAGCAACCTCTGCTGAAAGCCACGTGGGAGTCCACCCTTCACAGAAGGGCCCTCAGAGGAGGCCCATTTATGAGATGAAACACTGCAAAGTGAGAGCAAATAAACTCCGGTCCTGCGCAAACACACAGACACAGTGTTGAGTCGAAGAAAGTAAACACACGCGTCAGAAGGCAGCCTGCGATGAGATGCAAAGTTTGAACTTGAGAATGAGGACCTCGGGACTAGGGTGGAGGGAGACCTCTGAGCATCCCGGGCACCTTCATTAATCTGCTGGGCGCAGCGGTATCTGAGCTTTGTGGGAAGTGGTCAGGCTGCTTGTCCCTGCTTGTGGCATGGTTTTGCGTCTATGTCACGCTTTAATAACAACGGAAAAGTGCAGCTCTGAGTCGGTCTGACCTCTTCCCAGCGCGTATGTGTAGCTGTCTCTACTGCAAGCAGTTGAGCCGTCTGTCCGCGATACCTCCTCCCTCCTGTCTCTGTTTGCTAGTGACCATCTGACATGCATAAGAGATCGCTGTCATAATGCAAAGTGGGGGGAGGGGCGCGCATGCCCACTGCCACCCATCCTGTGTGCCCATGGTTTTGATATTTCTGGAGACATCTGTTCATTTGTTTGGCTGTACAAAGTCTGGGGATTCTTCTAGAAAAAACAATTTTAAAATGTGTGTGCACATGTTGTATGTTATGTACATATTTGCACGGGTGTGTGCATGTACTTATGTGTATGCATATGTGTGGAGGCCAGAGGTTGATATCAGCTGTCTTCCTTAATTGCTTTCCGTCTTGGTTTTTGAGTCAGGGTCTCTCATGGAAACTGGAGCTCCCTGGCTCAGCAGATTGGCTGACCTCGGAACTCCAGGAACCCAGCTGGCCCTGTCCTTCCCAGGTAGTGGCTTTACCTGTCCACCCTGGCACATCCAACTCTTTATGTAGGTGCCAACGATCTGAAGTCAGGGTCTTAGGCCTGCACAATAGCTCACCAACTAAACCATCCTCCCAGCCTTAAAAGAGCCATTTTTAAGTGAATGAAACTACTCTGGACTCTGTGGTGCTTGTGCTCCCTACAAGAGGGCAAGTATAGACAAGCGAGGTTGCTACAACTGCAAAATTGGGAACTTGCAACAGGCTACCCCCAGGCTGTGAGCGGAGCATCCTGGGCTCTCGGTGACTGGCATTGGGAGAGTGCAATGATGTCCTTGCTCCCTGGGTCTTATTTAGTTTGACACTCTCATGGCGTCCTGTGTGGCATTCCCATGTTTGATAAATGGAAAATTGAACAGAAACTTCTTAAAACATTCTATTCCAGGAACTGCTACCATCTGCTTTGTCTGTTGTCTGTCTGTGTTTTTGTTTTCTCACCCTTCACAGAGAGTGTGACCTCAGGCATAACCCTCGATAAAGTCCACCTCCAAACCCAACCAAGTTAGCTTGGCTCCTTAGCTTCCTCACGGTGAAGCAGGGGCCACCCTGGAGTGCGCTCAAGGGACCAGAATGAGGATCACCTGAGGTGAGAGGAGAATGAGAGGGTCACTTCATCCACACGCGTGTTGCTGCTCCTTCACCTATAGGTCTTGAAAACTGGTCAGCACAGCATCTGCACTTGCACACTACCTGGGGCCGAGAAAACATGGACTCCTGGCTAGCCACATGGGACAGCCACCAAACAGTTTGCATAGCTTTTGTGACACTGCAAATGTACAGCCACTCTTTTTACTTCTGGAAGTTGGACCCCAGGACACAGACCTCCTGTGACAGGACTGCTTAGGCAGCTCTGCTCCAACCGATCAGGAAAGAAGCCTTGAGAACTGGTGTTCAGTTTGCTTGGTTAGTTGGTTAGTTTGTTGGTTGGTTGGTTGGTTGGTTGGTTGGTTGGTTGGTTGGTTGGTTTTGGTGTTATTACTTTGGATTTCTGGTCACTCCGCTTGCCTCCTGTTTGCTCTCTGATATTGAAATATATTTAGGAGGCGAGATGAGGGGAGGGGAGGACAAAGAGGCTAATCTTGGAGGAGCTGGTATTGAACAGAGACGTGAAGGAGTGCTGGAAGGGTGGGCGGTGATTGGCAGCTCACTCACAAAGTGCCCTTCCCTGGGCTCCCGAGATGGGCTGCATGGCAGTCCGCCACCTGTATTCAGAGATGTTTAAGAGTCTCCTCCGCCTTCCTAATTGCACTGCTCAGGAGGGAATTCCTTTCCTGATATGTGACAGAGGCTCAGCAAGCGTGAGGAATAAATACCGGCAAAACAAAGAGGAAAGAGTCTCGCCTGCAGCGCTGGCCTTCACCTTTGCCTGGAGTAAAAGGGGAACGGAAGCCAGGACGATGCAGCCAAGGGTTTCCAAAGAATCGGAGCGAATGTTCTTCCGGTTGGCACTTGGTCCAAGTAATCTTTTCCCTTCTCTCTCTCTTTCACTTCCCCCCCACCCCCCAAGCAGGATGAACGAAGAGCTCCCTAGACAGTTGCTTCTTCATCCCCGTAGCTCCTCTAACATGGTCAGCAGAGGGGAACCCCAGACCCAGGTCCGTGGTGTGCTGACCAAGATGCAGGCTCCGAGGCTCTGTGTCAAGGACTCTGGGCAAAGGATAAGTTCCCAAAGAGCCTGGTGGGACTGAAACAGACAGGAAGAAGTGGGAGGAGCATGGTTTCCAGGGCCACAGCGCACCACGCTCACAGGCCCACCATGGCCTCACCCTACAATCAATCATATTGTTTGTAGTGCTGGAGATTGTAGCCAGAACTCTGTGCATGTGAGACGCGTGCTCTGTGACTAAACAGCACAACATGTCGCGTTTTCTCTCATGAGAACATATATTTAATCATATAAACATAATTATATGCATATATATGGCATGCCAGCATGGGGGGTGTGGTATTTGGAAGAGGACTGTCTTAGGGTTTCTATTGCTGTGGTGAAACACCATGACCAAAAAGCAAAGTGGGGAGGAAAGGGTTTATTTGGCTTACACTTCCACATTGCTGTTCATTACTGAAGGAAGTCAGGACAGGAACTTAAACAGGGCAGGAACCTGGAGGCAGGAGCTGATGCAGAGGGCTGCCTTGCTCAGCCCAGGGACGGCACCACCCACCATGGCTGGTCCCTCCCCCCTTGAACACTAACTGAGAAAATGCCCTAAAGCTGGAGCTCATGGAGGCATTTCCTCAGCTGAGGCTCCTTTCTCTCTGAGGACTTCTGATGACTCTAACTTGGGTCAAGTTGATGCACAAAACCAGCCAACACAAGGACCAGCAAGCAGGAGATGAGAGAGAGAGAGAGAGAGAGAGAGAGAGAGAGAGAGAGAGAGAGAGAGAGAGAGAGAGAGAGGTAATGGTGAAAATATGAGAAAAACACAATGATATATGTGTAGGGGACTTTCATAATTCAACCCATTATCTTGTACACTGACTAAAAAAATTAATTTGAAAAAAATTAAGAGCGGTGGCTGCTCTCCCAAAGGATCCAGGTTTAATTCTAAGCACCCACAAGGCAGCTTATAGACACCTGTAACTCCAGCTCCAGGGAATTCAATGCCCCTTTCTGGCCTCCACAGGGTCCTGTGGAGCACACAGGCCAAACTGTATGACCAGTAAGATGTCTCAGAAAACACCGGCTAGATTTTAAGTGGAGCAAATCGAGTATGGAATGAAAACAAGCCTTACGGTTAACCAGTGTGCTGGTGACATTGGCAGGGAAGCTTCGGTCGGCAGCATCCTCTCCTGAACATAGATGGACTGTGTAAAAGGTTTCAAGATTTACTTTTATGTGTGCGAATGATTTGCAATGCGAGTGTATGCGCACCGTGTGTGCAGTACCGAAAATGGCCATAAGAGAGCGCTAGAACCCCTAGACTGAACTCGGGCCCTCTGGAAGAGCAGTAAGTGCCCCTAACTGCCTAACTTTCTGTCTCCAGCTATGTAACCAGTTTTGAATGAAACAAAGTAGAGAGAGCTGGGCATTTTCTACAGCCGAGTCGAGCCATGGTTCCTGAAGCGGTCGCACAGTGTTTACTGAAGCCCAGGACAAGGTGGGTCTGCCCAGGAAGCAGTGAGTTCCGTCGTGTTACCTATTCCTGTTTTCCGACATGGAAACCGTCCCCATGGATGGAAACCATTATACTATCCTCTCTTTTCTCCAGAAACCCTACAGGGTCAGCAAAGAAACAGACAAAATCCAAACCCTTGGCTTTGGAGAGTTTCAGCAGCTTAGATAGAAGCTGGTGGTGATGGCTGTGTGGTCCTGCGACCGCCTCAAACACGAGGAAATCACACCTTGAACATGGAAGTTGTGGGATCTGCAGATAACATTTTATTAAAGTTGCTTCTTAAGAGCTGTAAAGCTTAGGTCAGGCCAGAACCACATACTGGGAAGAATAGAAGAGGCACCTAAGACAATACCCATCCCCCGCTTCAGACGTGAGAAGACTATGAAGACGCTCCGGGTGGTAATGGCTCCCCCTAGTGGTTCAGGGAGGTGAGTCAAAGCAACCAGCTGCCGTCTGGAGAAGACCTTAGACCCTCCCCAGGAGACTCAGAGATTCTCAGAGGCAGCACAGAAGGCCCCAGGACCAACAGGGACAAGGAGCTGACAGGAACCGTCTACTGGATGCCTGACAGAAGAGTGGGAGACAAGGACCCCTCAGCCAGCGCCAGCCTGGAAGCCGCCCCATGCCAGCTTCCTCTGCTGCGTCACCTCGGCATTTCTTAAAAACAGTCCTAAGGCAGATGAGGGGAGTTGTGCGTGAGTGAGAGACCTTCTTGCCTTTGGTCCAAATGCAGGATCCAATTCTGTTTTCAACAAACGAAAGCCCATTACAGTGATGGCTGAGTGCGGAGTGGGACATTTTATCTGTGGAAGGAAGCCACCGCGGCCTGAGGTCTTGAAAGGTGCAAGCCGTTGTGTATTTATAATATAAACTGGCTTTTATACAGGGTGGAGAGGGAGTTTCTGCCATCCACGCCTCTGGGGACAGATCAATGGGACATCCCACATTCAGAAGGGAGAGCCGGGAAATTAAATGGACGCTGACGTTTTCTTTTAAGAAACAGTGTGGTCTGAATCTCTTGCTCAATAAAGACCTTTCCCCCTGAAAGGTTACTCCACAGTGGCTCCATGAGTATTTCATTAAACCTTGAACAATGTGCTCAGACTGGTTTAGTGTCAGAGAGGCAAACTAGTACAGTGCTCGTCACAGGCTTTTCCGTGTGAGTCATACAGTAAGCCGCCTGCGGTACAACCATGTGGATTCCCTCTCCGACTTCTCTTCCACCTTAACAATTTCTGGTTGGACTGGCAACATGGCTCACTGGTGGAGCTTCCTGCCACCAACCCTGCCACTCTAAATTCTAACCCTGAAACCCACACTGTGGAAAGACAGGGCTGTGCCTGGGGGTTGCCCTCTCACCGCCACATACAGGCTGTGGCACACACACACACACACACACACACACACACACACGAGTAAATAGATGTTTATAAAAACAACTTAAGGGCTGGAGAGATGGCTCAGCAGTTAAGAGCACTGACTGCTCTTCCAAAGGTCCTGAGTTCAAATCCCAGCAACCACACGGTGGCTCACAACCATCTGTAATGGGATCTGATGCCCTCTTCTGGTGTGTCTGAAGACAGCGACAGTGTACTTATATACAATAAATAAATAAATTAAAAAAAACAACAACTTAAATAACAAACTCTTTGTTGGGACAGAGCATAATAGTAAAGTCATTAAAGTGCTTATTTTGCAAGATAAAGACCTGAGTTCAATCCCCAGAACCCATTAGAAAAATCAATGAAAGACAAAAATATCAGGAATGACTGCATAACTTGCAATCCCAGCTCTGGATTCCTGAGGCTCTCTGGATGACCAACCTAGCTAGCTGTCGTTACAGTTGTCCTCAGACTTCACACATGCACACACGCCAACAGTTGGTTGTTGCTTGTTAATGCATCCGAATGCGATGGTAGCAAGAACTATATATCTCGTCATGAACCATTAAAAACAAAATCACTTCAGCCACAGTGGCATCTCTGTAAGCCCAGCACTTGGGTAGCAGAGGCAGGCAAATCTCTGAGCTTAAGGAAAGACCAACCTATGTGGTAAATTCCAAGCCAGGGGGGACTGACGACGAACAAGACCCCATGTCAAACAAATAAAATAAAATCATGTATCCTTCCTACCATTAACCCCATGTTTCTGCCCCTCTTCGTGTATGAATTGCTTCAGAGAAAGTCTGCATACATTGTTCTCTTCTTCCTCGCTTTATATTAGCTTTGTCTGGAATATTATGCAGACATTTTAAACATTACAAACTTAAAATGGAATCCTGGGTTTACCCCCTGCCCTGGGACTTGTTACCACATTCTAGCAAGTCTTCTTCACAGAAAACATCCACCAGTCTACCAGTCGCTCAATGGATACAAAGATGTCATCCCAAGTATTATACTTCCTTATAGCCCACATTTGGTCAACAGCATGGCTCTTCAAAGCTTTAGGTACGTTGGGTTTCATTGTATCTCTTTGTCAGCCTCCTCAGACAACTTTCTCTTCATCTCATTTCAAGAACTCTCTTCAGTTGAGTCCGTTGCTTCTCTCATTGACCTGGACAAGCCCAGTTCTGGCAACAGTAACAAAGACCTTATCCAAGTATCGGCCCTGTCTGATGTCATCCACTGCACTGTCTCTCATAGATCATTGAGAAGGCTCCAAAGCTCCTGTGATCATCCCCCAGTCTCAACTCACATCACCCCTACCTCATATCTGTCTGTAGGGGTCCCACTGGAGACCAGAAGACAGCATCAGATCCCCTGGAACAGAAGTTACAAGTGACTAAACTGTCCAACATGGATGCTAGGAACAAAATCTAAAAGAGCAGCAAACCCTCTTAACTGCTGAGCCGTCTCTTTGGTGGTTTGGTTTGGTTTGGTTTGGTTTGGTTTGGTTTGGTTTGGTTTGGTTTGGTTTGGTTTGGTTTGGTGTGGTTTGGTGTGGTTTGGTGTGGTTTGGTTTGGTTTGAATGAATCAAGTCACCATCCTAAGCTACAAATGGCTTCAGATAGCTTGTTCCTCTGTCAGAATCCTTTCACCCTTGGGTCTCTAGGCTAAATATCAAGATCCCAGCAATTTCCTCTCTGATCTCTCTACTTTAGGATTCTTTGTTTTCTATCTCAAGTCCTTTCCCTCATTCCATCACTATTATTTATACTAATTATAAAAGTTTCCGTTTACCTTTTCAATGTCTGTCTCCTTCACAAAAAATATAAGCTCTAATTTACATACAAGAGAAAGCATGGCCACTTTTATGCTATGATATTCATGGAAGTGATCATAAGGCTTAGCATTTAAAGCTATGTTAAACACACACATACATTTATGTTTTGTATATATGTATATGTTATACATGTGTACATATATATTATATACATACACATACCGTATACATACATACATACATACATACATACATACTGGGTACAGGTATATGTAGGTGGGTTAAGAACACTTGCTACTCTTGCAAAAGATCCAATTTGGTTCCCAGTACCCATGTCTATGCTCACCACAACCTGTAATTCCACCTCCAGGGGATTTGACACCTTCTTTTTGCCTTGGAAGGAATCCATACACACTTGGCATACATTCACCTAACACACACACACACACACACACACACACACACACACACAAATAACAAAACAACTAAAACTGTCTGTTGATTGAGATCACACCCCTATGCATTCTATGTACATGTAAGGGAGAGAGAGAAAGTTCATGTGCATGTAGATGGGTAAATGTGTGGTGTGTGGTGTGTGTCTGTGTGTGTCTGTGTGTGTGTATCTTCTGTGTGTGTGTCTGTGTGTGTGTCTGTGTATGTGTTTGTGTGTGTGTGTGTCTATGTGTGTCTGTGTTTGTGTCTGTGTGTCTGTGTATCTGTGTGTCTGTATCTGTGTGTGTGTCTGTGTATGTGTCTGTGTGTCTGTATCTGTATATGTGTGTATGTTTGTCTGTGTGTCTGTGTCTGTATATGTGCGTATGTCTATGTGTGTCTGTGTGTGTGTGTCTGTGTGTGTCTGTGTGTGTGTGGTGTGTGTCTGTGTGTGTGTGTGGGGTTGGTGTGGTTGTGTGGGTGTTTTTGTGCGTGTGTGTGTGTATGTGTGTTGTGTGTGTGTGTGTGTGTGTGTGTGTGTGTGTGTGTGTGTGTGTGTGTGTATGTGTCTGTGTGTGTGTGTCTGTCTGTCTGTCCATCTGTGTGTGTCTGTGTGTGTGTGTGTCTGTGTGTGTGGTGTGTGTGTGTGTCTGTGTGTCTGTGTGTTGGTGTGTGTGTGTGTGTCTGTTCTGTGTGTGTGTGTGTGTGTGTGTGTGTCTGTGTGTCTGTGTGTGTGTGTCTGTGTGTGTGTGGTGTCTGTGTGTGTCTGTGTGTGTGGTGTGTGTGTGTGGTGTGTGTGTGTGGTGTGTGTACACATGTGTGTGTGAGTATGTTGTGTGTGTGTGTTGTGTGTATGTGTGCATGTCCATGTGTGTAAGCTGCACTTAGCTTCACTCCTGTCAAGCAACACAGTCCTATACCCTAGGACTCTCTCTATGTCTAAACCAATCTGGAGAGAACTCTCATGCAGCAATACTGGATTCTCCACCTGTGAGCCAAGGACAATTCTCAGGCCTAGTCTATCTTTCTGTCACACAAAGGAGGCATTCAAAGCCAGGCCCACCTCACCAAGGAGGAATACTTACTTAGGAAGTAGTGATGGGCTCCATGACAGTAGGAACTAAAAGGGATTTTTACATCTGGGGCTATGTTTTCAGTGTTCTGGTCTTCTGAGACAGATTTTTATTTAACCCAGGCTGGCACTGAGCTCCCTGTATGATTCAAGATGACCCAGAGCCTCCAATCCTTCCACCTCCACCCCCCATGTGCCTGTACACAGGTCTTTATGGAGCCCATATACTGACTGTTTATTTGAATTTTTTACACAACCGGCCCTATTTGGAAATGGTTACTTCAAATGTAGAGCCAGTGCTTGGTGGATTCATGGACATCTTACATTCTATACAAGCCATCTCCTGAGATAAATCTCCAGCCTTGCCTGCCTTGTGCCTTTAACACTGATTTCTCTGAGGTACAGAATCTACCCAAAGTGGCTTTCAGACAGCTTCTCACTACCAGTAAAAAGGGACAAGATGTGTTTCCCCAGGTCCCGAATGCTCTAAGTGTCCCAGCACTTAGCATCACTGGGGAATCAGCCACCCCAACTCTTACCCTGCTTTTAGTCACTACACAATGATTAATTTTAAGTGTTAGTTTGACTGGACTTCAGCGCCTAGATGCTGAGTCCAAAATCATTTTCTAAGTTTCTATAAAGCACTTTTTATCTAAATCACTAGGTTCTCAGGAAAGCAAATCACCGTCCGTTCATTATGTGAGTGGTGCCTCTCTATTCAGGTGAAGGCACTGACAGCACAGCAGGCTGCCCCGGGGGGTAAAGAACTGTGCAAGCATTGGACCCCTAGGGACCACATTAAAAAGCTGTGTTGTAACATCCTCCTGCAATTCTAGTGCTAGGGAGGTGGAGACGGGCAAACGGATTCCTAGGGTTCACTGTCCAGCCAACATAACCAAGCTGTTGGGTTCCAGGACACTGAGTGTTTCTGTCTAGAAAAACAGGACGATGTTTACTGAGGCAGCTTCTGAGGCAAGAAGGTGTCAGGGGTTGACCTCTGGCTTCACACACACATGCACACGTGCACACACGCACACACACACACACACACACACACACACACACACACACACACACACTGACCTCCCCCAACAAGAGGGAATCATATCATCAGGCTGCCTGCTGGTCTAGACAGCATCATCAATTGTTTCTGGGTCTGCAGCCTGGTGCTCAACATCACAGATTCAGAAATTATTAGTTACAGAGAGACAGAAACGGAGAGCACCTAGTTTCTATCACTGACCTATTTCCAATAGAATTCCCAGCTTTAGGGGTGACAGGGAGGAAATGGAGAGGTGGCTCGGTGCTTATGTGTACCCCTGACCTCACAGCACACAGGCTACACAATTAAAAATAAAACTAAGTCTTTGATGTAAAAGAGGCCATAAGGATATAGGCAGACCCCCTAATAAGGTGGAGTTTCTATCCCCCGTGGAAGCATTCCCAGAGCGTAGGAGCAACTGGGAATCAGAGATGTGGGAGGACTCTCTTCTCTGAAGAACTTCTTCTCTGTAACTTCAAGACTCACCAAGACATCCTCCACTCCAGCTCAGGCCACAGGTTCTGTGACTGCCATCAAAACAGACTGCACGGGCCACGCAATGCTGTGATACACATTGTGTACAGCTATGCAGCCTCTGCCTCTCCACTGACCAGGCTGGTTGCCTTTGCCAAGGGTCAAGGACTGTTCGCCAAGCCTCCTCATTTCCTTATTTCTCTGATCCTCCAAACCCCTGCTGTAAGCAGAAGACCAAGACCAAGCTATTGATCTGCCACTCACCCTGAGAAGGGCTGTGAGTGACACGCGGGAGTCCAGGACTCTGCTTTGTCACATGGTGAAAGTGTGGAGCTCTCCAGAAGTACTCGGTTTGGGTGGCTCCTGGAGAGATATACTGTAGCCACAGAGATTCACGAAGCACTCCTGGAGGCGCCTCGGGCTCACGGCAGGCCTTTGCACTATAACATAATCTTTGAAGGACCAAAAGAATGGGTTGGCTTACATTCACAAAAGAGGGCTGGCTTTGCTCTGTTTCACCAACAGATTAGGGTTTCAAAGAAATACTGGCGATGTAGGTCGTTGTTTTGTTCTTCTTTAACGAGCTCTGAAGCCTCGCTGAAATCTTATCAGTATGTCACGATTTTAAAACCCCCACCTGTACCTCGCTCTCCCTAGAACTCTTTTGAACAGTTGCGCCTTCCCTGTAGTTGCGCCTCCTACGCAATTGACGAAGAGCGCGCAGGCTGGGCTCTAGCTATCAGAAAGAACCCCTGCCAGCCATTGCCGCATCCTTACTGCCTATTCTGGTAGGCGGATTCAAAGCAGACATGAATTCCTAGGGGATCGATTCCACGAACCTGCGATGCGTTCGCATGCAGCCTCTCTCAGACCCTCCAGTTTTCCCGCCGTGATCGTCCCAGAGGGAAGGTTTGCTCACTGGGTCCTTTTTAAAAGGTGTGTGAATCTCAACACTCGGCCACTGAACAACACAAATGTGACTGGAAAGAGAGCAGGGCAGAATGAAAAGACTGTACTTTCCCGTTTGTCAACGGGGGGCTTCTGTGTAGTGCACCCTCTGCATCCAGGTCCGTCTGCTTGCTTCTCTGTTCTGGAAACGAATGCATCAAACTGTTGCACCCCAGAAGCTTCCCAAAGGTCAAAGGAGCCAATAAGTAAGGTCTGCGAGCTCCTAGTCTTCTGATACTGCACTCTGCTTTCTTCCATCAACATGACTTTTGTCCCTAGTAGATGGTTTCTCTGTAAACCAACTAACCAACCCCAGTTCCCAAAACGACAAACAGCCCAAGACAGGCTGTACGTTCTCAGACAGAATACGCTCTCACAGCTAACTTCAGGCACTCTTTGGAAGTAATGGAATTATTCTTAATGTCTGACTGTATTTTAGCCAAACTTCAGACTACCTCAGATGTATAACACTGCACCAACACCCAAAAGACAATGAAGCAAACCCAGAGGGAGGCAGACAAAAGGAGACTGATAGACAGAACTTAGGGCAAGCCTCATATCTAGCTCTCTCTCTTTTCTCCCCTCTCCCCCTCTCCCGCTCTCCCCTTCTTCCCATCTCTCCCTCTTTCCCCCCCCTCTTCTCTTCTCCCCTCTCCCCCTCTCTCTCTCTCTCTCTCTCTCTCTCTCTCTCTCTCTCTCTCTCTCTCTCTCTCTCTCTCTCTGAGTATATAAAATAAAAAGGCTCAGAGAATGTACAGTGTGGAATCTGCACCCCAACAAAACTCCCCTTTCACTTCCCTGGAAAGTTGGTGTAAAAAATCTTTTATCAAATAACTCCCCAAAAAAAACTTGCCCCAGAAGTGTGATATTCCCCCCCCCAGCCCAATGACACAATTATCTAGCATGCCGAGCACAATATGTCTTTGAATTCCTTATATTCCCTACCCTTCATCTAATGTGGAATTCTATTAGTTCTATTTTCATAGGATGAGGTCATAGAGGGTGGAAACTATGACCTAACTGAGAGGATTGGAACACTGCTGTCTCAGCCTGGGCTCTGGCACACAGGGACGCATGAATGAAAGTCTTCTGCAGGCATCGATCTCTTGCTATGAAAAGGAGATATTGTGTTTCCTCTGCCCAACAGTACTCTCTGTCCACTGCGGAAAGAAGCCCGCCCACGTCTGCTTTGAAAAGTGTGGCGTGCCTTCCCGCCCGCTCCTGGTATCAGGGCAGAGAAATCAAGTGCTCACTGAGTGGCATTCCCATTGTCTAAGTGAATCATCCATCTATCTCAAGAAGTCAAGGTTGGAATTGTGGTCTCTAGATATGAGATGGTTGGCTTAACATTAAGTGTTGAGACTGGTAGACTTTCCTGAATGTCCACTTACATGATCAATGGGAACCTCTGAGTCTTCCCATGCAGGCCCATCTTAAAGCCCTCGGAGGTGGTCCGCACGCCACACAAGAGCCCTCCCTGACAACAGGGCCTTATTCTGAAAGGACGCCTTATCTGTGTGCACCCACATTCCCTTCCATTTCCGCCCACAGATTCTACATCCTCTATAAAATTTGAAGCACTTCCTGGTGCCGTGACACAGACCTCAGATTCCACAAGAGCACACAATGCCAGCATCCAACTGTGAACCCCTCATCAGTGTCTAGGGTGTGGCAGACACTAGCATGGGACACGGGACAACCACCTTTGGGGGGAAACTACTACAAAGGTTTTCTTGTTTGAGAATTTTACACTTTCACATACTGTGTTTTGATGAAGCCCATCCCCCACTCGGGATGGTTTACCTCTCTAGAGGAGGTAGGGCCTGGGAGAAGGGAGCCCAGGTGATCTAAAGTCTGAGGTGGTCTAAAGTCTCATCCACAGCCAACTTTATTCATGGCATCAGGCGGTTTATACCCTGAGGGTTAAGAAAGGTCACCTGAGTGAAGTCCTCATGAGTTCAATCTGTATATAATCACAAAGACAAGCTGCCCGTGGCAAAACCATGCATTGCCATAAAGGCTTTTAGGCAAATAATAACCAACCATAAGGAATAATCTGAAGTAAACTCACTCCCATCTGCTACTCCTGGGTGGGGCATGAAAGCCCATTCCAAGAACAACTGTCTCTTGTCCTGAGTTTTCTCACAAGCATTCGAAATTCCCCTGTATGACTCCATTCTTGGACCGTGTTCCAGCACACGATGATTGCACAGGGTAGTCAACTTGGTTCTGCCCATTCCGTTTCCGGTATTACAAAACAATTGACTCTCAAGTATTAGCTCCTTGGTATCTCAAGGCCTTAAACTCTTAAGTTAGGGATGTGTGGAGTTAGCTGGTCAGAGAACTCTCCTCCTCCTCCTTCTCCTCCTCCTCCTCCTCCTCCTCCTCCTCCAAGGCCTCTCCCCGAAGAATGCTAAGAACAAATCTGCTCCCAACTTGGGTTTCAGGAGCTGGAGAGATGGCTCAAAATGTAAGAGCACTTGTGACTCTTGCAGAAGACCTGGGTTCAATGCCCAGTGCCCTCATGGTGCCTCACAAAAAAAAAAAAATTAGTAACTCCAGTTCCAGGTGATATGATGACCTCTCTGACCCTCACAGACACTGCACACATGTGGTGCACATATAGACATTCAATCAAAATACCCATATCAATAGTAATAATAATAATAGTAATAATAATAATAATAATGTAAAATTTGTGGAAACACAGGAACTGTTGCTGCACACTAGTGCTACCATTGTTGATGAAAGGGCATTTTTACAGATCTATTTTATGTTTAGCTATGTGTATGTGTCTGCCTGGGTGGAGAGTATGTTTTTGAGGGTTGGTGTCCTCAGAGACCAGGGTATTGGATCTCCTGAAGTTGTGCACTGCCCAGCATGGGTGCTAGGAACTGAACAGGGATCCACAACATAGACTCTCAACTACCGAGCTGTCTCTCCAGCCCCAGAAAGACATGTTTATACCTCACTTGAGTGTCAATTTTTAGTGTTTATGTAGAGAGACATAGACCCAGATAGTTATCACAAGCAGGAAAAAACGTTTATTCGGGGAGAGAGTGGTTTTTCTTCAGTTAAGAATCAATAGCAGACTTATTCCACTTTCTAGTGGAAAGGAAATACTAAAACTCCTCCACAATTTTCCCACCACTATGCAATGCCTAACACTTATGCTAGCATGGTGATCTGGAGGCCCAATTCAAAACTCAGTGTGCCGACTCCTTAAACAGTTTGTTTAATTGCTGGGCGGTGGTCGTGCATGCCTTTAATCCCAACACTTGAGAGGTAGCAGCAGGCAAATCTCTCTGAGTTCAAGGCCAGCCTAGTCTACAGAGTGAGTTTCAGGACAGCTAGAGCTACTCGGGAAAACCCTGTCTCAAAAAACAAATGAAAATAATAACAAAAAAAAGTGTTTTTAATTGGAAAATATTCATACAATATAGTTTCATCATGTTTCCCTCCCCCAATTTCTTGCAGATCCTCCACATGTCCCTACCACCCAACTTTCTGCTCATGCTTGATCTACTCATCCACCCACCCATCCATCCATCCATCCATCCATCCATCTACCCATCTCTCTAACAAAAGCAAAACCAAGAAACACACACACACAACACACACACACACACACACACACACACACACACACACACACACACACTCCTCGTGGTTTTCTAAAGAGAGAGAGAAAGTTAAATCAAGTTCAGGCTCATCTAGTCTGACAGCTTCCCATCTACCCCACAAGTAACTCTCCCATTGAAAAATACCAATTTGGCTGGAGAGCTGCAAGTGTGGACTTAGAACCAAACAGAGAGGTGCATGCCGGTACTACAGCACCCAGAGGCCAAAGCAGGGGCTTGATAGTATTGGGGCCTGTGTAGATCTTGTCTCCAGAAACTAAAACAAAGCAGAAAAAGACAGCGTGGAGTCCTGAACTGTCACTAACTGTCCTGTCAGCTACCCGACTAGAGGCTTCCTTCTATTTGAAGATCAGGAATGAAGGCGTGAACGTTTCTGCATGTACAACTGTAAGAGCCTGTGCCTTGCCCACTCCCCTCCTTCTCAAGCCACCGGAAGGGCAGAGGTGGCCGCGGAAGGGGAGGTTGGAGTGCACTTATCTCATTTTGGAAACTTTCGCTGTATAATTTTTCCTGTCGCCTACTGCACTTGGAGTATATTCTTGCATATAAAACCCCCAGGGTCACTGTTCTCCTGATACTCAGGGACCAAAACTGCCACATAGTCACCCTTTGAAAACTCCTCTAATATGACTGGTGTTGGGGGGTGGGGAGCGCAGGGGAGTGGGTGACAAATGACATCTTTCAATAAAGGACACACTAAGTTTCCAAGAAAAGTAAACTCTTAAGTGAATTTCCGGTAAATCCAAGTATTTCTGCTGATGAACTGAGGAAACGTCAGAAAGTATGTGCTCAGAGAAGCACTGTGGGACCTCGAAGGCACAGCTGACCTATCAGGCACAGGGGCGGGACCCGGAAGGCACAGCTGACCTATCAGGCACAGGGCAGTGTGCTTTGCGCAGACCTCGCAGCCATTCAAAGCTTACAGCCCAGGAACACCGGATGAAGCGCAAAGGGTGCAACCTAGTACAGGAACTGCAGTAAGGAACCAGCTGCCTCCTTCCTCTCAGTCCTATGTTATTATGGAGGACAGTCTAGAGCTTCCTGCAGTGGGGAGACTTGTGGGGGAGGGGGGTCTGTGTTTCCCAAACTTTAGTTCATGTGATCACTGTACATGGAATTCCTACCCCATGCCCCGCCTTTAGGGGTGAGCTCAAGGATCCAAAAAGCTGTCTTTCTCCTCCTCCATGTGGCCACTGAAATCAGCACGCCAAGACACCATTCAACCTCCAAAAGGTAAGCTGCTGGAGCCAGGAAGGCAGCGCAGCCAGTGACTTGCCTGCAGGTGTGAGGACCTGGGACCTGTCTTAGGTGGGTTTTCCCAAAGCAAGCTGGGGAGAAAAGGGCTTCCTTGGCTCACACTTCCGCATCACTGCTCATCATCAAAGGAAGTCAAAGCAGAAACTCAAACGTGGCAGGAACTGGGATGCAGAAGCTGATTGCAGAGTCCACGGAGAATGCTTGCTCCCCGCGGCCTGCTCAGTCCACATTCTTATAGAACCCAAGACCACCAGGCGAGGGATGGCCACACCCACAATGGGCGGGGCTCTTCCACACCAACCTTAAACTAAGAAAATGCCCTACAGGCTTGTCTATAGCTGGGTCTTATGCCGGTGTTCTCTCGGTAGAGGTTCCGCCTGCTCAAATAACTCTAGCTTGTGTCAAGTTGACATAAAAATTATCCAGAACCAGTTCAATACTCAAAAAACTACATTTTCTAATTGGATATTTTTTTATTCACATTTCAAATGTTATTCCCTTTCCCAGTTTCCTGTCCATAAGTCCCCTATCTCACCCCCTCCCCCTTCTTCTATAAGGGAGTTCTTTCACCCTACCACTCCCCTTCCCACCTCCCCCCCCTGACATTCCCCCACACCGGGGGGGGGGGGTCCAGCCTTGGCAGGACCAAGGGCTTCTCCTCCCATTGATGCCCAACAAGGCCATCCTTTGCTACATATGCAGCTGGAGCCATGGGTCAGTCCATGTGACTCTTTGGGTAGTGGATTAGTCCCTGGGAGCTCTGGTTGGTTGGTATTGTTCTTATGGGGTTGCAAACCCCTTCAGCTCTTTCAATCCCTTCTCTAACTCCTCCAACTGGGACCCCGTTCTCAGTTAAAAAACAAAAGCAAAAACAAAACAAAAAAAACACAGTTTTAAAAGCCAGGCAAGGTAGCCCACACTTGTAACCTCAGCACCAGGGCAAGTGGTCCCTGGTGCTCACGGGACAGCCAGCCCAACTTACTTGGCAAGCTCCCAACCAGTGAGAGACCCTGTCTCCAAAACACAAAAACATAGAGAACACCTGACAATGACAACTGAGATTGTCCCCTGGCCTCGACAAGCACACAAACACAAACACAAACGCACAAGCAAGTGCACACACGCACACATACACACCTGGCTAATTATTAATTGATTTTAAAATGTAAGCTATAATTCTAACAAGGGGGGGATGGAGCGTCCTTGGCCTCCATGTCCCCAGTGGAGGCCAGCCTACAGAGCACCTCCAAACAATGCTCGCTGACTCAAAGCCCAGGCATCAGATCCGAGGCTGTTTACAAGTAGTCACAACAATGAAACCAGACGACATCCACCAACGCTTGCTTTCCCTTTTGTCTGGCATCCTTAGAAGTGACCGCCGTCATTTTTCATTAGTTCCCTAGAAAGAAGGCTGGCAGTACCCAAAAAATTAAATAAAAGCAAAACCCCACTCCATGTGACATTGATGGAGTATGTTTGGTATGTGGTGAGATTCTGTGTGTGCCTGTTCCATGTACACTTAAAAAAAAAAAATTTAGCTGCGTCTTGCAGAGGAAGGTGCTTGGTAACCATGGTGCCTCCGATACAAAGGCCCGCAGAGTATGCCCACTGCCCCGTGAATGGGCCCTTTGTTCTCTGCACTGTTTTGGTAGGAAATGGTTGCTATTTAGGTCTCCAAGCGGGAATATAAATTACACTCACCTAATCAAACAGACCAGTAAATACAGCAGTTAATCTGACAACTTCGAATTCCTCAGTTGCGTTCTGACACACAATTTAATGCCGGCAATCCTTGAAAGCCTGCGTGCGCCGTAAGCCTTTGGTTGGTTACTAGGAGCTCTGAGGCCCTTCGTTTCATTCCGTCTCATTCATTACCACGAACGCCCGATTCTAAATCACAGTTCGACGGGGAGATTTCTTGGTGGTAGAAGAGGAAAGAGGTGGCCTTGGAGAACACAGCATTAAACCAGAGAGTAAAGAACTCACACCTGCTGCTTGGATGTCAGGGGAGGGCGAGAAGCCTGTGGTGACCTCAGGAAAGCAGAAGCCCACCTCACGTCTGTTCGCTCAGAGCTTCCAGGGTGTGTCTAACAGGTCCAGTGTTCTGCTTCCACTAATCAGCCCTGTGACTGCGGACACGGAAGCAATGCCTGTTTATCCACGGTTAGTCAACAGTCTTGCAACATCCCCCAAGATTTCCCAGATTCTCCACAGATACTCATCGTCATCCTCGATGTCCATCTCCTCGAGAATCCTCCCTCTACTCAGGGACAAAAGAATAACCAAAACAAAACCAAACTCAACTTGCTCTGAAATGCAACACCAACTGACATTTTAAAGTCAAGCTCCACCCCTCACCCCCCAAAAAATGTGTTCATTTCGTCCCCACGAATGAGTATCTACTGTTCCGCTCATAGTTGCAAGACGCCCTTCAGACTTTGGAGTGTTTTTAGGGCACGGGGTCCAGTGTACCCACAGCCAATACTGAAAGCATTATCTGAACTATCCCCGAACTATCCCCGCTCTTTTGAAGGAGAAAAAAGAAAATGCTGCTTCTGGTTTTTAAAGGAGCCACTGTCACTTCTGGTTGTTTATTTTACTGTCTCCTGGGTGGTGGGTGGAGAGCAATTCACCTATAAAACCTGATTGTAGCTCGCTGGGACAATCTGAATACGCTAATCAATGCTAGTTAAACTAGGAATAAATAAACTCTTATGGCACCAGGGTTGCTACCCTCTTGAGGAAATTGCTGTTAATTTATTGAATCAATAATCTCGAAACAATAAATTATGAAGTCCTTTGTTTTACTGAGCCCTTCTCAGAGTGTCTGACAAAGCAGGGGCTTGGCAGATATCACAACATGTTAGAAGGAGGGGACTGGAGCCCTGTCTTTGTATGTGGTTCATTAAGGGAGAGGTTAGACCATAAAAGTAAAAAGTGTACCAAGGGACATGGGCAGGGTGGGCTTGAACTTGGGGACGTGCTAACAAAACAATAACAGCTCTACTCCCTTCGCTGCCTGACAAGGGGGAGCTTGGACTCTCTCCTCATTAACTCTACTTACGACAATTTGGTTTTATCTGTCAGCTGTTTGAGAATTACTATTTCTGCGTGTGAGTGTGTGTGTGTGTGAGAGAGAGGGGTGGTGGAGAGGGAGAAAGACAGACAGACATGTGTGGGTCATGCGTGTATTTGTGTGGCTGTGTGCGTTTGCATGTATGTGAACACATGTGTGGAGGCCAGAGGTTAGTGCCGAGTCTTTCTCAATTGACCTTTATTATTATCGTGTGTGCATGGTGTGCATGGGTGTGTGTCTGCATGTGTGCATGTTTGTGCACGAAGGCACCCCAGTTCTCTCTATCCATCTTTATATGACTTCCAGGGAGATCCCACTCTGGTTCCCTGGTTTTCCCAGACAAGCCATCTAGATGTCCCTGATGCCTTATTTTTTGGGGACAGGGTCTCACTCTGAACCTGGTATCCACTGAGTCCACTAAATCCGCTAGGCCGTCTGGACAGTGACCTCAAAGATCTGCCTGCCTCTGCCTCCCCAGCACTGGGGTTAACAGACATGTGCCCTGCTTTGTATGTGGGTGCCGTGGACCCAAACTCAGGCCTCACGGCTGCAGGACAAACACTTTACCAACTGAACCGTCTACCCAGCCCCCAAATTATTACTTCTGAGGGCATAGTCATTACAAATCAGGATAAGATATTTTTCTCTGGTAGGCTGCCGCTTGACTGGCCAGAAGGCTTGTCTCACTGTTTTCTCTCTCAGGTCTGGTCTCTTTTTTTAATCTGTTCTCCCTCGAAGTCCTCGGGGTAAGATGAAACTTGCAGGCTCATTTTGGAGGTTGAACTTGACCCACAGAGAGTAAGACTGAAGAGCTAACATGGTGCCCGGCCGTATGGTTGAAGCCAAACAAAACATCACAGCCACCCTCTCCGGGACCATCAGCCTGTTGCCTCTCCACCGCATGCAAGTTTAACAGGTCATGAGAATTGTACCGTGGAAATCTTCAGCAGTTTCCTCATTATATTTTTTACCTTTCGTGGCTATCAAAGTATTTTTTGGGTACCTATTCATCCTGTTACAAATTTGCACCAAACACTAGCTCACCAGCTCTGTGTGTGTGTGTGTGTATTGGGGGAAAGCACACATCTGGGGTAATATCTGCAGATGAGACATTACCGTGGAAGCAGCATCCCAGAAGCCCCTAATATCCAAAGCTTTCTGTAGATTAAGCTGCCTTAACGGCCCTGCAGCTCCTATAGGCAATTATCTGCCCGCTTGCGGAGGCCCTCAAGCCCACGTGAGGGATCTTCCGAGCCGAGATCCGCATACCTTAATTACGGAACCAATTTGGGACACCGTTTGCTCCAATGTTTTTAAGGGCCTCCCCTAGATTATAAGAACACGTCTAATTCAGGGCTGTTTTCTCGTGTGCTTGGAGACTCACAGACTTGAATGCAGGCGGCTACAACGGCTCCCGGGAGCCCCTGGTTACCACCACAGTCTGCTGGGGGCCTTGCGGGTTCCGTTACAGACTGACCTAAAACCAGAAATATTAGTCCCGGGAGCTGGACTTGTGGCAGGAGTGTGCCCTGTGTGAGACCCGCCTCTGACGATCGGATTGTTATGACCTAGCAACAGGGAACTGAGAACCAACGTTTTTGTGAAGGGTCCATCAATCTTGGGCCAGAGTGCCTTAAAGAGCTGCAGGTGGGGTCTGTAACGCCACCTCGCCATTCCAAATTGCTCAGCACACATCCCTGGACCCGATGAGACAAAGGGGACGCCCTGTATATATTACACACTCCAGGCCACAGCTGACACTAAGGTTATCAGGTCTCCTTGGGCTGATCCAATTGTAAAAGATTGCTGCAGGCAAGAAGGTAGTGCTTTCCTGAGGAGGCCAGGAAATTCTCTGAGCTGAGGATCCTATCAGAGTCCTGGGACATTCCAGTGGCAGGTCTAGTGCCCTCGTAACCTGGCTGCATACCAGAGAGAACATAAACCTAGGCGTCTTCTTTAAACTGCTGTATATGATATCTCAGACCAATTAGCATTCCGGGGAGTCAGTAATATCTGGTTGTATTAAACGTTGTAAGATGGCGTCAGCATAGAGGAAGGCAGCCTTGCCGAGCCCAGAGACCGCTCTCGATATACACAGCACTTGCTTGGGTAAAGTACCCACCCAACTTCAGGAACGAAGGAAGGAGGATCTGATTGGGTCAGGAACTTGCCTAAGGCCACAGGCTGACGGAGCCGGAAAGTGACCTGTGACACTAACGGACCTCCGAAACTCCAGTGCTAGTCCTTCTGCCTGTATGGACTTGCCCTGAAGTTTATCTCTTCTGTCTGTATGTCTTCAAGGCCTTGATTACCTTTCACCCATAGAAACGAACTAGAATCTTGCTCCTGTGGGTAGTCCGCACCCTGAAATTCTCCCAGGAAAACGATTCAAGCTGAGTACCGTGGCTGTGTCTGCCACGGCTCTATAAAGGAACAGAACCGGTAGAATGGGTTTATGGTTAAAGGAGATTTCCTAGACAGCCGTACTTGTTCACTGGGCGCAACGATGACTGTCGTCAACTGGTGAGGCTGGGAACCCAGGAGCTATTCAGCCCACAAAACACGAGGCGTCAAGCCATCCCAACCCGATGGAGAATTCCCAGGGAGCCACTGATCTCAGTGCACAATAGAGGCCCAAAGATGCTAGGTTCTGCTATTAGCAAAAGAATGTAGCAACAGTGGCAGAGGCAGGAACAAACGCAGCGGAGGAACCCAACCGGGAAGCACTGAGATACCTCCATCCGGCTGCCACCGGAAGCCGCTGCCCACGTTTAGGGTGGGGCTTCCCATTTTAAAAAGCCTTTCCTGGTGCATCCGGTATCCGATCTAGTTAGTTACAGATCTGGTCAAGTGGATAACCTAGAGTAAACATCGATTGGCTTACACCTGTTATTCCAGTACTGGAGAGGCGGAGGAAAGAGAATTGCCTGAGTTCAAGGTTAGCCCGGGTTACACAGCATAGCAGGGATGGGAGAAGTTAGAGCTATAAAGCAAGCCAAACACACAAATAAAACCAATACCTACAGAACAAGTACTGGGCTCCCATGTCTGTGAATTCATTCGTGTAAGGGAAGATAAATTTTAACTTCGCATCATCTTATTAATATTGAACAGTTATTACTGCTTTCTTACAGCAAAGTCCTGCCGAGCGTACATGATTCCCCTTAATGCTCCACAGGATGAGTTCTATTCTATGGTAAATGAGAGGAGCGGGTACAGCCATTAAGACTTTCTGCTCTTCCAGAGGACCTGAACTGGGTTCTCAGGACCCGCATCAGATGGCTCACAATGGCCAGTAACTCCAGTTCCAGGGTATCTGACGCCCTCTCTGGCCTCCACAGTCAGATGTATTCATGTGCACGCGCACGCGCGCGCGCGCGCGCGCGCACACACACACACACACACACACACACACACAATTAAAAGTAAAAATACATAGGAGGTGGGAGGTTATTATATGGATAGAGACAGAAGGCAGGGCAGAGATTGAGTGATGTAGTGAGTCATGCTGTAGAGCTTAAAGCTCTACATTCAGACTCCCCTCAGGCCTGAGGCTCCCATTCCCCACCTCCATCCACCCTGAGCTTCGGCTGCTGTTGTGTGTTGAGAGAGACCTTCTCCAAGAGTGACAGTGAGCCAAAAGTCATTGCCTCTGCACAAGGTTACACCCCTTCTCGGGAAGCAGCTCATTTACCACAGTACATCTGCGTCCTTTGCTTCACTTAGACCTGACATCAGTGGTCCGTCCTACTGGGGAACTCGCACGGGATCAGACGAGTCAGCCACCCCCTGCCTGAATGAATCCTTCTGCCCCTTCTTCCAGCTCCTGTTCTGGAGAGGCACCTGTTGTGTGAGACATTTCCTGGGAGAAGTGACCAGACCTCTACTCACCTCAGAGTGGGCACCACAAGGAACCGAGGTCACATTCTTCTCAAGTCCAACCTAGCAAGCCAGTGGATTTATTAGTGTTGCTTACAGAGCAGGAGAGTATGGGTGAGGGGGTGCTGGTGGGAGCATGAATGACTGACAGGCAGCTGCACCGCTAAAAAGCCCACCCCGTGAGAGCTTCGACCTAGAGCTCTGTACTTGGCTTGCAGGCAGCTCAACAGGTCAGACCGCCTCCCTCCTCCTTAGTCCTCTGTAGGCTCATGGACTAAAAGCCATCCGAGGGAAGCCATCTGAGGCTGGAGAGATGCTCGGCTCAGCAGTGAGGATCCCTAGCTGCTCTTGTAGAGGATCCAGGTTTTGTTCTCAGTCTCTACCTGGTGGCTCACAACTGCCTGTAACTTCGGTTCTAAAGGACCCCACACTCTCATCTTGTAAGGGAGCCCCAGAGTGGGCACAGAACACACCCAGACACCAAATTCTCACCACAAAGGAGAGTTTTTCACCCAGGAGGGACAAGGCAGGGGTGGGCGGACTGCCTCTGGGTTGAGCAAAGGCAGACAGAAGGTATTATTTTCAAGAGTGGCTTTTTAAGGAGATGGAGGGGGGAAGTCTGTTTTAGGCTGAGTTGGGAAGTCCTGCTTGGACCTGTACACCAGGGAGGCCAAAGCATGAACTTTGATTGTCGGGCCATATTAGAGAGCCCTTCACTTCTGACTTCCAAAGGCCCTGAGCACACATGGCACATATACACATAAATACACGTAAAATAACTCAATATTTAAAACTAGAGAAATGATCTTGAACAAACCAACTGTAAAAAATTTTTTGTGTGTTAAGCTATCGGAAAGGTTTATTTTATGGATATGATACAGCACATTGATTGATTTGGATCTAATGGCCCACCACTGAGTCCCTGGATGAGTCCTATATGAACATGAATACTTTAATGCACTACCAGATTTGATTTTGTGCTGTTTTACTGGAGATTTTTAATGTCAACTTCCATCAAGTACACTGTCCTATAACTTTTATTTATGTTGTTGGTTTTGTTTTGTTTTTTTTTCCTTTTGGTTTTTCCAGATAGGGTTTCTCTGTGCAGCCCTAACTGTCCTGAAACACCCTCTGTGGACCAGGTTGGCCTTGAACTGATACAGATCCGCCTGCCTCTGCCTCCTGAGTGCTGGGATGAAAGGGGTGTGGGAAACGCCTGGCTTTTGCTGTGTTCTTAACCTTGTTTTGTCAGGAAGGTGAAAGTGACTGTCTCGGGGTCTGGAGAAATTGTATCCTCTTTTATGATACAGAATAACGTAAGGAGATTGGTGTTAGCTGTAGAGAATATAGTCTTAGGTATTCAACACTGATACTGCCTGGTCCTAAACTTTCTTTGTTAGGAATTTTTGTTGTTGTTGTTGTTGCTGTTTTTGTTACCTTATGTCATAACCTACAGTTTGGCTACAGTTTCCTAAATCTTCACGATTCCCTCTTGGTAACGTGTATGGATTTGTACGTTTTCCATTTCTTCTAATTATGAAACTTGGCATGCAACTGTTTCCAGTGCGTGCTAAGTCTCCCAGGTTTCTGTGGTGTAAGGCCACGGCTCACCTCTGTGTCTGTCTGAGTGAGGCTCCTCTCTCTTCAGCCACACTAGCTACAGGAGCGTCTATTTCTTAGCCTTTCTGAAGAACCAGCTCTTTGCCCCTCTCACATTTTCACCCTGTAGTCCTCATTCCACTGATTCATGTGATTATCTTTGGGTCCCCCCCCCTTCTACTAACTTTTGGGTTCCGTTTTTTCCAATGGCAGTTTAGTTGCTTCAAATCTTTCTATATTTTGATATAGCCACTGATTTGTACAAACTTCTTTTTTGGCACTGCCTTAACTGTACCCTATAGACATTGGTATGTTGAGTATTTTCAAGAAAATACTCTTATTTTTTAAAAAAAAAACGTTCTTCCTTGATCCATTGAGTGTCCAAAAATCAGTGGTTTCGTTACAGTGTTTCCTACGTTGTTTATCTCTAGCTGAACTGCATTTCCATGAAAGGATACTTGACGTGGTCTCGGTTTAGGGCCCCCATAGGATGAATCCTATAGAATGTTCCCTGCAGTGATTAGGAGAATGTGCATCCGACAGCTGTTGGCTGGAATGCTCTGTGCGCGTGTCAGCTTTATTATGTATAGGATGAAATCTCAGTTTCCCGTTTCTTTGTGGCCTGGATAATCTGTCATTGCCAAAGGTTTGTGTTAAGACCCTTAGCTGTTCCAGTATTTGAGCATATCTCTCTATCTCTGTGGGCCTATCATTACTTCGACTTATATATTTAATTCCCCAAATACTGGATTCATAATTTTTACATTAATTGTGTGCCATATGCCCAAAATAATGTGCAGTGATATTGAGCTAATACTGCTGGGGTCCTCAGTGGGTGGCAGGCATTACTTTAAATGTTTGACACTTAGCTCTTTTTCTAAACTTTGTATCGATTCTATGTGAGCTTCATATCATGCACCCCAGCTCCCCTCAGCCCCCTGCACCCACATATCCATCCTTTGCCCTTGCAACCTCCCCCCAATAAAAAACACATACAAACAACAATAGGAAACAAACAGCACAGAAAACATCTCATCATGGGAGCCGTGGTGTGTCACAGCACGTCCCACAATATATCCCTCCATCCACACACCTTCACTTGCAAATGTTCGTTGCAATGAGTCATTGGTCTGGTTCGAGATTTCTGGCTTCTGTGACATCATCAATATTGGCTCCTCATCAGGACTCCTCCCACTTATCCTGCTGTTCCCTGTGTCATGGAGATCCTGTAGTTTTGAACCATCAGGCCTAGCCCTTTCACATGCCCCAACCATGCAGATGATAGAGATTTTAGGTTGGACCATTTGAGAGCTCTTGATCTGGGCCTGGGTGGTAGTTGAGGTGGTCATCCCCCTGGTTCTCCCTTATCTGCTCTCCAGGGCGAGCTCTCCAGATGGCTCTAGCTAGGCCACCCCCAGTGCCACCATCAGCAGGAAGCACGGTCAGCTCTCACACCCTCAGATCCGCTCACCTGCACCCATGCCTCCAGATGGGCTCCACTACACTGCCTAGTCAAGGCCTGGATGGGGCCCACTCTCCCAAGTGCTGAAGCCTGTGAGGGGCTGAGCCAGCCCGCCTGCTCTCACGACTGCAGACAGTGGGAGGGAAAGGAGAAGGGAACCATCGCCACCTCCACACTACCTCATGCCAGACAGGTTGCAGGACCAGCTCTCCCACCCTTCCCCTTGGGGCCGGCTCGCTTGTACCCCCTCCGCCAGGGCCAGCACTACTGTGCTGCCTAGGAGAGGTCAGGGCCTGCTCTCCCAGGAGCTGCAGCTGGTGAAGGCCAGGGCTAGCTCTCCCAAGCTCGTGGCCCCTGTGGTCAGCTTTCACGACTGCTGGAGTGGTGAGGGCAGGGGGAAAGGGAGCCATTACCTCTGAGCCCATGATACTCTACAGCAGACAACCAGCAGAGTTCGTTCTCCCATGCGCACACTCTTGGGGCCAGTTCACCTGTATCCCCTCCACCAGGGCCAGCTCTACTGTGCTACCTGGGCAAGGCATAGACAGGACCTTCTCTCCTGAGTGCTGCCAGCAGTGAGAGTGTCACTGAGTGTTACCCCAGTGAGGGGTGGGGCCAGTTCCTCACAGCCCCTGCACATCCAGGTAGTCCCCTGCAGCTTCCCCAGCCAGGCATGTCCCCATGTTCTCCAGTGGTAATATGAGTCACAGACATTGACACCGACCCCTGTCACTGCTTAGCCACTGACTCAGGCATCGTCCTCAGTGGAGTCCCCTTGGCTCCAGGTGACAAGGCTGGCCACTCACAATAGGCTCTTCCTCCCACCCTGGAGTCTCCAGTTCCATCTCTCTTCATACTGCTCAAGCTGCCCCATTTCTGTTTCTCTTCCATCTGACCACCACATGCTCGCACATCGTGGTGATTCCAGCCACAGACTGGCCACGCGATTGGCAGGCCTCTGGGGGACATCCTCCATCCACACTTCGTGGTGTCTCAGGTGTGCTGTGCAATGGGGGGGAGTGGGGGGAGGAAGGGATAGGCCCGAGGATGGCATGGTAATCCCCCGGCCTCTATCTTCCTCCTTCTGCCTGGATGTGATTTGATTTTTCATGAGTCCCAGGCATAAAACAGCTTTGGCCACCAAGCTAGGATGAACAAAGAACCACCATCTGCTCTGCCCCTGATGTAAGAGCACCACCACCAACACGGCGTCCCTTCGCCCATCGCCGGGGGGCCATATATGTTTAGAATTGCTATTTCTTCTTGCTAAATTGATGACTTTGTTATTCTGTATCAACCTCTTAGCTATTTTTATTTTTACTCTTTAGATATATATACTCTATTTTATTGATATTGATATAATCAGACTCTCTTTACATTCCTGTCATGTATGTCTTTAAAGGTTCAATAAGGGTTTTTTTGTAACATATTTGGGTGTCATCGTTTATACACTTAGCGATTCCATGCCTTTTAATAGAAGAATTTGGTCCATTTACATTTAAGGTAATTATTGACAGTAAAGGTCCTACAATCAACCTTATGTAACTTGGTTTTCTAACGGGGGTTTCTCCCCTTCTCCCACAGCTTCCCCTAGTGGATATGCATACTCCACATACCTTCCTGCGCTGTCTCCTTACTCGTTAATGTCTCCTTGTTTTAGCACAAGGTCTTGCTGTAGCATTGCTGGTAGAGGAGCCTGGATGGAGGCATACTTTCTCAGCTTTCATTTTTCTGGGAAAAATCTCTCTCTCTCTCTTCCTTTTCTAAGGGATTATTTTTTTTCTGAACACAATGCTTTCATCTGGTTTTTGAAGTTCTTTGTGCTGAAAAAAAATCTCTGGTGCCTCTCCCCTGACCCATGGGATTTCTCCTGAGGAGTGAGGCTGTGTGGATTGCAGTGCCCACATGCTGTTTCTTTCCTGTTGAAACCTTGAGATCTTCCTCTTTAACATTCACCCCTGAGAGCTTGATTTTAAGATGTCTTAGGGCAGACTTAAATGAGCTGCCTCTTCCCACAAGATGTCTCTTAACTGTAACAGAACAGTAGCCGAGACGTGGATTACAACCTGTAGGCCCAGTAAACCCTGTTCTCCACAGGTGCCTTTATCACCACTCTGGGAAGCAGGCAATACTGCTGAACTATTCTTCACACAGAGACAGGAAGTGACCTGTAGTCTGTCCTCATAAGACTCAGGCTAGAACCCAGGGAGGGCTCAATGCCTCGTTCTGTGATGCCCTTGGTTAGACATTGCAGGATTCTGTCTGGCTCTAGGAAGACTCACTGTATATGGACCAACCCTGGCTTCCTCTGCTACTCCTGTGCACAGAAGTGTGTGTCACACCCTGAGGTGACAACACACTAGAACGAGCACAACACTGGGCTAAGACCATGTCCCACATGTCTACTGTCTATCTATAGTTGCAGTGGACTTGTGACTGGCTGTACCTGACCACAGTTTATACATTAGAACAAAGTCTGAGAGACTCCAGCCATGTGTCACCACTAGAGTCACATCTATAAGGCAGGTCTGGTAATGGGGAGCCTGAGTCTTCTCACTGTTAGTGTTTGCTGGTCCAACACTAAATTCCATGGGCAATCTGATACTTATTTCTGCATCCTAACCCTTGTCTGCTGCCTGAAGTTGGAGTTAAGTTGACACGTAACTGCCAAATCACCCAGTTCTGAGAACCTATGCTGTCTTAGGAATGCACCGCTGTCCTACGTATCTGATGAGGATGTGATTCAAGGCATAAATCTCTCCCACCAGAACTCAGGTGGCTTCCTGGGATTGTGGAAAATGCTACAGTCCCAACTGTAAGCCCTATCTTGACAAACCTACTGCAACCGAGGTTGAAAGATGGATGCTGAAAACAATCGTTCAGCTGCCGACTCAGTGTTAAATGGGTCACACCTGAGTCTCACATTGTACATTAGATGTGACCCAGACCCATCCCAAGGTTGGAACTGATATGGACAGCAATTGGCTTTGCCTCCCAATACACAGGATTCTGTCTGCTGCCCGAGTGGTCCCTGCGAGTTTCTATCTAGTGAGTGTGAGTGCTTGTGCATGCCTCAGCAGGCCTGTCACCAGGACTCCAGACATCCCTGTGTGAGCATTTGTATCCTGATCTTCAGCAAGTGAAGTCTGGCTTCCCTCTGGCACCTGAGTGAAAAGAAGAAAAGGTGTGAGCTGCCTATGGATCTCAATTAGTTTCAGTCTGTGAGGGTTAAGCCAAAGATTGGAGCCCTGGGACTCTGCCTGGTATTGTAACACACTCAGGTAGCACTGTTACTTGGGTTTTGTTTTTATAAATTCATTTTCATGTGCATGAAGCTTTGTGGTATTACATGCACCATGTGTGTGTGTGTGTGTGTGTGTGTGTGTGTGTGTGTGTGTCCACAGGGCTGTTGGATCCTTTGGAACTGGAATCAGTTACAAGCAGACAGCACTGCCATGTGAATGCCGACAACTGAACCCAGGCCCTTTAGGAGAGCCCTAGGCACTCCAAACTGTGTCTCTCCAGACCCTGCTGCTACTGGTTGATTGTAAGATAGGAGTTGGTTAGATCTCCTTCCCCGAAGTAGGAGGTGTCCTTCCTGTCCTTGTACCTGGAGATGGTGTTTTAGTTAGGGTTTCACTGCTGTGAGCAGACACTATCACCAAGGTAACTCTTATAAAGGACAGCATTTAATTGGGGCTGGCTTACAGGTTCAGAGGTTCAGTCCATTATCATCAAGGCCGGAGCATGGCAGCATCCAGGCAGGCATGAGGCTGGATGAGCTAAGAGTTCTATATCTTCAACCAAAGGCTGACAAGAGAAGACTGGGTTCCAGGCAGTTAGGATGAGGGTCTTAAAGCCCATACCCAAGTGACACACCTACTCCAACAAGGCCACACCTCCTAAAATGCCACTCGCCAGGGCCAAGCATATACAAAGCATCACATATGGGGAGGGATAATAATCCCCTTACAGCTTCTTTAGTGAATTTTCATTTTGTTACACCACACTGGGCACTCTACTCTCTCCCCAGTTTCCCGAGCACCTGCAAAGGCTCCTTTGGTGTCTGACATCTGTTGGCCTTGAACTGTCCATGGGGAAACAACTTCCAGAAGACCCTGTTCGTCTGCCCTCTGTCCCTGTCTCCGACCATTCAAATGAACTACCCATGCTCAAGGTTCTGCCGCAGGCTCTGCTTTGGGCTTCAGGTGAAGCCTTCCACTGGAAGAGCAGGTATGAACTGTGCGTGCGAACAGTGAGCACACAAAGAATCCACTTGACTGTTTAAAGGTATTAGAGTCCCAGTAGAAATGTGATAGACATCAAAAGCCCACTTGTCGTGCATTGAGAATAGGAAGACGCCAAGAACTTTCTTCCCCAGGTTTCTAAAGCTCATGCCTTTTCTCTTACTGAGCAAAAACATAGGAATAATTTTATCTTAATAATTATTTCGTCCCACTCCCATGACCAAGCAGAGGTTGACCTCAACCAGTGTCCACAAAATCACACAGCAGCGGACGGGACTTGGGGAGCGTTTGCCCAATTCGGGTGATTTCCTCGCTAACTCTGACAGAAGAGTCACCTGACTTCCCAGGGAAAAACGATGGCAGATTGATTTGGCTACCTGGGCATCTGTGGCTCTAGGAGTTGTCGTTCATCAACATTAAGCTGACTTCTTTGCAAAGGATCTTCCGATCACATAGACTTGAGTTTTAACGTTCACATGCATGGAATGTCTCTGCCCTGCTCTGAGGGAGCTCAGAGGTCTCCGTTTAACAACTGCCCTGAGGATGAAAACCGTGTGTCGTGGGCGAGAGACTGGAGCTGTGGTTTGGTTGGCCATGTGGGCCAGGCACAAAGGAAGGCCTGGGTTCAGTCTCCATGAGGCATAATGGAGGCATGGTATACACGCCTGTGATCCTAGTGCTTGATAGGTAGAGACAAGAAGATCAGAAGTTGGAATTCAAGGTCATCCTTAGCTACATAGTGAGTCCAAGCTTTGCTTGTCCACAGCAAGAAAAAAGTGTGTGGTGTGTGTATTATATCCATGGTGTGTGGTGTGTATGTTATATCCACAGTGTGTGGTATGAGTGTTATATCCACAGTGTGTGCTGTGTGTAATATCCACAGTGTGTGGTGTGAGTGTTATATCCATGATGTGTGGTGTGTGTGTTATATCCATGTTCTGTGGTGTGTTATATCCATGGTGTATGTGTTAAATCCATGGTGTGTATGTTATATCCATGATGTGTGGTATGAGTGTTATATTCACTGTGTGTGGTATGTGTGGTGGGTTATATCCATGGTGTGTGGTGTGTGTGTTATATTCACGTTCTGTGTGTGTGTTATATCCATGGTGTATGTGTTATATCCATGGTGTGTGTGTTATATCCATGGTGTGTGGTCCATGATGTGTAGTGTGTGTTATATCCACGTTCTGTGTGTTATATCCATGGTGTGTGTTAAATCCATGGTGTGTATGTTATATCCATGATGTGTGGTATGAGTGTTATATTCACTGTGTGTGGTATGTGTGGTGTATGGTGTGTGGTATGTGTTCTATCCATGGTGTGTGTTATATTCCAGTGTTATATATGTTGTGTGGTATGAGTGTTATATCCATGGTGTATGGTATGAGTGTTATATCCACAGTGTGTGGTATGTTCTATCCATGGTGTGTGGTGTGAATGTTCTATCCATGGTGTGTGGTATGAGTGTTATATCCATGGTGTGTGGCATGAGTGTTATATTCACTCTACTAGTTTGTTAATCTTTCCCAGGCTGGACACGTGCCCAAGGGATGGATGAAATTCTGATCAGCATTTACCCATGGTGTAACTGAAGAAAGGAGGCAAGGCCACGGCTAGGCTGTCAACATTCTGTCATGGAAGTGGGGAGGGGCTCGTGAGGCCCCCACCCCTGCCGCCTGAGGAGCTGGTTGCTGGCTTTTAACTCTTTTTAATTAACAGGTAAAATGTGTGTTTTTACCATGGACAACATGTTTGGAAGTGCACACGACATGACATGTCACTATGTCATATGACATGAGTAAGCCAGCTAATTAGCACAGCATCACCTCACACAAGTTTCATTTCGATGGTGAGAACACTAGGTAGCCACTCTTGAGCATTTTCCAAGAGGATGTGCTATGAATTATGGTCACCATATTGTCTAATAAGTCGTCTCAACTCCTGTGTTTAGCTTTTACCATGTGATAGAAAATCATCCCACACCTATATGCTACATTCCAAATTGCCATTCTCCCATGAGCACTGCAATCTGCGTCTGTAAATGAAGGCCTCCTCCAACTTACCAGAGCGGGACATGAAGGCTAACGGGCTGGAGGCTGCAGGTTGTTCCCGCCCCTGCAGAAAGTAAACTCCAGCTGCACTGTTGGGACAAGATTCCCACACTCATCCTCACTGCTGCAGATTTTGTTTTGTTTGAAGATGAATGACAAATAAACAAGCCCCTCTATCAAAAGCAGCAAGGAAGTCACAGTTTACAGTGTACTTTCTTTAAAGATTTACTCTTGTCACTTTTATCCCTTATATGGCCTGCAAGGCCCCATTGCCCGTGTCCTCTGAAAGTGGAGGACTCTGGTGAATTAGATCCTTTCTCTTATGCTGGGTCACACAACCAGCTAGAAGAAGAGTTGAGAGCACACGGCATGTGCTCTGTCACTCTGTGCTAAACTAGTGCTGGAGGGGTTTGGCTAATCCCCTGGGCCCATGACGTCATAACACCAAGAAAAGGCAAGCATTACAGGCAAACTGGCCCACCTGCTTCTAGCTGTCCCTAGAAGCAGAAACTGCTACTGAATCCCACCTTGTTTAACAGACCACAGCTCTTAGCTAATACATAAAAGTGATTTGTATCGATGCAGAGCCAGGTGATGCTTTGAAATGTGGATACTTTGTGTCCTAAGTTCATCCGGGCTGCTGTGAGAAACCTCGGAGGAAAGCAGCATAAGGGAGGATGGTCTGGTTTGGTTTCTAATTCCAGGCCACAATCCGTGGGTTCAGAAAAGTCAAGGGGAGATTGCAAGCAACCAGACACATCACGTCCACAGTCAAGAACAGTAAGGAGCAAATGCACCCACAGCACCTGTTGATTGTCACCTAGCAAATGGTGCTCCACACAGCAGCCTGGGATTTCCCGTATCAATTAACAGTCAAGACCATCCCCCACAGGCATGCGTGCCCACAGGCCTAGCCCATCTAGGCAGTCCCTTATTCAGCCCCGCCCCATGTGACCCTAAATTGTAGCAAGTAGACGTTTAATACTAATCATCACCCTGGGTGATATTTAAACCAGCTCAAATGCACCTCTTTCTTTAGTTATCATTTCCTTGCAATAAAAGCCATCACACCCACTTCTCCTAGCTTTCCGAAATGCACACTATGTTCTTCTCATCTGTAGTCACCCTACTGTGCAAGAGTACACCACGATCCCTGCCTCCCATGTGACTATAAGTTAATGTCCATTGATAACCCTCTCCCTGGCTTTCCCTCCTGTTCATCTCACCTTCCGGTGACCGCCAGTGCACTCTCAGTGTCTGGGAAATCAGCCTCTTCAGATTCCTCGACTCACACCATGTGCTCCAAGCCTATAGTATTCTTCGGCTGGAATTTTGTTTTTCACTTACCTTGATGATGTCCTTTTCCAGCCCTGTTATAAGATCTTTTTCATGGCTGAACCGTACACACACACACACACACACACACACACACACTCTCTCTCTCTCTCTCACATATTCACACACACTCACACAAACGCACACACACACACACTCTCACTCTCTCTCTCACATATTCACACACACTCATACAAACACACACACTCTCACACACACATATTCACACACTCACACAAACACATACACACACACATATTCACACACACACACACACACACACACACACACACCCTGTATATGTTTATCGGTTGATGAACACACAGATGGACACACGGACACTTTCCACTTCTTTGCTCTAGTTATCAGGCTGGAGGATGAGCAGGCAGTTGTATCTTATACAGGTCTGTGAGGAAAGTGTTTTGATATGTCTTCTCAGTTTTCTCTTTTTTAAACAATAAGACTTTCTACCTTTCTAGCCTATAACCTGGAATGGGGAGGGGGGGTGGCATGGTGGATTTTGCCCTTGTGGTGAGCCAAAGGGAGCTTTTGTTTGCTGGACCTTGATAGCTGGACCTTGGGAATCAGCCTCAGGAGGAAGATGTGCCAGAGTCAAGACAAGGAATACAGAGACAGAGGACAAGGGAGAAGGAGAAAGGGAGAGGGGGAGGGGTGTTTGTCCAACAGTGGGACAGAGGACTGCCTCTGGATAGAGCAGAGAGAGATGTGGCGCCTCTTTTCTTGATTGAGTCATGCCCACAGAATTTTCCCTCCCTCCTCCCTCTTTACAGTTTCCTCTCTGTTGGCCCATCCCAGCGGCCCCTTGCCTATCTTCTGAGGTTAGGAAAAACCTTTGCTCGTCTACTGGCATATTCCAGGAGAGTCACTTACGCCAGTAGTGTCCCTTCCTTCCGGTTCCCCATCATCAGTTGACCTCGATGATGTTCCGGGGCTGCCCTGTCTGTCTTACAACCCTTTGCTGCTCTGACGAGAGGCCTTCTTGATTCACTACTGTCTCCACCTCAGAGCGCAAGCCACTATCACCCCTCGCCTGACTTACCAAGGCCTGCCCCTGGGCCTTTCTGCTGTTCACCGAGGATGCTCAATACAAAAGCCAAGCAGGGTCCTTTTCAGAATTAAGCCCAGTGGCACCTGCCCTCTGCTTGGAGCCGCCTTGCAGCTCCCGTTTTGTTGAAAGTCCAAACTGTCACCAAATCCCACGAGTCTTGTCCCATCTGCCCTGCTCACATCCCTTCCAGCTCCTATCCACTTTCTCCACCACCCTCTCCCACTCTAGCCGTGGCTCTGTCTATTCCCTTACCCTACTGCTGGAACGAAGCGTAATCCACAGAGGCAGTGTTTGGTTCCCCGCAGATCCCAACGGCGCAGAGAAGCACCCTGCACATAGTCAGCACGGAACGTGAAGTTGCCGAGTAAGGGCACCAAACTCGTGAACATAACATTAATTCAGACATGCTTTCTCACAAATAGACTCAACCCTGCCATTGAATTTCTTTTTGACAGCCCTTAACAGGACCTCTGTATGACCACCTCCAAAACCCAGGGACATGACAGAAGAGGAAACAAAAGACTGTAAAAACCGGAAGATGGGAAAAAGAATACTATCGACACCATCTTGTAGATGTGACTTCTACAGCTGTTGCAATAGTGAACACGGCACCTATGGCCACCTGCACAGGACATACATACATGCAGACAGACAGGAGGCTGGAGAGATGGCTCAATTGTTAAGAACACACACTGTTCCCGCAGAGGACCAATTTGGTTCCCTGCACCCTGTTGAACTGCGCATCACCACGTAACTCCAGATCCACGGGAACCAGCGCCCTCTGCTGACCACTCCAGGCACTGCACTCATATACCTGTGTACCCATGCTTGTCATGAACAGACACATAATTAAAAATTAAAAAAATATTTAACTGGAAAAAAAGGGGGGAAATGTTGTGGTTTGCCCTGAAGTTATCTGTATTTTGATGCTAATTCCACTGCCCCAAGGACAGTTGCCTAGTCATGTGACTTCACCAGAACCAACACCTCATTTATTTGTAAAGTACAGGTGAGGGGCAGGAACAGGATAGAAGGAGGGTTATCTTGGGAGTAGAAGGAAAAATGGGAAGGAGAGATCTTTGAAGGAAGAGGAGGAGACTATCAGAAAAAGAGAGAAAGGAAGATGACAGAGTGAAAAGCCATGGTAGGTGAATTTATGATTCTGATTACATGTTGTTATTAATTTTCCTAACGGATGGATGGTATCTGGCTTTGTATGTTTAAGTGGGCAATTATATCTTATCAATTGGATCTAAAAAAACAAAAAAAAATTTTTTAAATATATTTTTAAAGCTTTGAAAGAATTTTTGAGTCAGCGAAAGCTGCCACCAGACTAGATAATAGTTTCTTAACTCTATATGTCAGAGAAAACAGTTGTTTATGAACTCTACAGAAGTATTTCCTTTTGAATTATTTTGTGGTTTAGTTACTGGACAAGAGAGTTCTGGATAAATCAGGAATCTGTCCATACACTTCAGAAAGGGTGACAGAAATGAATGTAGCACACATCAGTATTCTCATCATGGGTCTGGTTGACAAGCTCTACTTCCCACTACTCATCCTCCATTGAAGAAAACTCCAAGGGAGATTCTGAACCCTAGACCCATCCTCTCTCACCTGCTTGGCAGCCATGGGGTGGCCAGCAAAGGAGTCAGACAAAGCAGACAGCAGTTCCTCAGTCAGCCCAGCCCTGCAGAGTTCTGCTTGCTTCCTCACAGGGAGCAAGAGTCTTGATTTCCACTGAGCCTGACAAAGATGTTTATAATTTGTGACTGAAGGAAACCACCTGAGACCTAATTGAAGCCCTGCACTCTGCTTTTTGACATGGCCATGTTTCTAGTCAACAGAATAAGTTCCACTGAGGTTAGCAACCTACTCCCTCTAGAACTAATGAGTTTTCTGGGGTATTCTTCAAGCTTCCTAGACCCAAACACTAGGCCAAACCAATTCCTCTTCTCTTCTCTTCTCTTCTCTTCTCTTCTCTTCTCTTCTCTTCTCTTCTCTTCTCTCTCTCTCTCTCTCTCTCTCTCTCTCTCTCTCTCTCTCTCCTCCCTCCCTCCCTCCTCCCTCTCTCCCTCTCCCTCCTCTCCCCTTCCTCCTTCCTCCCTCCTCTCCCTTCCTCCCTTCTCTTTCACCTCTCCTCTCTTTCCCCCCCCCTTTGGTTTGTTTTAAGCCAGAATCTCTTACCTTCAGGCTGGCCTTGAACTTCTGGTCCTCCTGGCTCTACATTTCATGCTGATAGCCTCTGGTAGTAAAAGATACACAAATTCACATACCTAGTTTTAGCCATTTGTTTTTAAAAATGCAGGGTGTCAAAGGAGGCTGGAATGCCTGGGCCCCTTAGTCTATTCTTGGTTGACTTATCGAGTTAACTTGGGGTGAACTGTAATCCCATATTGAAAATGTTTGATGCGGTTTGCTTCCTGTGGTAGAGAAAGCTTCACTTGAACAAGAAAGAAAGATAGAAAGGAAGAAAGGAAGGAAGGAAGGAAGGAAGGAAGGAAGAAAGAAAGAAAGAAAGAAAGAAAGAAAGAAAGAAAGAAAGAAAGTTACCCTGGTCTAAGTTTTGAAAGTAAAATGAGTCGTTCTGAATACAATTACGCTCCAGCTCAGTTTAAAGACACTCTTTTTATAAACGGTTTAACGTTTTGAGTGATGGTGTGACATCTTTAGAAGAAGTATTTGTTTGAGTGTTGTTTGCCACCGTCAGAAGAAATCCCAAGTTTCTGAAACCACGGCCCGCGCTCCGCTCGGCTCCTTTGTTAGTCCTTGCTGCCTGCGCGCCGCTCTTCCTGTAACATATGGGATTTTATACAGTAAAGCAAAGCTGTGTTTGTTAAAAATAAAAATAAAAGTCTGCTGATTTTAAGTTCTAGTTTTTATTCCATGTACACTACGCCCTGTTAGGGAAAAAAAACACATTATGGATCATACTCTATGTTGCCCCAGATTCCCAGTACAGAAGCCTCTGTATGGAGAAAGGGGCACTACTGAGAAGCCGGGCTGCTGTTCATGCAGCCGCAAACATCACAAGGCAGTACTCCATGTTTACATTTAGCTGAACTATTTATAGAGGTCCGCGCTACAGTGAGGCCCTCTTCTCCCCTCATAATGGATATCTTTGTGCCCAGATTCTCGTATGGACACAGTTGACATCTTTATCCCTCTTGGCGCCTGTTACTTCTGCAGTAGTTTGTCCTCTGTGGCCCACTGTACTGTAGCAGCACCTTCTGGCCAAACAGAGACAGGGCAAATCTGTAAGACTAAAGCAGCATCCCACCACAGGCTTGTACCCAGCTGGAAGGGCAGTTGCAAGGGGCTGGGTGGGTGAGTTCCTTAAATCAGAGATGAGACACTTTCCTTCCCTCCCTGAGGCTTGGTGGAAGCACCCAGTTTCATTCACTACAATAGTGGCCAACACCTGTCGCTCCGTTTTACTTATATCTTCACTAATCGGCATCTTTTGAGTTTTCTAAAGCTGGTCTGTGGAAAGGGTGGTACCAGTGAGTGAGTGAGCGGGTCCCTCTTGTGGTCATGGGCATGGGTTTCAAACACAGCTGCTTTTCTTTCTGCCTTTCATAGTCAGGGCCTAACTCCCTTGTATCTCTGCACCCCAACACCCTCTGGCCCTACTTCACTTCATCCCGACTCACACATTTCTCTACCCCGTACCAATGTGCTCCTGTGCTCCAGGATCAGAAAGAGATCCTGTCTCAAATGCGGTGGGGAGCAATAGAAGATGCCCAGCATCTACCTATAGCCTCTACAAGTGCATGTCTATCTTCCTGCCGCTGGCTCCCTTTACAGGGTGTGTGTGTGTGTGTGTGTGTGTGTGTGTGTGTGTGTGTGTGTGTGTAATTTCTATTTGTCTTAGTCAGAGTTCCTATTCCTGCACAAACACCATGACCAAGAAGCAAGTTGGGGAGGAAAGGGTTTATTCAGCTTACACTTCCACGTTGCTGTGCATCACCAATGGAAGTCAGAACTGGAACTCAAGCAGGCCAGGAGGCAGGAGCTGATGCAGAGGCCATGGAGGGATGTTACTGACTGGCTTGCTTCCCCTGGCTTGCTCAGCTTGCTCTCTTATAGAACCCAGGACCACCAGCCCAGGGACGGCACCACCCACAATGGGCTGGATTCTCCCCACCTTGCTCACTAATTGAAAAAATGCCTTACAGCTGGGTCTCATGAAGGCATTTCCACAACTGAGGCTCCTTTCTGTGATAACTCCAGCCTGTGTCAAGTTGACACACAAAACCAGCCGGTACACTATTCATTACTAATATTTAGTTTGGAATATGCTGACCGTGATCTTGGACTTGTAATAACGTTCTCTCGCTTGTTACAATAGTGGCAAAGTTTAAAAACTGTTACCAGCCCTTGCTTCCTCGCCTGCCGGCCACAGCTGCAGGCTCTTTCTTCTCTGTGGAGACATGAGAGCAGCTTGTCTCTGCAGAGGATGTCTTTCTCCACAGGACCCGCCCTTCCTAACTTGTCTTTTACTCTTTGATTACAGTAATTCAAGAAAATAGACAACAATTCACTGTGCTAGGCTCTGCATTCTGACCCATACCTGTAAATCCAGCACTGGGAAGGCGGAGAGAGAAGATTTATGTCACTCTAGGTTAGCCTGGGCTACAGAGTGAGCCCTTGCCTCAAAAGAAAAAAGGTTAGGGGAAAGGAAAAACAATGGTCAGATCAAGTGTCTTGGGGTGATCCCTGCATAACAAGCCTCTGACCTTGGTTTCTTCTTCCCCACACAGGAGGTCTCCCTAGGCTTGGTCCTTCAGTGACTAAGAAAAATTTTAAATAAAGCCTTGGGTTGTGCTTACAGGAGACAAGTTCTTTACCTAAAAGGAAATCCCACAAGAAGACAGGAATGTTTCCGATCCATGGTCTCAGAACTGGGCACTCAACATTAAGCCCCTAGAGTCCGCGTTTGCTCTGAACGAACTTGTGTTTTCTGCTTTTGTGTTCAGCTGGAACATGTTCATCCTCCAGGGTGTTTCCTTTTACTCAGGACACAGAACAAGGAAGTTAAAGAGACGGCTCTTCAGTTATTCCCAGCACTTACATGGCGGCTCACACCTGCCTGTGACTCCAGCTTCATGGGAACCAACGCCCTCTTCTGGCCCCCACAGGCACTGCACTACCATGCACACAGGCACGCATGCGTGCCCACACTCAGGCAAACACACAATTGTTTTCAAAAGAAATTTAGTGCATGAAATTTTTTTTTCCTGAAAAAGAAATGAGCGGAAAGGCGTGACTTTCGACTCACAGCTCTCTCCTTTCTCGCTGCAATACTGAGTCCCAGAGTGATAATATGTCGTGTTACATGAGAAGCCACGGCTCTGAGTGGTCGGCAACCCACTAATCTTGATGGAGTAGACACGTATGCTTAGAAATATGCGATACACAAGCAGCAAACACAAAAAACCTAGACACAAACTTCTAAACAATATCAGGGTGTCCACGGTAGCGCACGCCTTTAATCCCCGCACTCTGAAGGCAGAGGCAGGGGGCTTTCTGAGAGTTCAAGGATAACCAGGTCTATAGTGAGTTACAGACCAGCCCTGGCTACATAGTGAGACCCCACTCAGAACACGAAGGAGATAGCACCCTGTCTACCACATGGAGAAACGATGCTTCCTTTGTTGCTGTTCAACGCTTTACTGAATGGAGTAAATCATTTTCAAGAAAAGACAGCTTTTGCTGCCTTAAACACCGAATGCACCGTGTTTAAGAAAACAAACGCATAACTAGCTAGCTGGCTTTGCTGACTTTCCCTGTAGCTCTCATCTCCCAGGCACGTTCTTGCTCTCTGTGGCTCCCGTGTTGCTCAGGGATTCTGACAGGATGTTATTCTTCACATTTCTATACCTTGAAGGGATATAGACAGCTCTACACAGCAGACAGAAAATGAGTTTAATCTCTGAGTCTTGCATCGGCAGAGACTGTTCAGGTGGGCTGTCAATCATCATCGCTACTCCCGGGCAGGGCTTTCTGAGTCTGTAACAGTGGGATGCACACTTCCCCAAACAACTAGTTCAACTATTTCAATGACTGTCATGTGGTCCTAATTATTACAAATTAGAAGAGCCGGCTGACAACATCAGAAACATGGGTGCTTAGCACCATCTAATGTTCAAGAATAAAACAACTATGTGGTCATCAACACCAGAGAAAAGCATCCCAGGGCAGGGTCTTTTTTAAAAATGTGTGTTTAGGTGTTTTGCCTGTGTGTATACCCACACAGCATGTGTGCACAGTGCCCAGGGTACCAAAAGAAGGTGCTGGATCCCTGGAACCAATGTTATAGACAGAGATAGATAGATAGATAGATAGATAGATAGATAGATAGATAGATAGATAGATTCAGATACAGAAACAGATATATAGATATATATAGGAAGGCTAGATATGCATTAAATATAGACATATAGAGATATATAGACATGTAGATAGATACATAGATATATATATACATATACATATATATACATATATATATATATATATATATATATATATATATCAAGGACCTCTTTATATATGCAGAGTTTTCCTTATCCGTGAGAAATAGCCCAGTTCCAGGTCTTGGGGGTTAGGATACAAAGGGGGTAAAAAAAGAGCATGTGAGAGAACAGTAATTCAAATCTTGAACTAGATATCCAAAATCTGAGCCCTTGGATTTTGTGGCTCCATACCTTGGGCACCACATGTTGACTTTTATGTTGGAGGTTGCAGAAGAAGGTGGCTACATTCATGCTGGGGGCTTGGGAACAAGACAGCTATGTCTTTGGAATTACAAACCTTTGTCATCTTGCTCATCTTAATGCTTACACACATGTGCCTGTGCCTGCCTGGCTTTTGTACATTGAACACTTATGTTTAAATGACCTCTTAGGAGCCACCACTTCGGCCAGGTGTGGTGGTGCACTTCGTTAATTACTCTGTCAAATAAATGAATAAATAAATAAATAAATAAATAAATAAATAAATAAATAAAACCACCCAGTTCAATGAACCAGTCAGATCTTTCTTATTATTTCATATCTTTGGACATCAAACCTCTTATCACATTTACATCAACTCTCTCCCTCTCCTTCCCCTCTCCTTCTCTCTCTCCTCTCCTCTCCCTCTCCCTCTCCTCTCCCTCCTTCCTCCCTCTCTCTCCCTCTCCTTTCCCTCTCCTTTTCCCTCTCCCATCCTCCCCTCTCTCTCTCCTTCTCCCTCCCCTGCCTCTCCCTCCCCTCTCACCCCTTCCACCCCCTACATGTACACATGTATACATACATGAACATGTACTCACAATGCAATGTCATTTCTGCTGTACAGAGTCACCCCCTTTTCAATGCATAACTAAGTTTCCTGCCCATCGCCCACTGCTGATAGCTCATGCCTACTGAGTGATTCTTTTTCTCAGTAACTATTTCTACATTGGCCATGGACAATCTGGATGATGGCAACATTGTTAACAGAATGTTCCTGAACTGCTAGCTCCTGGCTGCTACTGGTGCTAACTGAACTAGAAAAGGACAGGGGCAGAATTTGCCTCATGCCACACCTACTCTGTCTTCTGCATCTCTCACTGTGGATTTATGACCAGCATTCTTTGCTGGGAAGCAAGCAGAAGAGAGTCCCTGGAGAACAGATTCCTTCTCCACTCTCGTTAAAGGCTGGATTTAATGTCTATCTGTGAGCATGGGGGATGGGAGTGAGTCAATATTTTGGGAACTAGCAAGTTCTTTTTGTAATTTCTCAGAATTTCTAATAAAATAAAGTTTGAAAGTCCCATCTTATGAATATGATAAAGGAATTTAATAAGGACATAAATAAATCACTTAAAGAAATACAGGAGAACACAGGTAACCAAGCAGAAGCTCTTAAAGAGGAAACAAATAAATCTCTTAAAGAAATACAGGAAAATGCAGACAAGTGAAGGAATTGGACAAAACCATCCAGGATCTAAAAATGGAAATAAAAACATTAAAGAAAACACAAAGGGAGAAAACCCTGAAGATGGAAAACCTAGGAAAGAGATCAGGAGTCATAGATGCAAGCATCACTGATAGAATACAAGAGATAGAAGAGAGAATCTCAGGCATAGAAGACAATGACACAACAGTCAAAGAAAATGCAAAAAGCAAAAAGCTCCTAACTCAAAACATTCAAGAAATCCAGGACACAATGAAGAGACTGAACCTAAGGATAATAGGTAAAGAAGAAAGTGAAGATTCCCAACTCAAAGGGCCAGCTAATATCTTCAACAAAACTGTAGAAGAGAGTTTCACTAATCTAAAGAAAGAGATGCCCTTGAGCATACAAGAAGCCTACAGAACTCCAAACAGATAGGACCAGAAAAGAAATGCCTCCTGTCACATAATAATTAAAACACCAAATGCACAGAAGAGAGAATATTGAAAGCAGTAAAGGAAAAAGGTCAAGTAACATATAAAGGAAGACCTACCAGAATTACACCAGACTTCTCAACAGAGACTCTAAAAGCCAGAAGATCTTGGGCAGATGTCATACAGACCCTAAGAGAACACAAATGCCAGCCCAGGCTACTATATCCAGCAAAACTCTCAAGTACCATAGAGGGAGAAACCAAGATACTCCAGGACAAAACCAAATTTAAACAATATCTTTCCACCAATCCATCCCTACAGAGGATAATAGAAGGAGAGCTCCAACAAAAAGAGGGAAACTACACCAAAGAAAAAGCACGAAACTAATCTTCTCACAACAAACCCAAAAGAAGAGAACCACACAAGCATAACTCCACCTCTAACAACAAAAAAAATAACTGGAAACAACAATCAATGACCCTTAATATCACTGAATATCAATGGACTCAATTCCTCAATAAAAAGAAATATATTAACTGATTGGATATGTGAGCAGGACCCAGCATTTTGCTGCATACAGGAAACACACCTCAGTTACAAAGACAGACACTACCTCAAAGAAAAAGGCTGGGGATTTTTTTTCAGGCAAATGGTCCAAAGAAACAAGCTAATATAGCAATTTTAGTGCTCAATAAAATAAACTTTCAACCAAAAGTTATCAAAAGAGATGAGGAAGGATACTACATATCCATGAAAGGAAAAATCCACCAAGAGGAACTCTCAATTCTGAACATCTATGCCCAAATGTAAGGGCACCCACATTTGTAAAAGAAACATTACTGAAGCTTAAAGCACATATTGAATCTCACACAATAATAGTTGGAGACTTCATCACCCCACTCTCACCAATGGACAGATCATGGAAACAGAAACTAGACAGGGACAGAGTGAAACTAACAGACATTATGAACCAAATGGAGTTAGCAGATATCTACAGAACATTTCACTCTAAAACAAAAGAATATACCTTATACTTTCTTCTTAGCACCTCATGGTATCTTCTCCAACATTGAACATATAATTGGACACAAAACAAGTCTCAACCAACACACGAAGATTGAAATAGTCCCATGCATCCTATCAGATCACCACAGACTAAGGCTGATCTTTGATAACAACAAAAAAAACAACAGAAAGCTCACATACACATGGAAGCTGACAAATGCTCTACTCAATGATAACTTGGTCAGGGAAAAAAGAAAAATAGAAATTAAAGACTTTTTAGATTTAAAAAAAATGAAGGCACAACATATCCAAACTTATGGGACACAATGAAAGCAATACTAAGAGGAAAACTCATAGCTCTGAGTGCTTTCATAAGGAAATTGGAGAGAGAATACTCTAGCAGCTTAACAGCACATCTGAAAGCTCTAGAACAAAAAGAAGCAAATACACCCAAGAGGAGTATATGGCAGGAAATAATCAAACTCAGGGCTAAAATCAACTGAGTAGAAACAAAGAGAATTATAAAAAGAATCAACAAAACTAGGGGCTGGTTTGTTGAGAAAAATCAACAAAATAGATAAACCTTTAGCCAGACTAACCAGAGGGGAGAGAGAGCATCCAAATTAACAAAATCAGAAATGAAAAAGAAAACATAACAACAGAAACTGAAGAAATTTTAAAAATTATCAGATCTTACTACAAAAGCCTATACTCAACAAAACTGGAAAATCTAGATGAAATGGATAGTTTTCTAGACAGATAGGAAGTACTGCGAGGTTAAAGTAGGATTGGATAAACCATCTAGACAGTCCCATAACCACTAAGGAAATAGAAGCAGTCATTAAGAGTCTCTCAACCAAAAAAAATCTCCAGGACCACATGGTTTTAGTGCAGAATTCTATCAGACCTTCAAGGAAGAACCAATACCAATACTTCGCAAAGTATTTCATAAAATAGAAACAGAATGAACACTATCTAATATATTCTATAAAGTCACAGTTACACTAACACTTAAACCACATAAAGACCCAACAAAGAGAACTTCAGAACAATTTCCTTCTTGAATATTGAAGCAAAAATACTCAATAAAATTCTTGCAAACTGAATCCAAGAACACATCAAAACGATCATCCACCATGATCAAGTAGGCTTCATCCCAGGGATGCAGGAATGGTTCAATATACAGAAATCCATCAACGTAATCCACTATACAAACAAACTCAAAGAAAAAGAAAATGCATGATCATCTCATTAGATTCTGAAAAGGTCTTTGACAACATACAACACCCCTTCATGTTAAAAGTATTGCAGAGAATAGGAATTCAAGATTCATAGCTAAATATAGTAAAAGCAATATACAGCAAGCCAATAGCAAACATCAAACTAAATGGAGAGAAACTTGAAGCAATCCCGCCAAAATCAGGGATAAGACAAGACTGCCCACTCTCTCCCTACTTATTCAATATAGTACTCGAAATCCTAGCCAGAGCAATCAAACAACAAAAGGAGGTCAAAGGGATACAAATTGGAAAGGAAGAAGTCAAGACATCACTACTTGCAGATGATATGATAGTATACATAAGTGACCCAAAAAAATCCAAGAGAAAACTCCTACAGCTGATAAATAACTTCAGCAAAGTGGCTGGATACAAAATTAACTCAAACAAATCAGTGGCCTTCCTCTACTCAAAGCATATACAGACTGTGAAATAAGGGAGATGATAGCCTTCGAAATGGTCACAAATAATACAAAATATCTTGCTGTGACTCTAAGCAAGCAAGTGAAAGATCTGTATGACAAAAACTTCAAGTCTCTGAGGAAAGAAATTGAAGATCTCAGAAGATGGAAAGATCTCCCATGCTCATGGATTGGCAGGATTAATATAGTAAAAATGGTCATCTTGCCGAAAGCAATCTATAGATTCAATGCAATCCCCATAAAAATTCCAACTCAATTCTTCATAGAGTTAGAAAGAGCAATTTGCAAATTCATTTGGAATAACAAAAACCCAAGAATATCAAAAAACTATTTTGAACAATAAAAGAACCTCTGGGAGAATCACCATCCTGACCTCAAGCTATACTACAGAGCAATGGTGATAAAAACCACATGACATTGGTACAGAGAAAGACAAGTAGATCAATAGAATAGAATTGAAGACCCAGAAATGAACCCACGCACCTTTGGTCACTTGATTGTTGACAAAGGAACCAAAACCATCCAGTGGAAAAAAGACAGCATTTTCAACAAATGGTGCTGGTTCAACTGGCAGTCAGCACGTTGAAGAATGAAAATTAACCCATTCTTATTTCCTTGTACAAAGTTCAAGTCCAAGTGGATCAAGGATCTTCACATAAAACCAAATGCAATAAATTTAATAGAAGAAAAAGTGGGGAAAAACGTGGAACACATTGGCACAGGGGAAATTTTCCTGAACAGAATGCCAGTGACTTATGCTCTAAACTCAAGAATTGACAAATGGACCTCATAAGTTGAAAAGCTTCTGTAAGCTGAAAGATACTGTTAACAGGACAAAATAGCAATCCACACATTGGGAAAAGATCTTTACCAATCCTACATCCAATAAATATAAATCTAAAATATACAAGGAACTCAGGAAGTTAGACTCCAGAGAACCAAAAAACTCTATTAAAAATGGGGTTCAGAGCTAAACAGAGAGTTCTCAGCTGAGGAATCTCAAATGGCTGAGAAGCAACAAAAGAAATGTTCAACATCCTTGGTCATCAGGGAAATGCAAATCAAAGCAACCCTGAGATTCTAAACCTTACACCAGTCAGAATGGCTAAGATCAAAAACTCAAGTGACAACAGATGCTGGCGAGGATGTAGAGAACGAGGAATACTACTCCACTGCTGATGGGATTGCAAGCTGGTACAACCACTCTGGAAATCAGTCTGGAGGTTCCTCAGAAAATTAAAAATAGTTCTAACTGAGGGCCCAGCTATACCTCTCCTGGGCATATACGCAAAAATGCTCCAACACATAATAAGGACCCATGTTCCACTATGTTCATAGCAGCCCTATTTATAATAGCCAGAAGCTGGAAAGAACCCAAATGTCCTTCAACAGGGGAATGGATACAGAAAATGTAGTACATATACACTATGGAGAACTACTCAGCTATCAAAAACAACGACCTCATGAAATTGGCAGGCAAATGGATGGAACTAGAAAATATCGAGTGAGGTAACCCAGTCACAAAAGAACATGGCATGTACTCACTGACAAGTGGATATTAGCCATAAAGAAGCTCAGAACACCCACAATACACTCATGGACCATGCAAGACGTTCACACCAAAGTGTGGATGCTACAGTACTACTGTGAAGGGAGGAAGAAAATAATCTTGGGAAGTAGAGGGAGAGAGGGATCTGGGAGGGAGAGAAGAAGGGGAGGGGAAAGGGGGAGCCAGTTCAGATATGGGAGAGATGAGGGAGAAGTACAGAGGGTCAGGAATTTGAGAGTATGTGTGTAGCAGTGGGGGAGGGGAACTGGGGCTAGTCACTAGAAAGTCCCAGATGCCAGGGACCCAAGAGGTTTCCAAGACCCAACATGAGGACATTAGCCAAAATATCCAACAAAGGGGAGAGGGAACCTATAGAGACCATAACCAGTGGATAGGCACAGCCCCGGGTTGAGGGATGGGGCCACCCACCCATCTCAAAAATATTAACCCAGAATTCCTCCTGTCAAAAGGAAATGCAGGGACAAAGAGTGGAGCAGAAACAGAAGGAAAGGCCATCCAGAGACTGCCCCACCTAGAGATCCATCCCATCTGCTGACACCTAGCCCAGACACTATCGCTGATGCCAAGAAGTGCTTACTGACAAGAGCCTGGTATGGCTGTTCCCTGAGAGGCTCTGCCAGAACCAGACCAATACAGATGCAGATGTACGCAGACAAACATTGGACTGAGCTCAGGGACCCCAATGGGGAAGTTAGGGCAAGGACTGTAGGAGCTAAAGGAGTTTGCAACCTCACAGGAAGAACAATAATATCAACCGACCCCCCCAGAGCTCCCAACGACTAAACCACCAACCAAAGGGTACACAGGAGGGAACCCATGGCTCCAGCTGGATATGTAGCAGAGAATGGCATTGTCTGGTATCACTGAGGAAGGAGCCCCTTGATGACCCAGGGTATGGGAATGCTAGGGCACTGAGGAAGGAGAAGGTGGGCAGGTGGGAGAGCACTCTGATAGAGGCAGGGAGATGGGGAGGGAAGAGGGGGTTTGTGGAGGGGAAACTGGAGAGGGGGATAACATTAAAATGTAAATAAATAAATAAAATAATCAAAAAAATAAAAAATAAATATCAGGTACTCAAGATTTTTCCAAACTTCCTTCTCAACAAGCAGGGCAGGCCAGATGGTTCAATGGGTGAAAATCTTGCCATGCAAACTTGAAATCCTGAGTCCTATCTCTAGAACCCGTGTGTTGTAGTTTCCTGTCTGTCGCTGTGACAATACTACAAACAAAAGCAACTTAGGGGAGAAAAGTTCTTACTTACCTACAGGTCACAGTCCACCATGAGTGAGGTCAGGGCAGGAACTTGAAGTAGAAACCGTGGAGGAATGCTGCCTGCTGGCTCACTCCCAGGTTCATGCTTAGCCAGCTTTCTTATACAGACCAGGACCACCTGCCTAGGGAATGGCACTGCCCACAGTGGACTGGACCCTCTACATCAATTAGCAACCAAGATAATTCCCTCACAGACATCTGCGTAGGCCAAAGTGACCTGGGTGATATTTTCTCAAGTGACCATAGGCGCATTAAGCCCAAAGTTCAGCTAACTAGAGTATGACATAAAGGTGGGAAAAGAGAACCAGCTCCACAAGTTGTGCATTGGTCTCTATATGGGCACTGTGGCACATGCACACTCACATACATACATGCATGCACACCCACGTACATACATACATGAACACCCACATACATACAAGCATGAAAACCCACACACATACTTATATATGCACACCCACATATGTACATGCATGTACACCTACATGCAGGCACACCCACATACATATATGCATGTATATGCATATACAATACATGCATACATATAGGTGTTGAGGTAAAAAAAAAAAAAGCGGTGCGACCAGTTCTCACACATACCACTCCACACCAATATACATCCCAATTCTGTGGTGGGCTTGGTGGGTTCCGCCACCGCACTTTCTCTTGAACTCAATTAAGTCGCCACGTGAAAGAACACACCACACAATAACGTCTGGTCCAACTGATAAGATACAATTTGCCCATCTAGACAACACAAAAGCCTGTACACTTCTACCCCTTAGAAATATTCATAACAACCTGTATCTATGAGCTGAGAGGAATCTTAGCATCTGCCATCATGTTCTCCCAGCTCCTACTCTCCCTCCTTCTAAAACCTCTGTTCCCGCCTCCCTTCCTTAGAGGCCTTGTTTTATCTTGTCTGGCTTCACCTACATAATGACATCAACCTACATACAGGCACACCCACCCACATACATACATATATACATACATACATACATACATACATACATACATACATACATACATGCATCATGTTGTCACTTATGAATCATGTTCCCAACCATGGGGTCTGACTAAAACCAGCTGTGTGGGACAGATATGATGTTATGGTTGGAGAAATGAGTGCCTACATTTAACTGACCAGGAGTCTTGTTGACGAGGATAGGGAAAATGGCCCATTGGTTAGAGAAATTGCTCTTCTTTGGAGAACTCAAGTTCTGTGCCCAGCACCCGTATCACGCAGCTCAAAACCACCTGTTACTGCAGGTCCAGAGGATATGACAGCCTTTTCTGGCCCCATAGGCACCAGGCACACATGAGGCACACAGATATGCATGCAGACAAAACACTCATACCTATGACATGGGGTTGTTGTTGTTGTTGTTGTTGTTGTTGTTGTTGTTGTTGTTGTTTTAAAAGGCTATGGAGATGGCGGGTACAGTTATATTAGCAGTGACTCAGCTCTCCAGCAAAGGCAGTGTCATAAAATGTGGTCTTTAGCTCCAAATTCACTGTAAGTAGTATGTTCTAAGGAAAATAATGTGAACAAAAACAGAAATAAAGTAGTGTTCATCTCAGAGTTGTTGATCCTAGCAATAAACTGGAACTAATCTACGAAAATTCAGAAAAATGTTTCCTCTGTCTACTGACATTTCCTGACCCTTATGGTTTTGGATTTGATGGCAAGACTGAAGTTTGGGTCACTGAATAAAAGCAGAAGTGACACGTGTGGGTTCAAGTTCAAATCTACTCCTACCCCCGAACCAGCCTTGTGCATTCTTGCGCTGGTGATAGTGAAGTGCGGAGGGTCAGACAGAGAAACCCGGAGGCTACTGCGCATATGTTCAAAACTAGTGCAAAGGAGCCTGCCTCCCTCAACCAACAGAGACAGAGCATCTGCAGCAAGGGGCGGGGCATCTGCGGCGAGGGGCGGGGCATCTGCGGCGAGGGGCGGGGCATCTGCAGAGAGGCGTGGGAACTCATTGCACTTTCTGTGAGCAAGAGATACAATCTTACCAGATTAAGATACTGAGTCTGAGTGTTTACCCTGCCCAGCTGCTAATGTCAACACTAAGTCGCAGCTTAAGTATCCAGTGATGGAGAAATCAGTCCAATAAACTTAAGTGATTTTCTCGCAACTTGGATTCTCTTTGAATGAATTATTGATCAGAATCTGGGCAGTAGCCAAGCCAGAAGAGAGATCAAAGCTGTGTTTCCATCCTGCTGGGTCATCTGCTTTAACCGCAGCTCTTAAACAAATGCAAACCTCTTGCTCACTGCCAGCTTTGTGTGGCTAAGTTGGGGTCACTATGTTTCACATCTTTGGCTCCTCGCACTATTAGACGCAGCAAAAATAAATGAACAATAACTTAAACAAGTACATGGAAATTCACCTCTAGTTAAACCAGTTAAAAGTAAAATGACATTCTCTTTTCTTTACATTTGCTTTTGGGGAGGGAGACATGTTGAGGTCGGAGGACGGTTTACAGAAGTAGATTTTCTCCTTCCACCATGTAGATCCCAGAAATCGAATGTAGGTGACCAAGCTTGGCAGGAAGCACCTTTACCCACTGAGCTATCCCACCAGTGCTGAGACAGCGCATTGTCATGATTTGCCATGAAATCATAGAAGAGTACTAAGGGCTGACTGAACCAATCACCCCATTGCCTTGAGGTACGCCCCAATCATTCAGAAGTCATTATTCTATTCAGAAACACTTAATTGTGAGCACTCGTGACTCTACAATGAAAGGTAGCTTAGCGTTCTTGTGCCTTTTTATTCCGAGTGGCTGTATACACAAGCATGGAAGGAGAGCTGGCAGGTAGATAGGTGCCAACCGCCCATTGGCTAGGCCCCGCGCACAGCACGTTCATGACTTACTCACAACAGCAGCCCCACTGGGTGATGCGTCAGAGACCCGCCAGTCACCGCTGGCTTAGAAAGTGGTGGGGAATCCAACTCTGGTTCGTGTACACCAGACAAGTGCTTTATAAATGATTCCCACACAGAGCACATGTCTCCTTAGGGTTTGAGGGTTGTTTGCTATGTTTTGCTTTTTTAGAATTCCATAGGTTAGGCTGTTACCAGGCATAGGTTAGGCTGTTACCAGGCATAGGTTAGGCTGTTACCAGGCATAGGCTACGTTGTCACCAGGCATAGGTTAGGCTGTTACCAGGCATAGGTTAGGTTGTTACCAGGCATAGGTTAGGTTGTTACCAGGCATAGGTTAGGCTGTTACCAGGCATAGGCTACGTTGTCACCAGGCATAGGTTAGGCTGTTACCAGGCATAGGTTAGGTTGTTACCAGGCATAATTTAGGCTGTTACCAGGCATAGGTTAGGTTGTTACCAGGCATAGGTTAGGTTGTTACCAGGCATAGGTTAGGTTGTTACCAGGCATAGGTTAGGTTGTTACCAGGCATAGGTTAGGTTGATACCAGGCATAGGTTAGGTTGTCACCAGGCATAGGTTAGGCTGTCACCAGGCATAGGTTAGGTTGTTACCAGGCATAGGTTAGGTTGTTACCAGGCATAGGTTAGGTTGTTACCAGGCATAGGTTAGGTTGTTACCAGGCATAGGTTAGGTTGTCACCAGGCATAGGTTAGGCTGTTACCAGGCATAGGTTAGGTTGTTACCAGGCATAGGTTAGGCTGTTACTAGGCATAGTTAGGTCGTATGTGTGGAGACTGCAATCCCATGTTAGCTGTAAAACCACAGACAGATTCTAATGCCTCCAAGTCTTCTCTGTAAAATGGGGACAAATGACGAGTTACGGCTGGACATGATGGAGCATCTGCAACCCCAGCACTTGGGAGGTGGAGGCAGAAGAATAGAGAGTTCAAGGTCCTCCTCAGCCACACGGCCAGTTCGAAGCCAGCATGGGTTACATGAGAACCTGTGTCAGAAAAGAAAACCAATCAATAACTCATACGCACCCCCCGAAACTATATCACATACATGCCTCAGGAAACTTCCCTACTGCGGTCGGTAGAATCTCGGAAAATGATTCTGTACTTTCTCGTGTGAAGAAAAGATAAAATAGAAGAAGTATTATTCTAGAAAATTAGAGGTTTGCCTCCCTTGCCTTAAATTTGAGTAGTTGTTGGACAAATTGCACACCCTGATCACATGGCAGAGTATGTGGTTGAAAATGTCACTAAGTTGTATGTCGCTGCAAGCGCTGAGCATATCAGGCTGCTTCCTCTCTTGCAACAAAATCCCAGAAGCTGGGCAACTTATGAAAAGGAAGGAGATTTATTGGCTTTCGAGACTGCTGTTCTCCACAAGTGTGGGGTGGGCTCTTCTAAGAGATTTCCTCAAGAGGGGACAAACCACTGTCACAGCAGCCAGAGAAAGTCACAACTACAAAGACAGGGCGTGTTGCTTGGATCTTGTGTAAGAATTTGCATTTGAACTAGAAGTGAAGTTTCCAGAAAAAGTCCCCACCTCTGTTAGACATTTGACAAGGCCGATTAACCAGCTGTGAAGGTTGCCTGCTGTGAGCCAAGCTTACCTTGTGCTTACTGCCCATCTATGTGTGTGGCTCTCCTGTGACTGTTAAGTAAATTCTTTTAGTGAACAGATTTTTAGCTTCTGCAAACCCAAAGGCTGGTAGAGTGCATACACATACACTCATACACATGCACACACATACACAAATGCATACACATACACACATGTTCACACACATGCACACACATGCATACACACAGACACACATCATGCACATACACTCATACACATGCACACACATACACACATGTTCACACACATGCACACACATGCATACACACACAGACACACATCATGCACATACACTCATACACATGCCCACACATGCACACACACATGCATACACACACACAGACACCCATGCATGCATACACACACATACTCATATACATGCACACACACATACACACATGTGCACACACATACACGCTTAGAAAATAAAGGAAGAAATCTTTTAAAAATAGATGAAAAGTGTGTCGACTTGAGTATTTCTTTGTCAATGGTACATAACTTAGTGAAAGTGTTAGCAATTGAACAGAACAGGATCTTTGGAGCTGACTGAATCTCTGTTCTGGGCCATGGTCACTCACAAGACTGCAAGCAATCTCTTATTCCCTTTGAGGTGCAAGCTGTGTTTTTATGTCAACAACTACAAAGAGCATATATACATGACAGCCACCTCCAGCCCCAGCACCTTCGGAATCACCCCCGCCTTTTAAGAACAGACCACTCTCTCCCTGGAACAACCCTAGAAAAAGATCGGGTTGCTAGGGCTTTGCCATTTCTGTCCAGTACAAGACTTGTCTTAGGGGCTGGGTGAGGTTTATCCTGGTTCCAGGGCATCCCTCTGTGGGAAACACTGCATAGCCAGTTTCAATCCCTCCCTTTTCCACGGGCGTCTCATTCCCCAGTAAACCACATACATCCCTTAAACCTAGCCCAACACCCACTTCCTGGAAAATTCACATAGAGCACTTTGCAGCCTTCTTAAATAACTGACAGAAATCAGGTCAGGAGATAGCTACTTATTACGTTAGTTGCCTATAAAACCGAAATGGAACAATTCGACTCGACAATGTGCCTTCCTCAAGCTTTACATGTAAGCGGTCGCCCTGCAGATAATTCCTTATTTCTCTGCTAAGGCAGACACTACGGTCGGCACACTAATCAGCATTCCGGGATCTGCTATGAAATGTCAGTACAGAAGGTGTGCAGCTCCTGTCCACAAGGGATGGCCGGGTGGCTCATCCCTCTACTCAGCCACTGATTCTTGCAAATGAACTATAGATCTATTGGCTCCTAAAGACGAGCAGCTACGGGGGCTGGTGGGGTGGTTCAGTGGTTATGAGTGGGGAAGGTTGTTCTAGAGGCCTGAGCTCCTGTCTCAGCGCCCAAATTAGGCAGCTCAAAGCTACCTCTAACTCTAGATCTGGGTGAGCTGGTGCCCTTTTCTGGCCTTAGAATACGCTGTACTCACATACAAATACCCACACAGACACATGCAGATGCTTATATACATAAGGTTTAAAAAAAAATCAGGGGGTGGAGAGATGGGAGGTTGAGGTCCACTTCAGGGGGACCCAAATTCAGTTCTTAGCATCCATATAAAATAACTCACAACCACCTGTAACTCCACTTCTAGTAGGAAATGACGACACTGGTGTCACCTGTGCACACATGGCCCACACCCATATACGGAAACACACACCTAAACATAATTTTTAAAGGGTGAAAATGAATATTTAAAATTTAAAAAGTAATTTGCAAAGGATCAGCAGCTTCCTTGAACATGAGAAGAATCAACGGCCATGTGATAGGGAGGAGGCAGGCAAAAGCTGGTCCATCCACTGCGGTTGTCAGGATTTTAATTAAGTGTACTGGAACCATTCATGTTGTCTCTGAGAGATGTATCAGAGTTCATCCACCCTTTACAGTATCCACAGGGGGCCAAAAAAAACAAAGAGAAGCAAAGGGCCAGCGTGCCTACACACTGAGCCATCCCCACAAAACTCTTACTTTTTAAGCTTTCATAACAACTCGAAAATTACTTAACGCAACAGTAAAACACGTGCACCCCGCCCTGAAGATGAGATTCTTGGTTAGGGATCAAAGCTCATAATTCTTATCTGCAGTGGGAGCTGTATGTTGAAATGTTTGACTTCCCCAGATGAGAAAAACTGTGGCGTCTTCCAGGGAACTTGAGGAACACAGCTCCTTTCCATTCAGCATTCGGTCTTTGGAAGGAGATGGGTGACGTCACTGCCTTCGGCCAAGCTATCCGCGCTTCCGGTCTGAATATCGAGGATTACTGAATCCGGGAGACGTACGCATGGGCCTGCCAGTCATTTGTGCAGGTAAATACTCCTGAAAACGCTGTGACTTCAGGAAGCATGGCTCTCCCAAAGGTGTGTTAAGAGGCTGGGGAGGATGGCTCAGTTAACAGGACAAGAAACTAAAAAGCCCCTACTTCTCCTCCACGCAACAGATCCTCACCGCCAAGCCCCGCTTTCTGCGTTCTGATTCGGTGCTGTAACTATTATCCCCCTTTCTAACTTTCTTTTTTGTCGTGTTGACCTACATTCTGGTCAATAAAGCATCTTTTAGAGAAAAGGACACAGTGCATACATTATTTCTTTGAGGCCTGTATAGACTGGTCTAACGGGCAATAGCGTGTTCGTTTCCTACACATTCATACTAGAAATGTACCCATCATTTGTAAGAGCTGGGAGGTTGGACAATCAAGCTGTTTCAGGACAGAGCAGCATACATGGCCTAAGTGTTATACAAACAGAGTCACCGAATACCTCTGCTGACGTAGATGGAGAAGAAGGCGGCCTCCACCCCAGTTCCAGTTACTTGGTTACCCAGCCTTAACCACTCCATTTTCTCGCTGGAAAATCCATCAGCTACCTTTAACTTCGGGGATGACCGTCCTCCATGGAGCCTGCCCTTCTGTGTTGTGTCTGGGTTGTTCATTTAGACAGGGCCCATACATGCTGAGGTTTACTTGTCTCTTCTTGGGCACTTGTTCTGTCCAGCTGGTAACCCTCTTGGAGACAGATGTCTTGTCTGAACTGCCTGAAGGATTGAGTCTCAGGCCAAAGGCCAGGCTGTGCTGTGTTATGGAATCTCTCCTGTAGATGTTCCTAGCAGGTCCCGAGTGGATCCCAGTGGTTGAAAGGAGTCATGTATAATGAGTTTTCTAAGGAGTTTGAGACACCGACAACCATAGAATGCACATTAGAGAGAGAGAGAATTTGGGAGACAGAAGAAGAAAATAGAGGTCCTTGCCAGGAATCCCATTAAAGCTGCTTGTTATCCTCAGAGCAGCACAATTAATGACTGCTCTAGGCCTCTTCCCTCCCACTGTAAACCTGCCATTTCTGGGGCTCTCACCAGAAACCCCACAGACAAGGGGAAGGGCTGTGTAGCCCTAGCATCTTCTGATTTCACCTATGGCTCCAACAAAGGCAACTTCAGAGACGGCCTCGTTTATCTCTCTTATCGAAGGAGAGGAAAGGAGGGAGTGGTCTCTTAGCAACTTTTGAGATGTAACTTGGAAACTGACAAAACCTTAAACATGGCTACAGCTAAGATGACCTCCTTCTCTTGGAGGCCGGAATGGCCTCACTCACACCCTGTCTCTCACTTCCCCATGAAAAGCACAGACCATCACCACCCCGCCCCCAACCTGAGCACACGTTACTTCCTTCCGAGTGCCTCTTTCTCCTTAAATCTCACCATTCTACCCACATCAGAATCTCTTTAATTGCCAAGAACCAGTCTCGGCTTGGTCCCGAGGGAGGGGTGTTTAGGAGCCACGGAAAGAACAACTCCTAGGTAGAAGCTGACAGCCTGTGCTCTGCTCGAGACAGCCTTCTGCAGATCACCAGACAGTTCAGCTCTCACAGACCAAAGCCCAGTCTTTTTATTTACATATCAATTCAATCGTCCCTTTTGATTATCCCACCAATCATCATTTTTTTAACCCCTTAACTCCTAGGAAAAAAAAGCCTGATGGTTTGTATATGCTCGGCCCAGAGAGTGTCAATATTAGGAGGTGTGGCCTTGTTGGAACAGATGTGGCCTTGTTGGAGTAGGTGTGTTACTGTGGTATGGGCTTTAAGACCCTCATCCTAGCTGCCTGGAAGCCAGTCTTCTCCTAGCAGCCTTCAGATGAGGATGTAAAACTCTCAGTTCCTCCTGCTCCATGCCTGAATGGATGCTGCCACACACACACACACACACACACACACACACACACACACACACACACACACACACACCTTGATGATAATGGACTGAACCTCTGAACCTGTAAGCCGACCCCTAGTTAAATGTTGTCCTTATAAGAGTTGCTTTGGTCATGGTGTCTGTTCACACACACACACACACACACACACACACACACACACACACACACACAAAGCCTAATTAAGACAGAAAGCAAGCACATTTCTTTTTCTTTTTCTTTTCTTTAACAAGTCAATTTATTTAAACAGCTGACTTAAGGCATCTGCAATGGTGACTTCAACCTCCACTCCTGGCTCAATACTGATGGAAGTACTCAGTTTAGCAATCCCAGAAGGACTCTGTGCGTCAATGAGTCGCTTGTGGATTCTCATCTGGAAACGATCCCACGCCTTGGAACCTTCACCACAAGGTGTTTTTCTGGTAGTGAGTCTCAGTGTCTTAGTGGGCATGCGCATTGGTCCTTTCATTCAGATTCTTCTCCTTGGCGCCTCTGATCAAGTTCTGCACAAACCTTCAACAGCGAATTCCCATTGCGGCTGGTGAGCATGATTCGAATTCGGTGAGTCGCCACTTCGGGCTCTGTTCGGTATCTTTAAATGCCGTGGCTGAGGCGCGGCTTCCTGACCGCCTCAGCAGGAGCCCACAGCGGTGAGTCAGGACAGAGCAGACTGGACGCAGCTCCACAGCGCGCACCACCAGGTCTCTGAAAGAAGCACATTTTTCTTAACATTGCTAACGAATTCGGAGATCCACCTGCCTTTGTAAGCACAAACAATAAGCTAGCAGGTTGGGATCCAGCTCTGAGCTCACCTCTCCCACCACACCTGGACCTAAATTCTCTCTGTCCCAGGCTGACCTTGAACTCAGAAATCTGCCTGCCTTTGTACCTCCCTACCTTTGTATCTTTTTGAAAAGCTGGCTCATAGTGCAGCTGCCTCTGTTCTTTCAGGTCAGCGAAGACTTTTCATATAACCCACATTGCATCCTTTTATTTTGCCTGGCTGAGAAATTATATATTTCTGAACCTGTTTTCAGAGTTCTTTCCAACCACCTTAAAGACTGTCCTGAAGGCCTCAGTATTTACCATTTTTGCTAAGGACATAAACACACCGTCATCTTCCTGATTTGTGCTGTCTCTGATTATCATGGGGTCATTGACCTTTGCAGAGAGGACATTCCCTGATAAACTTGGCAGGGAGAATATTCCCCAAAGGAGGAACATGAAGTAAAATATATTTTTTTATACAAATAAGCTTCACACGCAGCGACCATCAACACTGGTGGAGGCCCACGCCCTGCTGGCTCTGTTCCAGGAGCAGACACCATGTCATGCCTTCCCTTTCATGACCAAGCAGGGCTCTGCATTTAACAAAATCTCCAACCCTGCTTTGTCCTAAAATTTTTCCCTGCCTCAAAGTCCTGAATCCTTATTTGTCCTGAGTTGAGGTTCCTAGATGTCCCAGAGGGAGGGGGACACAATTCTTCAGACTGTGGAGTATACCAGTGTGGAGATGTCCTCTCGCCTCTGTGAATTATCTGTCAATAACCCCTAATGAAAAGGAGAAATTAAATCCCCAAGGTCACTAAATTTCCACTCCGTAGTTTCCCACAATCTTTTCCCAAAGGCAGTGACATCAAATACCTTTTCCTAGCCTGGTGTGGAGGAGGCTAGCCCACTGAGGCACCTGTCTTCATGCGCATCCTTGTAACTCTCAGACGAGCTCTCCCTCCAAGGCACATCTCCTTTCTATCCCTTTGCATGCCATTATAACAACTATAAAGAGAAATCACACATCGCATTTTACTCTGCGTAATCATTTTAGTAAAGCCTAGGGGGTCAACCTAGACGTTGATATCAGTGCAAACTACTTGCTTGAGTTGCAGTTTGATTTGTATTTCTACGGATTTAAATCTATATTTTTGAGAGGTTGCCTATGCGATTTCAATCTCCACCACCCATAAGCAGGCATGGCAGCTCACGGCTGTGATCCCAGCACTTAGAAGATAAAGGAAGAAGTGCAGGGCTATCCTTCTTTCAAACAAACAAAAGAAATGGAAATACCACAAGGCACAACATGAAAACTGAACCCTAACATTCTTGTGCTGAGACCTTGATAACTTTAGCTGGCAATGCGCACATCAAGATGGATTCATCAGTGAAATGATGACACAGTGGCATTGCATCAGCACACATCAATAATAAAGAATTGGGAGGGCAGGGGAGGCAACAGAATTACATGTGTCTCAACCAGGGTTTCTATTCTCGCACAAAACACCATGATCGAGAAGCAAGTTGGGGAGGAAAGGATTTATTCAGCTTACACCTCCACATTGCTGTTCATCACCAAAGGAAGTCAGGACTGGAACTCACACAGGGCAGGAACCTGGAGGCATGAGCTGATGCAGAGGCTATGGAGGGGTGCTGCTTACTGGCTTGCTACCCCTGGATTACTCAGCTTGCTTTCTTATAGAACCCAGGAGAACTACCAATCCACCTTGATCACTCATTGAGAAAATGCCTTGCAGCTGGATCTCATGGAGGCATTTCCTCGAGGGAGGTTCTTTTCTCTGCGATAACTCCAGCTTGTGTCAAGTTGACACACGAAACCAGCCAGTACAACATGTTTCTTCTGCTTATGTTTTAAAACTCAAATCATCTTTGAAAGTAAAATTATATTCATTTTAAAATACCTAAACCAATGGCTCCTTCAGCCAGACCCAGCACTGAGCAGCCAGCACTGACAGCTTGGGAAATCTGCACTCACAGAGCCATGGAGATGTGGGCTTCCTCCTGCATTTTCCCTGGCAAATCCACAGCAGCTGGACAGAATCAAGATGGAGAACATGAAGTGTCCATCACTCTGGCCCACCCCAGGCCCCATGGAGTTAGCACGTGTGCTCATCCCTACTGCGAAACCTTAAATACCAAAACCTTCTTCAAGGCATAAAGAGGATTTCAGCAGAACTTTTTTTCTATGTCCCTTTTGGTAGATCTGGAAGAAATTTTTGCGACTGGTTTTATAGATGTGTATATGTGAGTGTGTGTGTAAGTGTGTGTGTGTGTGTGTGTGTGTGTGTGTGTGTGTGTGTGTGTTTCCCTGTGAGAAAACCACAAACAGAATGTGGTATGTAATTTTTACCACAAGCAATATAATTATTTCTGGTGGAAATACTAGATATGAATAGCCGTGAATAGCATGAAAATGTTATGTAAACTTTTATACTGGGGGTGGTGGGGATCCTCTGGGCTCTCAAACTTGTTACATTAACAGACATGCTACATTCTCAGACAAAAGGAACCACTTCACATTCCAAATAAAACCTGTGGCCAATGAATCTGAGCAGTTACTTAGGGCTTGAATCACTCACTCTCTGTAACTCGGTTGAACCTTTTTCACTTTCTCCCTTAATTGACTGCACCCTCTGCAGACACTCTAAGAATACGCACTTGGCCTATAGGTGCTCCAATTGTCCCACTGTCTGACGAGCAGGTAATTTAAAGGAGGAGGTACCGCTTTCCCTTCCTAAGAGAGTGTGATGACACAAGAACTAAGGCATGTTAGCAATTGGTTCTTCTAGGGAGATGAGCCCATCTCCCTGGAACGCATCCCTCTCAGTTCAAGTCTCAGGTTTGTCCTGAGATATCCCAGAGCTCTGATATCCAGCTGCTCAGATGCAAATGGGGAATCATGGGTGAAACACTTTTTAAGCATAATCAAGGGGCAAATCCCGCTCACAGAAAACCGTGCTCGGAGATCCATTTACAGATATTCTGAGCTGTAACTTCCACAGTAGTAACTCGCGTTCCAGAGGATGCAATGCCCTCTTCTGCCCGTTTAGGCTCTGCACGCCTGTGGTGCACTACAGGCATTTAGACACAGTCAAGACATTCAGATTCATGAAAAAAATAAAAATAAATCAAAGGACTGGGATATATATGTATATCCCAGCATGTACAAGGTCCCAGGTCCTACTCCCATACCTTTAGAAAAATGAAAGGTGAGGTGAGGTTATGATTTAAGGAGTTCTCATAATGTGCTGGGCTGTGTACATTAACTCATAGCAGAACTTCTTAAAGTTAGACAATGTATTACTTTCCCATTACTGTGAGAAAACGCAATAATGAAGGTAACTTTTTTAAAATTTATTTTTTTATTGGATATTCTTTATTTACATTTCAAATGTTATTCCCTTTCCCGGTTTCCTGTCCAAAAGCCTCCTATCCCATCCCCCTCCCCCTTCTTCTATAAGGGTGTTCCCCCTTCCCAACCACCACCCCCACTTCCGGCCTCCCTGCCCTGACTTTCTCCTACACTGGGCAGGACCAAGGGCTTCTCCTCCCATTGGTGCCCAACAAGGCCATCTTCTGCTACATATGCAGCTGGAGCCAAAGGTCAGTCCATGTATAGTCTTTGGGTAGTGGTTTAGTCCCCGAGAGCTCTGGTTGGTTGGTATTGTTGTCCTTATGGGTTGCAAGCCCCTTCAGCTCCTTCAATCCTTTCTCTAATTCCTCCAATGGGGACCCGGTTCTCAGCTAAATGGTTTGCTGCCAGCATCCGCCTCTGTATTTGTCACGGTTTAACTGAGAAGGTAACTTACTACTGGGCTTATTATGCCTCCAGAGGATTAGAGCCCCGGGTGGTGGAGAGGAAGTGGCAGGTGGCAAACATTGAACCTGACGCTGGAGGTTCAGGCTCATAACTTGAACCTCAGGCACAAAGCAGAGTGGGACTGAACGTAGGTTGCAGCATTGAGTTCTCAGAGCCCACCCCAGTGACGTACTTCCTCCAGCAAGGCCACGCCTCCAAAGCCTTCTCAAACAGCTTACCAACAGGCAACCAGAGATTCAAATGCCAGAACATGGGGATATACCTCATTCAAACTGTTCAAACTTCTAAGCTACTGAGCTCATAAGAGAACTCTAAGACAGAAACAAACAACAACAAAGTCACAGAAAGGCAACGTGAGTACAAGAGCAGACGTGCAGCCTTCTCGGTTGCGACGCTTGGAACAGAAATGAGCATCTGGGTTCAGAGGCCAGCTTAGTGAGGCGCCTTTGTCAAAGCGGTTGCTCTGTTCAAGTGTTGGGGACAGAGGCTCAATTTCAGAATTCTCAACTCTAAGTTGAGGGATTCCTTGAGACAGTCTCTCTCTGTATCTCTCTCTCTCTCTCTCTCTCTCTCTCTCTCTCTCTCTCCTCCCTCCCTCCCTCCTCCTCCCTCCCTCTCTCCCTCCCTCTCTCTCCCTCTCAAATTTAAGCAAATTGGAGAAAGTACCTTAGACAAAATAAGAGGGAGGTTAGATGCTATCGAGCAGACCACCCCCAGAATCCAAATCCCTCTTCTGGCCTCCTCGGGCACAGGCACCCAAGTGGTGTTCAGTCACATGTGCCAGCAAAACACGCATACACATGTAACAAGGGGGCACAGAGGCAATCATGCGGGATGAAAAGAAAGGACACATGGTAGTTACCATTGAAACTAGTCAGTCAAGCATGAACAATGTCAAAAACATGCAGCCAATGCAAAAGAAGCATGTCTTATAAGGTCTGTGTCCCCCTGACTGGCCAGTGAGCACCAAAGCCCCCTGTGGATTGATGTCCCAGGTCTGAAGTGAAGAAACTGTTCTAGTTTGCTTTTCTGTTTCTGTGACCAACACGACTAGGGGAGGGAAGAGTTTCTGTGGCTATTCCATTCATATCACAGTCCAGCACTGAGTGAAGTCATCGGAGAATCAAGCAGGAGCAGAGGCAGGAGCCATGGAGGAATGACGATGTTCTTGGGCTTGCTCAGTTTGCTTCCCCACACAACTCCAAACAGTGTGCTCAGAGAGGGCACTGCCCAGCAACTACCACACAGACACGCCCACAACGCCAATCCTATGGACACAATGTATCAACTGACATTCCCTCTTCCCAGGTAAGGCTAGTTTGTGTCATGTTGACATCCAACTTACCAGGACAGCAGCAGAGCCCTTGGTGAGGCTTAAGACAGGAGACAAAACCTAAAGAGGAAAATGAGGCAGAGGAGACCTTGGGATTTCACCATGGTCGGGGAGGAGGCAAAAGGAATATTGAGTAATCACATTATGCTGTGTGGAAGGAAGTCACCCAAGGAGGCTTGGTGTTTCTAGTCTGGAGATGTCAGGCCATAGCTGGATTTACGGTTATTTTGTTGTTGAGTTGTGGGAAGGAGCATGGTGCTCCGGACTGGTTGACTGTGCCTCTTGCTCTGATGAGGGTTTAAAAGTAAGGATGGGGTCCTGCTGTCTGCAGGCTCAGATGCAGTTCAGCTAGTGTAAGAATCACTGCTGAGCTGCAGTAGGACAGGGAGAGCTGCAGTAGCACAGGGAGGCTGCAGTAGCACAGGGAGGCTGCAGTGGGACAGGGAGGCTGCAGTAGCACAGGGAGGCTGCTGTGGGACAGGGGAGGCTGCAGTGGCACAGGGAGGCTGCAGTGGGACAGGGAGGCTGCAGTAGCACAGGGGGCTGCTGTGGGACAGGGAGGCTGCAGTAGCACAGGGAGAGCTGCAGTGGCACAGGGAGGCTGCAGTGGCACAGGGAGGCTGCAGTAGCACAGGGAGAACTGCAGTAGCACAGGAGAGCTGCAGTAGCACAGGGAGGCTGCTGTGGGACAGGAGGCTGCAGTGGCACAGGAGAGCTGCAGTGGGACAGGGAGAGCTGCAGTGGCACAGGAGAGCTGACAGTAGCACAGGGGAGCTGCAGTAGCACAGGGAGAGCTGCAGTAGGGGCAGGGAGAGCTGCAGTAGCACAGGGGAGGCTGCAGTGCAGTAGCACAGTGGGAGAGCTGCAGTAGCACAGGGAGGCTGCAGTAGCACAGGAGGCTGCAGGAGAGCTGCAGTGGGACAGGGAGAGCTGCAGTGCACAGGGGACTGGGGAGGCTGCAGTGGGACAGGGGAGCTGCAGTAGCACAGGGAGGCTGCAGTGGGACAGTGGGACAGGAGGCTGGCTGCAGTGGGACAGGGAGAGCTGCAGTAGACAGGGGGAGAGCTGCAGTAGCACGGGGGAGAGCAGTAGCACACGGGAGAGTGCAGTAGCACGGGGAGCTGCAGTAGGACAGGGAGAGCTGCAGTAGCACAGGGAGAGCTGCAGTAGCACAGGGAGAGCTGCAGTAGCACAGGGAGAGCTGCAGTAGCACAGGGAGAGCTGCAGTAGCACAGGGAGAGCTGCAGTAGCACAGGGAGAGCTGCAGTAGCACAGGGAGAGCTGCAGTAGCACAGGGAGAGCTGCAGTAGGACAGGGAGAGCTGCAGTAGCACAGGGAGAGCTGCAGTAGCATGGGTAAAGCTGCAGTAGGACAGGGAGAGCTGCAGTAGGACGGGGAGAGCTCAGCTGCAGGACTGTGGAGATGACTAAGTAGATATCGTTTTTAAAAAGTGTGCTTGCCTCACAAGAACAAGCACCTAAGTTTAGTCCCCAGAACCCACATAAAAATCCAGATATGGGGGCGGAGTCAAGGCTCAGGGGTTAAGAGCGGGGTACGCTATTGCAGAGGTGCGAAGTTCAATTCCCAACATCTATATCGGGTAGCTCACAATCACCTGTAATTACAAGTCCAGAATGACCTGACACCTCTGCCTGTGTGGGCATCGGCACTCACCTGCACACACACACACACACACACACACACACACACACACACACACACCATTCCTCACACCTAGCCTCACTCAACCTCCGTTCAGATTCTAAGAAAGCTGCAGCTCTATAACTGGAGGAAGACAGCTCTCAGGGTTGTGCTGACCCTTGGGGTCTCAAGTCCCTCGACATGTTCTCAGCCAGCCAGCTGCTGTTGGCAGAGTCCTCGCCTGACCACAAGGCTGTGAGGGGAAGCACTCACCGGGGATGAGTTCCCAGAGACAGCCCGGCTGCAGCTTGGCAGAGAGTCTTGATGATCTTTCTAATTGTGTAGATATGCCCTCAGGACTAAATGATGTGTAGGAATTCACTAATTAAGGGCTCCTGTAATTTCCTGTGGTAATGGGCCACCACGATGCCTTCCTCACAGCAGACCCAGACAAGAAAGGAAATGCCAGGAAAATGCTCAAAAGGAAGGTTAGCCATTTAAGGGAACATTTCACAACCAGAACCCAGGGTCCCTCTGAGCACTGTAATGAAAGCCTATTTGATAGCAGAGTGGATCGTTTTATTTTATTTTATTATGAGGTGTGCTTCGTACACATGCGTGCACATGTATGTGCATATAAAAGCCAGAGGCGGGCCTTTGATGTCTCTTTGATCGCTCTGCACTGCATTTTTGAGGTAGGGTCTCTCACTGAACCTGGTGCTTAGAGCTCGGCTAGACTCCCTGGCCAGAGGACCCCAAGGATCTTTCTGTCTCCATCTCCCTGGCCCTACCGACCCATGCACTGTACCTCGATATCCACATGCATGCTGGCAGTCTGAACTCAGGTCCTCATGTTTGGGCAGCAAGCACTTTGCCCACAGAGCCATCTCCCCTGCCCCCAACCCCCTTACTGATAAGATCATTTCTGCAAACAATCTGGCTGTTAGTCGTGCTGGGGCTCCGATGCTGAGCGGGTTCAAGATCAGCGCTTTTGGACTGAACACACAGAGAAGGCATCTTGCCAAGATGAGAGTTCTGATTTGGTAGGGCCTGCGAAGGCGCTTAGAGGCTACACTCTACTTCCAAGAGCTTGCAGGGGTTTCTAGTGCTACTGGTCTGCTAGCAGAGTGTAGGCATGGCAAGGTTTTTAAATTGCTTCAAAAGCAATCCAGCAGGTGCACTTTTAGATGGTAGGAGATACTCTCTTTAAAAAAAATTAAATTAAATTAAACCCACACACCAGGAAGCTAGAATGATTTTCAAAGCTAAATAGTTATGTCTCTTTGGGCCAAATAGGAGCTCCTGCAAGCTGAGGAAGTTGGCAGGACAAAGCCGTGTAGACTAGAGCCAGGCTGGCCCGGAGGAGGCAGGAGGCAGCCCAAATCACCATGGGCAAAGCCCTGTGGTAAATCCAGGTCGAATCAAAGCCATTTTCAGAATCTGAGCTAAAGACCGCTGGAGGAGTCCAAGGCAAGCATAACGAGGCGGGAGGCAGTGATCCTGTTCCAAAAGTGTTGATCTAGAGAGAAGCTGGACCCGTAATATCTGTGTGGGAATAGAAAAGTCCAGACTTGAAAGGTGGTGGGCCCTGGCCAAATATAAGTGCAGCTCTAGGCACCGCATCCACTGTAAAGAGCTATGCCAGCCAGAGTGCAAATCCTGTCGGTGGCACGAATGGGCCTACACAGGAAGGGCCAGGGAGAAGGCTCTCATTCGTTGTGATCCAGGGATTTGTCCGGGAGATGCCAGATGCTGGAGTTTCGCCTCAAAGCTAATTCCATGCTCATGATTCCCAGCTGCCCCTTTCCTATCAGGCCTGCTTCCAGTGAACTCTCTTAAGAGCGTGCAACGGAACCTGCAAGCCAGGGCTGCAACCATCAGCACATGTTGTTCTCAAACAGAGGCATGGAGCCAGCAAGCGCTGTATTAGACCGGAGCCACTGTGCTGGGAGCTTAAATGGAAACTTTGTCTGCGATTGCAGGGGCGGCGGTCTGAATGGAAACGACCCCGTAGGGTTTGCGGGGGGTGGTACTGTTAGGAGGTGTGGCCTTGTTGGGAGGTGTGGCCTTGCTGGAGTAGGTGTGGACTTTGTGTGTCACCGGGGTGGGGGTGGGGGGTGAGCCTTGAGGTTTCAGATGCTCACACTAGGCCAAGTGTCTGTCTCTTCCTGTTGCCTGAAGATCTGAATGTAGAACTCTCAGTTCTTTCTCCAGCGCCATGTCTGCCTGCACACCGCTGTGCTTGCCGCCATGACGGTAACATAATAAACCTCTGAACCTGTAAGCCAAACCGCAATTAAATGTTTTCCTTTATAAGAGTTGCTGTGGTCATGGTGTCTCTTCACAGCAATAAAAACCCCAACCAAGACAGAAGACTCTTGTTCAGGAAGGACAGAAGACAGAATCAGACAAATTCTTTTAAAGAAATTGCTAGTCTGGTGGGAGAGACAAAGAGTAACAGAAGTAATTTTCAATGCTCACAGTCGTGGCTAGCCCAAAACACCAGAAATAGAAAGAATATTAATAGAAGGGATATAGAAAAACAAAATTGCCCGCAGCATTTGCAAGCTGACTCTAGACAGGTAAATAGGTCAGCAGGAAGGGACAGGAAAAGGGAGGAGATGTGGCTCACTTGGTAGCATCCTCCCTAGCTCCTGAGCGTAAGGCACACGAGGTGTGATGTCTCACACCTGTGATCCCAGCACTTGGGAGGGGGAGGCAAGAAGATCAGAATTTTAAGGTCACCATCAGCTACGTGTGTGAGGCCAGATTGGGCTACATGAGACTTAAAACAACAGCAAAAGTTTGTTAGGAAGGGACAGGGTTCAGAGAGATGGTTCAGTGGTCAAGAGCACTGGCTGCTCTTGAAGAAGACCCTCGCTCCGCTCCTAGCATCTGGATGGCAGCTAACCACCATTAACTACATTTCCTGGGAATCCGATGCCCAATTCATGACTTCATAGTCACTGCATGCACATGGTGTCCATGCATACATTCAGACAAAAACCCCATACACATAGAATGTTATATATACACATACATATATATGCATGCACACACGTATGTACATTTATATATGCATACTTCCATACATGTGTATGTGCATGTATGTATACATACATACATGCTTATATGCATACATAAGTACAAGCATGCATGTATATACATACACACACAATACATATATACATTTGTACACAATATATATGCATACATATATGCATACAACACAGACATGCATGCACACATACAGGCAAAGGCACACACACACACAAAAAAAGGCACACATACGGGCACCGGCACACACCCATACACACACATCAAAACCTTTCCACCTAACATTTAAATATTTTTGGATACATATACATTCTTAAGGCATAGTATTCAAGCCAGAAAAACTAACAATAATTTAAGGGGCCTTTTGTAACCCAGCCCTCCAAACTGCTTCTGTCCCGGATGCTTGAGCATGCTCGAAGGATGGCATTGTCCCTCCTTAGGGGGGCAGAGCAATACTAAGGCCTTTAGAGCTCCTGTTTCTCTTAGGTCTGTTTGCATTAGTAAACTAGCTGGGGTACCTTAGCTGATTAGCAGTGTTCTGAACTGGTAGGCCTGGATCAAGAGGAGAAAACACTTCACATGTGTTTCTTCCTGAGGGAGAAATCTGCAGCACAGGTGACATCAGTCACTGGATCGGCCTGGGTTCCTAAGACACAGTTGGAAGGGGGCTCAGTCCATGGTCTGCGTATCTGTATCACTGACTTTAAGGGATTCAATTAGCTCGTGATTGGGACAGACAGCAGCTTTTAGGATAGCTACTGTCCAGGACCTACATCTGCTACATATGTGTGGGGAGGCTTAGATTCAACCCAGGTATGTTCTTTGGTTGGTGGTTCAGTCTGTGAGAGCCCCAAGGGTCCAGGTGAGCTGACTCTGTAGGTCTTCCCGTGGAGTTTCCATCCTGCTTGGGGCCCCATAATCCTTCCTCCTATTCTTCCATAAGAGTCCCCAATCTCCATCCACAGCAACATTCCTTATGCGACCCAGGTCCACCAGCCTAGGGATGATACTGCCCACAGTGGACAGGCCCCACCTACATCGATTAGCATTTTAAAGGTGCCCAATAGACATGCCCAAAGGCCAATCTAGGATTCCAGTCAGTTCTTCAATGGAGGCTCCCTCTTCCCAGGGGTCAAGGTCGCAGCTGAAGCTAACTATTAGACAAGCCACAGTCTGAACCATCGGATGGGAAACCTGACCACAGGGAAGTGCAGACACATGACCCTGTTGTCTTGAGTCGGTGACCTACAGCGGACACCAAACAGGCTGGAAATCTCAGGAGGAATTTCCGTTACAACCTAAAGACTGTTCCTAGGAAACCTGACTGTGCTCTTAGGGCTTCGACTGATGGGGTGGGGTCTATCTAACAGAGGGTCATCTCCTGCCCTCAGAGTTCACCGATCCAAATTGTCTGGAAGACTCTGTCACCTCAACTATGATGTCACGGCCTCACAGACACACAGAGAGTCCGTCGTGGTCCTCCTCACTCGGAACACAGAACTTGACTCTTCTGGCTGTTTCCCACTCTGATTTCTACCTCTGCTGCTCACCGATTAAGGAGTGAACTCACGACCCCAAGAGCAGCCAACGGCTCTTGGCCATTCTCCTCATCATTAGCCATCGGCGTGGTAGGCTGTCTCCTTCTATCACACAAGATGCCAGAGATTAAAGCATGAGTCACCTGTTTCCCACGGTGAGGGAATCATTAATGACAAATATTCACTACGTTGTATTGCTACCCTTAAATGAACTCAATTTAGCCTTTTTGAAGACAGTTCAGCTTGGAAAATCAGTGTATGGAATAGTCAGCACAGATCTGTTAAGAATGGGCCGGTGAGGGATCGGAGAGATGGCTCAGTGGTTAGCACCTGCTGCTGGTGCAGAGGACCCTGGTGCAGTTCCAAACACGTAAATGGCTGCTTACAACCATCAGTAACTCAGGACGAGGGATCCAGTACAGTCTTCCAGCCCGTGGGCCCCCCACACCCGTGGACCCCCCAAACACATGGTACAGACATATATTCGGGCAAAACACCCAGACACATAAAATAAAGATAGACATTTTTAAAAACTGGAAAAAGCTTTTTATTGCATTTTCAAAAACTTCCAATAGCCATGACTTTGGGAGAGAATAGCCGTGGGTTTCTAGACGTAGCTAGGAAGCCAGGCAGTGGCTGCTTTACGGATAAGCATCTACCTCAACTCCATCATGAGTTTCCTGGCTTCGGGATGCAAATTTGCCTCTTGCCAATGCTCTACATGGAGTCAGGCTGTACAAGAAGTTATCATGACAGGAGGCAGAGGTCGCATGCCTTCTGTGGATTAGAATCTGCTAGAAGTCACGTTGCATCAGCCTCGTAGAAAAATCATTACAAAAATTGGAGACCACTTTCTTGTTCTCTGTGCTCCCTACTAAGTCCATACAGAGAGACACTTTGAGCCCCGAAGGACGTCTGTCTCTTCTCATCTGTAACACCCGTGTCTGCAAATATGTCACCACCCTCAGCAACGTCTCATCTCCCTTTGTCATTCCCGTAGGAGTGCAGCATCAATATCCTCAGAAGAGCAATGACCTTCCCAGCACCACATGCTGCCTCTCCCTCCTCTACTCTTTCTGCCAATGCTGGGGGGCCGAACACAGGGCCTTGGGCATTCTACTCAAGTGTTCTACCATTAGGCCATGTCCCCAACACTTACACGTAACTCTGAGAGAGATCTTAGCAGGAGTCAAGATCCTCAGAGGTTGGCAATGTATAGAGAGGTCACCAAACACAGACATGTTTAGGTTGAACTTACAGCCAACTCTTTAAAAGAAAAAAAATCTTTGGTTTTTGCTATACCTCCATTGATTTGAATAAACCACAGAGATGCATACGTGGAGCTGCAGAGATGGCTCAGTGGTTAAGAGCACTGGTTCCTCTTCCAGAGGCCCTGAGTTCAACTCCCAGCACCCACATGGCAGCTCATACCAGTCAAATTCCAGTCCTAGGAGTCCCGACACCCTTTTCTGGCCTCCATGGGCATCAGGCACATGCATGGTGCACAGGCACACATGCTCAGAAAACACCCATCACATAAAATAATTTAAGTGCATGTGTAACAGGTGCATTTGGACAAGTGTTCATGACCTGCCAGGTGACCGCAGGCAGCTCCATGCTGGCCAGAACTTCAGGATGCTCGTTCGTGTCCTGGTCCATCAGTAAGCAGAGGAATGGGAAGCCTTCAGTCGGCTTCTTCCTGTGTTCAAGAGCCCCAGCCCATGAGACGTTGCCACCCAGACTCAGGACAATTGCTCTCCCTTCAAGCCTCAGACACCCAGGCTGATGTTTGAAACTGACCATCGCAGCAACCCATCTTCCTGCACAACACTGAGAGACGGGAACAGAACACTGTGGTGGAGGGAGGGGTTGCTTTAATGGACTTGTCTATCTGTGCCTATGTTGCAGGTAATGAGATCATTTTGTGGTACACAGAGATCAGGGGGAAACTTGTGGGGGTCAGTTCTCTCCTTCAACCAGGTCAGTCCTGGGATGGAATTTAGGTCATCAGGCTAGGTGGCCCCACCCCCAACCCCCAACCAGCTCAGGGTGATTTTTAAATGCCCATTTCATTTCTTACTCAAACATTTGAGATAGAGACATCTAGACTCTCTCTGGCTGTGTGGTTTCAGGTCTCCGGTGCCCTAAATCCTCAACTTCTTTTGTGCCGCTGTGATTTAAAGACATACATGCCGTATAGTTGCTGACCGAAAACCTCCAAACATAATAAAAATGGCAGTAAGTCACCATAGCTTCACTCACAAAGGACAATCTCAGGACACTGGATAAACTGTGTGTTTTCGGGTGTTTTATTGGCAACAGAAAGGTGAATGTGATCCGAAGAGTCCTCCGACAATGAAGAATGTGTCTGTTGCCAGCAAAACACAACCACCGTGGGTCCTTAACACAAACAGTGCTTCACACGGCATGGCCGTGGTGCAAGGAAGTTGCTTTCAATGCTTCATCGTACTTCTACAAACCCTTGGGAGGAGGTAGGTTCCTTTACCCAGGGACATCCCCACACCACTCTCCTTACACTGCTATTCTCTAAAACCCTTCAAGGCCCTCCAAACATCTTCCCTGAAAGCCAGGCCTGTACACAGCATCTTTCTGTCTGCATAAGGACTGAGGAAGCAGGGCCTTGCAGTGGCTTACCCAACACTGATGCAGGAGGGCTGGCTGTATTGTTGACTGGTGCCATTGTTCAGCTGACTGTTCCCACCTGTAATCTCTGATGCTGAAACTTACTGTACTTACCTGTTCTCAGCCACCAAGTCAAAGGGCACAGATCCTATACCTGTGTGGTTCGGGCTTTCTCTGCATGGTGCTGTTGGGAGCACTCCTACTGGCCATCACCAGGTGAGATCTGCAGGTGTGCGGCTGTGTGCAGACTGACTAGGTTAATCCTGAGACCGTCCCGCCATGCTACGGAGACTGAAGGTTGAATACGCAGGTTCCTGCTCCAACCGTCTTGGTGTTTGGAGCTTACTCATTAGGTGAGAAAGAGGGTACCTGTCTACAGGCCAGGTTATACTAGAACTCAGTCTGTGGCTCAGGCTGGCCTAGGACTCACAGCAATCCACCTGCCTCATCTGCCCACATGCTAATGATTCAGCCCACTAGCTTTTTGGGACCTGATTTTAATCTATGGAGAAGTGAAAGGAGGTCCTATCGGTGTTCCTGGGAAGGTGCCAGAGCCGTGGGTCTGAAGAGCGATTTCCATCTAGTCCCCACCCCTTAGGATGATTTCCTCGCCCTTGCAGAAGCAGCCAGAGGGAATGGCACACACCTTAGTTGTAAGCCACACAATTTCCAAACCAGTTACCCTTCACCAAGTCATGGGACCAGTGGTGTACAGTTGACCCCAGGAAGGAAAAGACCAACTACACATCGATAATCATTTGGCTTGAGGGCTTTCTGGATCCGAGAAAACTATGACTGAAGACTAGATGCGTTCTTACAGGCTGTGGTACTTTTCCAAACGGGACATTAGTAGGAAAGGACCTCCATGCAACACGCCTCTTAGATTATAAACTCAGTCTAATTCTAGCATCTGGGGGGGGGGACTGGCCACTGGGGGTGCTCCCTGGCAACACTAACTGTACTTGACACCAACCTTGAAGACTGAAGGTCTGGGGACCCCAGCAGAATAAGGAGGCCCCTGCAAACAACATGAAAATGGTGTGTACCCCAAGATAGCCCATCCCTTCTCTCTTCACCACCTCCATTTGTCCTTTTCTTGTGTTCGTCCAGGTGCCCTGGGTCTTCACCACATGGCCATGCAGATGTCTGTCGGTGTACTTGACTTTAACTCACTCCCAGGCCCTGGCTTCCATTAGCTCTTGAGATCTCAGGGCACCGTGTGAACTGAACATTGTACCACCGAGGTTTAAAAGTTCCCACATAGACCCATCACAGCATGAAAAGGACATCTTCAGGCACGTGAAATCTCAAAACTCACACACAGCAGTGCCAAAGCACACGTTGTCTCTGTGATGAGTTTCAGGCCTTCCTCTTTATTGTCTCCAAATGAAAACCTGGATCTCCCTGTGCAGCCCTGCCTAGCTAGCCTAGGTTTCATTATGTACTCCAGGCTGGCCTCAAATTGAGAGATCCACCTGCGTTTGCCTCCTGAGCGCTGGGATTAGAGGTGTGTGCCACTGTACCTGGCCAAAATATCAAGTTCTTGTCGCTTATTAGAACAAGTATGACCCCCTGATGCCCTCATGGAATTATTACCCACAAATGCTACCACAGTCTTCCTAAACAACCATCAACCTTTCCAAATTATGCAGCTCAGAAGTCTTTTACTATGGGACCACTAAAAAAGAAAGGTTCTTGATTCTACCTGGGCCTCTGAAAGGAGCTTTAAAAAGAACAAGAAAAGGAGAAGAGGAAGAGGGGGAGGGGGAAAAAGAGGAACAGGGGGAGGGGTCATCAAAATTTGGTCATCAAAGGTGAGATAGATGATATAACCAAAGAAAAGGTGAAGAGAGAGATGCAGCCCAGTGGCAGAGTCCTTACCCAGCATGCCAGAGATATGCTCAATCCCCACACCAAGGAAATAAAAACCTTCAACGGGAAGTCACGGTGTGTGAAGAGTGAATGGTACAGCCGCCCATTTCAGCTGTGAGCTCCAACAGCTCCACACAGCGGACGATGGGGTAGACATGTTTCTGTAACATTGTTTTCTATGCTTCTTTCCGGTTAATCCCGCTTTCAGTTTACCGAGACGAACAAAGACGCAGACATGGGCGTCTTGTTAGATGCAGCTGACACTCCAATGCTACTTCAGAAGAAGGTGACAAACACAAGTGTAGATGACAGCCATGCTAGGTGGGTGACAGGAGCCTGGTGGGTATCCACAGACACGAGCATGAGAAGACCTCGGTTCTAACCTCCCAGGCAGCAGAGAAGAATAAAAACAGCAGAGATTTCCTTATAAAGATGGAGAAGCAGCATGATGGCTGAGAGCTGTGCTCTCTCTGGTCCTCCTAGGTATCTATTCAATATTGCTTTTATGTTTAAAGCTAGATCAGGTTATCAGCCCACACTCTCCACGTGGTTATGCTCAGGTACTATTTATTTTCTGTGTGAACGTCATGTTTTAGTGCTGGCTGTGTGAGATGCATGCTATGGATGCACAATCAATGTGTACCACATGAACACTAATCTTCATGAGCCTCTGTCCAATAATATATAACATGAAAATCTGAAACGCTTTGCCTCTTTAGGGGCGGAGATATGTGGAACCTAGAAAGCTGAACAAATTCTACCTGTGACAAAACAAAGTGACAGTTGCTACCATGTGTCCATGAAATGGCTCACAGGCGCCACTGTCTGTAACTACAGAGTCTGCATGTTCATAGAAAACCTCTTAACCAGAAAGAGTTCACTGACCTTATCTGGGTCCGGACATGGAACACAGAATTTCTCATAGTCCTTGGCTTTGATGTGACCAATGAGTATTGCTCTAAATAGTTTAGAAGTACCAAATCCAATGGAAACAAGCAACTGTTGTCTTTTGAGAGGCTTTCTGCCTCAGTCACAAGTTTTAAACTGAACAACACAATTTTGTAAGGACAGAGGACTCTGTAGAACCCAGAGCCAGGAAGGCAAAGAAAAGAGTTACACAGACAGCTTCAGACTTCAATTAATTCCCTTAAGGTGAAAGAGCAGAATTGAAACAAAGTCTTTCCTACCCTTTAGTCTAGCCTATGCTCAAAGCTGTCTCCAGGAGTCCAGAAGTGCTCAGCACAACATTATTACCAAGCAAGAAGTAACAAAATGATACAGTGAGGATTTTATCCCAGCGTGAGTGAGATAGGCTCTCTCCCCCTCACAGAGCTTCACAGAGTGGACAGTACATCACCACAGAGCTTGTTTCTCTTCTTGTAAGATGACATTATGTACCCGTGGTGGGCCCGAGTAGGTCTGCTCATCACGTGCATACAGCTCCCCCTAAAGGTCAGAAGAGGGTGTCAAATCCTCTGGAACTGGAATGAATTAATACAGTTGTGAGCTGCCAGGTGGGTCCAAGGAAGTGAACCCCAGGGTGGCTACCAGAGCAGCACGTGCTCTTACCACAGAGCCATCTCCCCAGACCCTCTACAGCCCGTTTCTTGCATCAGGAAAAAGCATGGCTCATCGTAAAGTTTCTCAGTCACTTCCTCTTTGAAGTTTTGCAACCACAGGCTGCCAGAAATCGCTCATTTCTGTAGTCCTGCCTGCTTTGCTGGGACAGCCCACTTCTGCTTCTATAGTAGAGCCCTCCATAAGCGACTCTAACAGCTACGTTGCATCAGCAAACCATGTCAGTCAAGTCTCAGGTTCTCTCTGCTTTTGAACTCCTGGGTTTCACTTGGGTTCTGAGGAAATCTGATGTGTTCGTGAAAAGAAGCTATACAAAATAAGCGAATCATGGCCTGTTTATACCCACTTGCATGTGACCTCCGAATCTCATCTGATCAACCTGATTAAACATTAAATAATGCAGTCAATTATGCAAATATCAGCAATAATATTAATTTGTTGATTGTGCCCGGCCGATTAGCTTTACACGTTCTTAATGCTATATACTGTCTTGTGCCTTAAACGATCAATTAGTGTTGGGATAGTGAGTCTCAAAGAACAGGTAATTGACTGGTTCAACCCTCTTGCTGCATCCCGCCCCTGCAATTAAACAAGTAATGAGCAGGGGGAAAGAACTACAGATGTTTCTTCGGTGCCCATAAAGAAGTCATCGCAGAGGTCAGTTTCCTATTCTGTTACTTCAGTGAGGAAGGCAGATTGTGCTCTGTATCAGGCCTCCGGTTTTTAAAGGCAGGTGTCCTTCCTTCCATTTCAACTGAGCCTGACAGAAAACTTATCAGGTTTTGACGCAAGAGGTCGTAACATATACTCCTCAACCATCAAATGGGCCACTCTCAATTTAAAAGTGTAAAGTCTTAAGTAGACTCGGGGCAGACAAGGCACCTCCCTTCTCACAGGACTCGGTTTGCTGCTTCTGTGTTGCTTGACAGCTACTACACCTGTCGGTCTAGCCTGGACCTAAAGACGAGGTCAAAGAGTATGGGGAAGCCAAGAGCATCTCAGGATGCTGCTACCTCATGAATACCCTCAGGAAGGGGCCCGGGCAGGGAAGGATGGAGAAGTGCTTGAGGGCACCCTCACCCAGGACGTCAGTCGCCAAGGAAAAGATCCCTCGGACCTATTTTACCATCTCCCATCATGACCTTCCACAGTTTTTACTATTTGTCTAAAAAGAAATGTGACAGCTAAGCATCTGGAATGGGATTAAAGTGCTCTGTGTGGTTAAATGTTAAATTAACCAGTCTTAAGGACTGTCTCTAACGGGTGGAGTTTTTATAATGTCCTTTCCCCTACCCCCAATCCCGGGGCTCTGAAGAGACCCCAGTTCCATCAGTAAGATGAAAGCTACTGAAGCCAAGAAACCCAACACCGTGCTGAGAGTCAACCTTCTGAGGGTAGCTGCTTTCTATGGAGACCTGACTTTCTCCTGGATAAACTGGGCCTCTGCTGAACTTTCCACTCACAGTTCCCAGCCGAGGAGGACATGATCTAGAATTAGTGTCTGTGACCTAGCCGGGTGCTTCTTCAATGCCCATTCAAGAGAAGGGTTCGAAATGCAGATTAAGATCCAAATCCAGGGTTGGGGATTTAGCTCAGTGGTAGAGCTTGCCTAGCAAGCGCAAGGCCCTGGGTTCGGTCCCCAGCTCCGAAAAAAAGAAAGAAAAAAAAAGATCCAAATCCAGAGTTTATCTCCCAACTTGTCCCTTTATTTGGCATTTCATACATAATGTACAGTAGCTGTCATTTCCACATGGTTGGAACATTTCATTTTTCCAGGGCAATCACTTAAACTCCAAGATAATCTTAACACAGAATTCCTCCATGCTGTCTGGAGGAGTCCAGGGACAAGAAAGACAGCCTAAGATAAATACTGCTACATGCTGCCCGAATCAGGCGTGGTTTCCGAAAGGGTTTCAGCATGGAGAGACAGAAAGTACACTTCTATGTTCATTCTCATGGTAAACAAGTACTGAATACTTACTATGTGCTGGGCTTTGAGGATACAAAGATCTAGAAGGCACAGGACCCCTAGTCTCATAGCAGCGCAGTGAGCAGCCAGGTATAGTTACAGAAAAAGGGCAGTGAGCCTCACAGACACCTTCGGTGACATTAGTGCAGGCCATGATACCAAGAAGGGGCACGGTCACCTTAGCGCGGACTCAGGGACTTACAGAAGCGCGGAGAAACGAAATCCAGCCGACCAAACTTTTGTTTAAAAGACAGAAACAAATCAAGGTATCACACCTGTCCATCGCCCCAGCGTCCAGAAGGCTGTGTGAGACAGGAAGACCCGCTCCGAGTCTGAGACCAGCCTGGGCAGACATCACAGAATACCAGGCCAGCAGGGCTTCACAGGGAGCCCAAATCTTCCCCAATTAGAAACAAACAAACACAAACGTAAACAACAGAACCTTACCAGCCAGCAAAAGTAACAAAGGGCTCCCGCTCTGAGGGTGCCCATGAGTCACAGGGAGGCCGCCTATGGCATTTCCTCAGTAGCCCTTCCAGCACACAGACATCTCATTGGTGGGGGAACCCATTCTCCTACTAAGGATCTGGTATGGAGTGAGGGGAGGCAATTATTCATTGATAGCTTTCCAAGGAAAGGTACAGTAAAGCAGCTACTATCATGTTCACAGGTGACACTCAACACTGGCAATTTTCTTGGCTCACGGGGGAGGGGGGGGACACAAACTCGTTTGGTAACAATGAACAATGGAACTACAAGGAGCTAAACTAGTCACAGGTTGTCCCAGCTCGAGGACAGGAGTCGGTCTTCTGTGGCACCCCGTCACCGATACCCTGAGCTCTCCCATTAGGGTACCTCCAGTGTCCATTCGCTCTTGATCCGTCCATACTGCAACAAAAGCAAAGACAACCGTGGTGTTTCAGTCCGAGAGAGAGCAGCTCAACCCACCCTCACGGGCTCCATCGGCTGCCGCAGGGGCTCAGCAGCTAAGAGCTCGGGCCGATCTCCCAGAGGACCTGGCTTCAGTCAGCGCCTGGGTTCAAAAGTCTCTAATTCCAGCTCCGTCCGTCGGATTCAGAACCCTCTCTGGCTTCCATGCTCACCGACACGTACAAGTGCACACAGCCCGCCCCTCTCTTCCCACAGACTTAGAAACAAAAGTGAGTCTTCTGTGGTACCAGCACTTGGGAGGTGAGGGCAGTGGGGATCTGTAGGCATTTAAGGCTAGCCTAGGCTGTAAGAGACTATCTCAATCGATCAATAACATGGTAATAACCTCACTATGAACCTGCAGCTTCCTTTTCCTACTCCATGAAACAGGAGTTCATTCCTCACACCCCTTTCCCTGATGCCTGAGGCCCAGGCTCCAGCCGCCTCAAGGCAGTCATGATGATATTAATATCTATCTTGATAGGATAACGAGGAAGAACCTGACGCTTGCCTCAACGTGCTGTCTGTCTCGTCTCTTCAAAGGCCTGGTTTGAAGGCTCTGTCCCCACGGTGGAGCTGGCAAATAACAGCAGAACTTAAGGTGTGGCCTCGGCCCTTAGCTCACTGGAGCCATTGCCTTGAAAAGGACAGACCCCACCCCCCACCCCCTAAGCTGCACGGGGACCTGCCACCTGCCAGTGTCATCAGAGACCGGACCAGTGTTGAATCTCTGAAGCCGTGAACTAGACGAAGCCTTTCTTGTTATAAAATTACTAGCTCAAATCTGTCGCTTAAAAACATGAAACCCATCAAGGCCATATCGTTCAAGACATCCCCTATCTCTCCCTAGAAGATGTAAAAACGCAGGAGCAACACGCGATTGGCATTTAAAAACTTCGTCTTGTCATCCCACTCCATCTTTCGATGAAGAAATATTACTGTCTGTGGACTCTACCCTAGACCTGTGCTAAACCCTAGGAGGTTTAAAGAGAAGTTTAAAACAAAGCAAAACAAAACAAAACAACAAAAGCAAAACCTCAAACGCCAGCATTCAAACAGCTCTAGGAGGGGACCAGTGTGACCGATTATAATTGAACTTCTGAGTTTAGGTAGCTCAAGAGGTGTTTAAAAGGTTTCCACAGGGGTTGGGGATTTAGCTCAGTGGTAGAGCGCTTGCCTAGGAAGCGCAAGGCCCTGGGTTCGGGTCCCCAGCTCAAAAAAAAAAAAAAAAAAAAAAAAAAAAGGTTTCCACAGGAGGTGAGCCGTACATGCTCCGGAGGAATGCTGTAAGGTTCAAGGCCAGCCTGGTGTACACAGAGAGACCCTGTCTCAAAAACAAACCTAAGGGAAAAAGTTCCTACAGGGACAAACACTGAAAACCAGCTATAACCATATAACGCAACCAGATGGTAGGAGCTCCGGCAGAGATGGTGACGTCGTGAAACTAAAGGAGCATTTGCAGGCGAGAGGAGACCTTAGAATGGGAGCTGGGAGTGTAGGATGGGCAAAAACAGAAGGGCAGGCAGCGAGGCCGAGTTCACCTCAGCTTTGTAAAGACCCAGGAGTGCCTCTCCCTTTTGATTATAAAAGGGGGAGGCACAAAACAACCTTGTATTGGGCCTGTGCCTTTTGCTAGAGGTATTTGTTGAGTAACCTAGCACTCAGGGATCAATGTGGATAATTGGTTTCTCCAGTGCAGTACTTACCCGAATATTCAGAAGTACAAAAGTCTACACATCTGAGGTTTCAAAAATTCCCCCTGGGTCACACTGGCAAGAGCTTGGGTTTTGCCTTTTTTGTGTGTGTGTGGTTTTTACGCTTGTCTTTAATTTTGTGGAACACTTTGTAGAGAAACATCATGTTTCCATGTAACGCCCAAAAAGATCAAATGTCAAACATGATGTAACATCCTACTTCTTTTTTTCCCCCCTCGGTAATTACTAAAAATTATTTTTCTTGGAAACAGACAAGCTAGTCGCTTGGCTAACAGCACCAATTTGCCATCCTGTAAGAGGATAATTTGGAGACCTGAGGACACAAGCATAAAATAATTGAAGGGGAAAAAGATGTGGTTTTGATTATGGATGGAAGGCCCTGTTGCTTAACACGTTGGGGGACACGGGGTGTGTGTGCTTGTGACTTGACTCTGAGTCATCTCTGATCTCCTGTGCCTGCGGTTACAACCTTTGTCTGCGTTCAGTATGAATTCTGAGTGAACCCGGGAGGGGGGCGGTTGTTGTTTGGTTTTGTTTTTAAAGACAGGCTCTCTTGTAGCCTAGGCTGGCTTGAGACTCGAAGTTTCTGATGACAACTGAGACTTCCGGTCCCCCCTCCCCCGACTTCCACGGGCCAAGTGCCGAATTACCAATTACCAGCAGGCACCTGCAACAGGGAGCACTGGACTAGACAGGCTGCTTCGTCAGCCTTGATACTGGATTTAGCATCACGGCCACTAAAGCGCATAAACGGGGGGAAGTTGAGGTTTTCTCAACCGTTCTACCACATGCGTCTTTTTCCCCCTTTTCCATTGTATACGTGCTGTACGTGTGTAGGCGTGTCTATACGTGTGCAGACATGTGTATATGTAGATACCCATATGTGCGTGTGTATGGAGAGTCCTACAGTTGATACTCTTCTTCCTTACTCAGAGAGATCCGGTCACTCAGTCAAGCCCAGAGCTCATGGACATGGCTGGTCTTGCTAACCAGCTCTGGGGATGATCCCCTGGCTCTGTTTCAGAAGCTGGAATTGCTGGATGGGTTGTCATTTACACAGGATTCTGGGGACCTGAATTCTGTGGGTGACAAACATTTAAGCATTCATCCCCTTCATGCATCTTCTCTATTTAAATCTTTTTTAAAAAATAAATAAATAAATAAAAGTCCTCACTATATAGTCCTGGTAAAGTTGAACTCCCTATGTAGACCAGGCTGGCCTTGAACTCAGAGATCCCCTGCCCATACCTCCAAAGTGCTGAGATTAAAGATGTGCTCCGCCCCCACCAATTTTCTCATGAAAGAGCTTTACGAAAAGCATCTCGCTGGTGTGAAACAGTAGACTATCCTTTTTCCTCCTTCATTACTTATCTAAATTACTTTTGGTTTTTTGAGACAGGGTTTCATATAGCCCAGGCTAGCTTGGAAGTTTCTTTAGCGGAGGATGGCCTCTGGTCCTCCGAGGTCCGGCTATAAAAAGATTACAAGTGTGACTGGCAGTCTGGTGTGTGAGAGGCTGGGTTTGACCCCAAGACTTTGTGCCCAGTAAACAAGGACCCCCAACAACTGAGCTCTGTCCCCAGCCTGAGAAATTCAGGAGATAAAAGGGGATGGCTTATTATATAGAAAAGGCAGGTAACAAAATTATGTTTAATTACCACTGTCTTGTTGGGAACTACATACGTTAACAGATACATGCTTATATAATGTTGAAGTTGAAAATATTCAAAATTCAGAATTAACAGCCATTGGATATATTTAATTCTTCTTCATTCCTTCCCACCCAGTTCTGGGTATTGGGATGTGACCTGTCCTCACCACATGGTAGGTAAAGACAGTATCACTATATTCCAACCCCTTCTCCTATTTTTAATATATTTTCCATCTTTACAATAACATGTTACACTCTTAAATCAGAATTTTAAGTATTGAAAATTGCATTTATTCTGGAAGGCTAGCTGACTCCAAGTCCCTCACGAATACCCCGCTCCCCACTCTTCTTTTTCTTATTGTCTCTCTCCCCCTTCTGCCTCACTCAACCTCACTCATTCTGTCACGAATATCTTCCCTGAGTTTAATACTCGCCTTGAATTACACCATTTCACATCTTCCCTTTGTGGTTCTAATACATGGAGGACATAAAGCTTTAGCACTAAGCATGGTCTCTCTCGTTGGACCACAAACTGAGGCCTAAGGAGATTTTTTTTTTGAATATTTATTTTTTCTTTTATGCATCTGAGTATGAGGCACACAGAAGAATGTTCCAGAACTCCTAGAACCAGACCTGAGCTGACATGGGGATGCTGGGACATGAACCCAGGTCCTCTACAAGAACAGCAAATGCTCTTATCCCCTGAGCCACCTCCCCCTGCTGGTCCCCAACCCCATGTGGTGAAAATGGCTACCTGGATATCAGTCAACTTTGCCATGATGCGACTTGAAAGCTTGTGGCCATTCTCCATGGTTGGAATGTGCAGCATCTGAGGAGGGAGGGAGAAAGGAGTCTGAGGGCGAGAGGCACGCATGTGGGTAACAGGAAGACCATTTCTAAAACAGGAAGACCGAGAGAGGCACCCCGACATACTATTAACGCCTGCTACCTCCCTAGCCTGCACCAGTCAGTCAAAGACAGCATATTCATCTCCTACCAACTCAACCGAAGGCACAAAGGGTTCGAAAGCCATTCTTCAGGGTGGCTTAAGGAATTCAGAATGGAAGGGTCCCCGACTAACTCAACCCAGGTGTTTAAGGACCCACGGGATGAATAATTGCCCTCTACTGAACACTCTGGCAAGGGACCAGACCTCAAAGATATTTCGAAACAAACGAAAGCAAGTGATTTCAAAGGGGTGAATTAAAGCGAGGCTCTTCTTTTACATAAGGAGTTTCTGAACCTACGTCTGGGGCAAGGCGTACCTCCACGGGCCGCAGCTCCCATGGGAAGGCAGGGTTAAACTCCTAGCCGAAAGAGATCTCATACCCTTGGCCTGTATCTGAGCCATGCCTGTTCATGCCTTGCTGGCGGGCTGGCTTTTGATGCTTTGATAGTTAGCAGATAGCTAGTATTCTCAAACACTCTTCTTATTATGCCTTTTAGTATAATACGATAATTAGGAACCCCTTTTGGGCTTTGAATGCCTCCCTGAAGCATTTAGGAGAAGCATTAAAAATAACTTAACCTTTGTAAACTTTTTATTTCTGGGCTGGAGCAGCAATTGGATTTTAGTTATTAAAACGAGCATTTAGTTACTAATAACATACCTAGATATTGCCATAAAATACTCAGTCTGGGCCCTTACAATCCTTTCTTTCTCTCTCTGCTCTTTTCTATCCCTCCCTCCGCCTCCCACCTCCCTCCTCCCCTGTCCCTCTACCAATCTACATACAACCAGGCAACCAGGCACTTTCCCCACTGTGAAATAGCTACACGTCAAACTACTTCAGCAGCCAGCCCTGAAGAGCAAACTCTAAAGTGTTACACAAAACATAATAACAAATAATAATAATAATTAATAGTGATATGAATAGTAGTAATAACAATAATGACCAACCCAGTCAGCTGAGATTACAACGTTCGATTCATCCATCGGGGAGTTTCTATCTAGCATGGCCTCAGGAGTAGTTGGTCTTGCAGGAGTAACACCTATCCGCCTACAGAATCTCGCCCACACAGACACAGACTGCCTACGTGCGTAATAGAGTAGCATCTACACATTGATGGAGTGCCTGTAAAATGACTCCTATACCCTTACGATATAAAGACAGAGGCTGACAGACACGCACGAGGACTGGATTTTTCTACAGAAGGAGAAGCCTTCAAACTGGCAAAATAATGCATAGATGACACAAGTAAAAGTGACTAAACGGGGGCTGGAGAGATGGCTCAGAGGTTAAGAGCACTGACTGCTCTTCCAGAGGTCCTGAGTTCAGTTCCCAGCAACCACACGGTGGTCTGTAACTGCAGGTTCAGGGGATCCAGAACCCACTTCTGGCCTCCACAGGCACTGCACAGACAGACAGACAGACAGACACACACACACACACACACACACACACACACAGAGCACCAGACAGACAAACTAAAGCAAATAAATCTGTTCTTTAAAGTCAGCCGCACGTAGCAAGAAGACACAGCATATCAGAGGGCATCACGTGAAATGTCTGTGCAGTGGTCTACTGAACCCTGACAACCGCAAAGGCAGCGGACAGACGAACTGACAATTCTAAGGTGCATCCTGTGTTCCTGTGGCCGTTCCACTCCTCATTCGGCTTGGGAGCACAGTCAGAAACCAGAGCGCTGACATCCAGCTGCTTCCTAGGCAAGCTGGCAGAACCAGGTGATGGCGGAAGTCTCCGTTCTGACCGAATTGGCCTCACACATTTGCCAAGGGCAGGGCTGACTTGCTATCATAGTTGAGTTCTGGTGAAACCACCAGGAAAAAAAGATAGAGGTATATGGGCCAACCCAGTCTCATCCAGCTCAACTTCCCCTCGAAGTGATGACCTCATTAAATCACAGGCAAATGCTTACGTTTGTTGAATTCCATGCATCCGTTTACTGGCTAATTGTGTGTGTCACCGGGGGTGCAGACAAGCTCAGGAGAGGTCACAGGTAAGCTTCGAAAGCCGCCCTCTTCCCTTCTGCTATGTGGGTCCCAGGGACCAAAACTTAAGTTCTCAGCCTGGATGACAAATGTCTCCAGCACCGTGCCATCTCACCAGCCCTGGGCAAAAGGTTAGGGTATAAAACCATTTGTCTTACCTGGCCCTTGTACAGAATATTGGCAACTGGGCAGACAACGCAGGCTGTTCCCGAGCCGAACAGCTCCTTCACTCTGTTCTCCTCCAGGGCGGTGGACAGGTCATCCATGGTGATGTGTCTCTCGCACACCTTAAACTCGCCCTGTTTGGAATATTGAAAGGAAGAGGAGGAAGTGGGGGGGGTGAAGAAAAAGAGGAGGAGGTGGCAGTGGTGGATGAAAAGAGAAGAAAAAAGAAAAGAGAAAGTCACCATGTATCTTTGGACCTGGCTGAACTTGGATGGTGTCCTAACAGTCCTCTGCGGGGAGCAGAAAAAGGCACACTGTGCGATTACCTTAACATGTTGAGTGGAAAAGGGCACACTGTGTGAGCGCCCAACATCCTGAACAACCTACTTCCAAACCACAGCTTCCAAGTGAATTCACTGGACGTTCACCACGGAGGCGGGGCACACTTTCACACATGCCGCTTTAGGACGTGCGTGCTGTCATGGGTCTCACACACAGACTCCCTCTAAGAGCCACTTAATGCACTGAGCGCATTTTCTGTGTCCTTTACACTAAAGGAGGTCAACCTATTGCATCATAGGTTGGTATGATATCAGCCCTTGGCCTTGTGCCCACCATGAGCCAAGGTCTTTCATGCTGAAGACATCCTCTCTACATGACAATGGAGGATGCATGGGTTCCAGATGGGGCGGGGCTTTCCCAGAGCCAAACAGCTGGCAAACGGTGAGAACCAGATCTGAACTAAGCCTCATCCGATTGCCTTCAAAATTGGTTAAAAAAAAAAAATCATCCACTGAGCTCAGAGAGCAGAAGGAGTCGCTCTTTGTTTGGGGCCAGTGTTTTGACTTTATGTGAGAAATTACCATGAGAGCTGCTGTGATTTCACTCGAAATTAAATAAATTATTAAACATGTAAGTTCCAGAAAACCAGCAGACGTTACTGAGAACTGTTGAGGACTGAGTTCCGGAGAGAAGAAACAGAAAAGTAGCCCTCCTGCAAATCGACAGGACAGTGCTTGCCTGGCTCGACATTGTCTGTGGGTTAGCTTCTCTATCTGGCAAGCCGTGACCCCAGTGCCTCTCGGCATTTTCAAGGAAACTTTAAAATAAGCTGCACTTAAGGAGTCAAGGAAACCCCTCAGGCATAACCTATGCTCAGAAGCCGGAGGTGTCGAGCTGGCTCCCACGCGTTGGGAGACCTGTGGTCGGTCGATTCGTTCTCTTAATAAAATGGAAATTGCTGAGCTTCAGAAAGCCATCTTGCCAACTGCAAACACATTGGGGACAGGGCAAGCTGCTGGAATCAAGCCAGCAGCTTGCAAATGTCATGCCCAGTGTGCGGCAGCCAATGGGCGGCAGGCGGGTTCTGTCTACTCTGGACTTGGTAGGATTGTTCAGCTCACAGCCTCTGTTTGCAGTCTTCTCCAGAGAAACTGCTGGTCTGCTCCGACACTTGTGTACTAGGGCTGTCTGACCACAGTGTGCTGAAAACCTTTTCGTGGTCTCTGGGGACTTTTTGAACACATGAATCATATTAGTAGCAGCCAAGAACCCCTGCCAGACGGCCAGTTTACTCGACCCCCGCCTTAGGAACGCTATGTCACTTCAAACAACAACCCTAAGACTCCAGCCTCTGTCACACATTCACAGAAAACAGCGTTACATGTGCTCTGAGTGTCTGTCATTTTAAAATAAGCACGTGGAAATCTGAGACAACAGGGACTGGGGGTAGTGGGGGAAGAAAAAAGGCAGGACAAATTAACATTACGTTGATATTAATGTCAGTAAAAATCTGTGGCTCCTGTAATAGTGACAGG